>NC_042617.1:32475347-32786484 GCF_901001135.1 Rhinatrema bivittatum | reverse complement strand
ATACAGCTCTGCTGTGAAAACCTGTATACCCCGATTTCATTAGCGCCTTTTAATATTTTTTGTAAACTCTGACTGCTGGGGGGGGGGGGGGGAAACGACCCGAGAATTTATAATAAAATTAAGTTGTGTGCTTTGAAGACCTATTTTTATTTATTTAGACATTTTATATACCGTCATTCCAAACGAAGATCACAACGGTTTACAAAAGTAACAGTCATATAACAGATCACCATAGCGTGGGATTAAGATAGTTCTACATCCATGGTTATTTCTAAAACATGTTAACTAAAGGTCTAGTACAGTAGCTTGTGATATATAAAATCTATTTCAGTAATGTTCATGTGTTAATCAGTGAATTCTCTTAAGATACTTTGTATCTCTCATTACTTGTTATTTATTCTTCTGATATTATCCATGTCTTTAATATTGTGGTTCTCTGCTGATTGATATTTTAAGTTAGATCTTATGCATTTCTGAAGAGCCAGGATTTCAGCTCACGTTTGAAACTCTTTCTTTCTGATATCGAACGTAATGTCTCGGGTAGAGAATTCCACACCTTTGTGCTCTCCCTTTGAAGTGTAGGGTGCTTCACAAGAGTGAACTGGAATACAGTCAGAGAGGCCACAGAGGGGACCAACGGCGGAGAAGCTCTTCTGACATTTTCTCTAGGCAGAACAGAGCCTATACCTCTGCCGTCGGTCCACCACATCATCTGCTTGACTATCGCATTGTTCTTGTGAACCCGGTAGAGATCCTGATGCTCAGCCCCTAAACAGGCCTCAGTCATCTCTCACATTTGATGTTACCCATCTGGTGGTGGAGGAGGAGGAGGTGGTGGTGGTGGGGGGGACGTTACAAAAATGAGATTAACTGAGCACCATACGCAATCTGCTGGCCGTCTGCCTTGATTCCAAACATCTATACACCTCCACTGTTTCTTCAAGCTTTCTGGATTCTGGCAGGAAATATCCCGAAGATCCCATGAAATGTCGCTCTTGCCTTGAAACTCCTGAGCTTGTATTTTACTGATCAAACTCTTTGATTTCTGCTTTTCCAAACTTCTCTCAGCTTAGCTCTCTTGGGAACACTTTTTTTGCTCCTGGTTGAGAATTTGCTCTGCCAGCAGCTTCTTGACCACAGTGCTTCAGGGAACTCCTGGAGAGCTCTCCATACTCCTCTGAAAAGTACAGGGGAACTCTCTTTACTCTCAACTTTCTTTTTCACGCCAGAGAGAGAGAGAATTTCTAGTCCTCTTGGCTTCTCTGTTGACAAGAGAAATAGATTTCTTCTCAGGTAAAAACTACAACAATCCCCCTTTTTCCTCAAGTTTCTTACTTCTTTTACTGGACTAGACCATTCTGGCCACTTTGCAAAGAGATGCAGCACACTAGGCAAGAACATCTCATGCCTGGTCGCATGACACATTTAACTTCTAGCAAGGACAAAAAGTTCCCTTACATTGGAATGAATCATTCTCAGAAGACAGAAGTGGATTGCTCAGCACCATGTGGCAATCCTGGAATCAACTGCTGGCTGAGGACTTCCATGCCCTGGGTTGGCTGGGGCTGCCGCATTCACAGCTCCATGGGGGAAGGTAATCAGAGTCAGCATGCCCTGGGCAACACCTAAAATCCTGAAGATATTTGTTATTTACATTGGCACAGTGTGGAGTAAAAGTTCAAAGGGGTTTCAGACGGAAGTAGCATGTTTTATAAACGTCAAGATCATGTGCATGTTTTCCATTGCATGTGTACATTTTGCAGGCAGATTAAAGAGGTGGGGATCAGTAGTTGCTACTTTGTAGGAGATGAGATGCGTATGCATAACCTGACTTATTCATACATTCTACACCTGCTCATTGACTGGACCAAATGAAACTGAACTTGTCTGATGACTTCAGTTGTTGGTGGGAGGTCTGGGTGAACTGGGGGTGGGGGGATTTCAGGTTGATCTGGTAGAGCAGGGCTTCCCAAACTTTTAGCCAATGTGACCCCACTTTAGCACTTAAATTCACATGACCCCAGAGGACAACCAAACCTAATTAGTGGGGGTGTAGTTCGCCTCCAACAATCCCTCCACTCACCATTCCTGCACTCCAACTGATCCCCTCTCTCAACCTCCATCCCCCTCCAGAGGGCCTCTTAACCTTTGCCCCTCCAGCTGATTCCCTCTTACATCCCTCAGTTCCTCTCCCCTTCCCAGCCTAGCCTCTCGCTCACCCACTCCAGCTTTTTACATCCTCCCCACTGAACCTCTTTCACCTCCAAGCCATTTTTGTAACCCTAATTGATTATATCATCCCTTCTGCTCTCTTTTCCCCACATACTCCCCCAGTTGATACTCTCACCCCTAGCTCCTCTCTTGCTAGCCCCCCTCTCACCTCCCACAGCCAATCCCTCTCCCACAGATCCAACCCTCAAACCCTTCCTGTATCTGATCCCTTCCTTCAACAGCTCCCATCCACACATCCCCTTGACTAGGATCAGCAGCAACATTTTCCTTTGGGCCTCAGGCGATAAGTGGATGACAACTGGTGGGAAGAGAGGGCAGGCTGATGACAGGGGCAACATTTTTCTCTTAGGTAAGTTCAGTGATGGGAGAGGATAAGAGGAGTGACAACCTGCACACAGACCTCTGCACACTCTGCCCACTCTTCCCCAATGGCTGGTCCAATGCCTGATGTTGATCTGCAACGGCAGCAGCATAAGTAATGAAAGTCAGCACAGGATCTGTGAGCCAGTAGAAGTTCACAGGCCCTGCAGTGGCCCCAGTCCCTCCTCACACATGGCTTCCTGTTAACGTGGAAACTCAAGCGAGGGCGGGACCATTGCAGGACCCGAGAGTGCACGCTAGCTCAAAGATCCCATGCTGATTTCCACCTCTTCTGCTGCTGGTGATGTCTGGAGAGGACTGCCCTTTGAAGCATTTTGTGACCCCCATCCGGGGTCCCGACCCACAGTTTGGGAAGCTCTGTGGTAGAGGGTCTAAGTGAACTGGACTTGGACTGGGAAAACCGGCAGAGGTATCGGGGAACGTATTTTCAAAATGGTATACATGCTTTACAAATTAACTTGCCTCTGTGTATGTTACTTTTTTTTATGCACCGAGGATAAACGTGAGGACGTTTATCAAATGAGAAGAGAAAGTATGTGTTTGTCTGCGCAAATAAGCGGTATTATAAAGACAGCTGTAAAGAGAACCTGCTCCTCCCCTGTAAGTATGAAAAACATTCAGCTGATGTATTGAAGTACGACCAGTCGGTAGCACACCCAATACAGAATTTCAGTAACAAAGTTTTTTTTTTTATTGAACTGAATCACAATTTATGCTTGATTATTCCGTAACAAATACAGATTTTCTACAGGCATCTCCATAAACGTATTATCAACTTAACACAGTGCAAAAAGTATAAGATCTGACACCAAAGCTTGACACTAAAACAAAAGAACGCTTCACCACTGGAAAAATGCCAACATAAAATAATGTGTTTGCTTGCTGTGGGGTGATTAAAAAGTCTCTCTCCTACCTCAATGGTTTCCCCTTTTTTTTTTTGGGGGGGGGGGGGAGGGGATAGGGATTAGAAGCTTTAACAGGCTTGCTTGCTTTCTTATCAGTCAGTTTAATTTGGGATAAGCTGTGCTTTGCCTCCTCCCGAGTCTCTTTACAGTCCACCCGCAGTGGTGGGGGCCACATTAGCCTGGACCCTGCAGTGACATTTGTGTATGGGGGTGTGGGGTGTGTGTGTGTGTGGGGGGGGTTTGTACAGAAAACAGCCCCCATCATGCAGCAGGGCAGACTCGGTCCCAGGGCCCTTTTCCCTGTGAAGTATGGAATACACATATCGGCAGCACTGTAGGGCCCAAGGATGTTCATTTAACAAACACAGAGCCCAATAAAATTGCTCACTGCCCCCCCCCCCCCCCACTCCCCTACTTCTCCGAAAAAAAAAATAAAAAAATGAGGGCTCATTTTTTGTGGAACAAATTTCAAAGGCGTTCACTATTTCCTAATTATATTATTTAGACTGCATTCCAGATGCTCAGCATCTATACATCAAACGTACAGGAGCAGTGTCCGAGGGCTTTGGAAGCTTAAGTTGTGAAGTCACTGGCTAGTGCACAGCGCTCTTGTGGAAATACGAATGGCTTGCGCAGAAGGCCGGCTTGCTTGGTTGACACACTGATAAAAAGAGATGTGGCAGCCAGCTGCCAGGGCACATAGGCTGTGGGACGGTGTCTGGAAGCAGCAGTAGCTGCCTGGGGTGATGGCACTTGGGGGGGGGAGTGGAGGGGAAAGACCAGGAGAGCGGTGAAGAGGAGGCGGCAAGCACCATCCCACACACTTGCAGTGGGAGGCAGCCTCGGACTGCTGCAGCTGTGCATACGCAAGTCAAGCTCTAAAAGGAGAAAGGTAAAATATAGTAGAGGAACTCCACACACAAGGCGAATCTAAATATGGCACTGAAACCGTTAAATTCACCCCCATTTACCGACTCTCCCTTGTATTTCAACGGTGCATGTGGTCTGCAATAAAAGCTTAAACGGATATCAGTCTTAAACTGTACTCTGAAGTCCCTGCTTTAAGCTGCTTCCCTGCTACTTCTGGCGTCTCTGGGAATAGCCACGTTAGTAGATGTAAAAACAAACAAACACACAAAAAAACACACACACACACACACACTGTGTGAACCGAATACCTCCGACTACAGCTGCTTCCAAGAACGTGTGGAAACCACTTAAAGACATGGAAAGAGTTATAATTCAGAAGGAAACAATCTGAAGTGGGAACAGGGGGAGTGCAATTATTTGCCACATGAGCACAGCTCATGGAAGTTGCTGGGTTTTCTGCTCCGTGTCAGGAAGTGAAATGAACGGTGCGCATATGTCTGGAGATTTGAGTTGTGACGTGACGAAGAGGAGAGAGGCTTCACCACCACACAAAAAGGGAGGGGACGAAGAAAAACTCAAACATCTCTTATTAAAACAAACAAAAATAAAAAGCAAACCTTGGATTCACTGGATCTGCTACATTCAAAATCAAAAGTGCAAAAATAAATCCTTTTTTTTTTTTCCTGTGAAGGTAAAATATTGAAGAGAGGGGAGAGGAGGAGAAAGTTCTAAGGTTTCACACAAAGGCAGAGGTTGCCCAGAACGGCGAGGAGAGGCCACGCGCAGCGCTGGCTCCGGTTATCCTCAGTTTTGGAGGGGAGTTGTCTATGGCTGGTATTAGCTGGGATTGTTCTGAAAACACTTTCTGGTTGCCTAGGTATAAGGCACAGTGCGTTCCCCAAGTACTGCACACTGCAGGGGGCTGGCTCTGCCCCAACGTGAAGGTCACTGCCCCTGCTTCGTTAGCACAATTGGCCGCATCCAGAAACAAAAATGCATGCCTCCTTGATTTTTTTTCTCTTGTTGTTTTATCTCTTCTGTAGCATTCAACACACTATCACCACATAACACAGTGTCCCAGCTGTTTTGAAAAGGATCGCCGGAGAGCAGCTGCAGATCCCAGTCCCCCACGGCTGCTTCCTCACTCCCCCCCCCCCCACCCCCCCTTTAACTCAGCGGGGGAAAGATTTTTTGCAGCAGGAACAAGAGCTCCACCTGGTGGGCAGTCCTGGGACTGGTGGCGACGGGTTATGTCTCACTGCCTTGCTAGTTCTGGTCGTCTTTCCGGCTGGCTGTGCCTGCTGCCTCGCCCTCCTCCATCGTGCCATAGGTCTGGTGCTGTTTCTCATCCAGTTTAGTGGTCTCTGATTGTGAGGTCTGCAGGGATTTTGGGAGATACATCTACAATCGCAAAAAGGGAACCAAAGGTCAGTCATGACAACCCGCTACCATCCCATCATAGTTTTGTAAGACCATCAATATACAAAAAGTACAGAAAGGCAAAAAGGTTTGACTATTATTATTATCCAAAATGAACATACATAGAGCCTACAATTCAAAAGCCTTCTCACAATGTAAAAAAAAAAAAGAAAAGAGATTACTACTTACCTGATAACAACTTACTTTCCTCTAAGGCAGGCAGGCTAATTCACACAAGTGGGTTATGCACTTCTACCAGCAGATGGAGACAGAGTAAAAGATGACATCGCGGACATATAGCACTGCCATGACATCGGCCCGCCAGTATTCTCTGGAAAAGCCAAACTGTGGACAAGCTGATTATACTTGAACATGACTATTAACAGTCAACCACTCATGATTCCAACCAATTGGGAACACTGGTTACGTCACTTACCAGTTATTAAACGAACTAACAGAAATAACACTCTTCGTCGCCTGACCTAAGGGACGAACTGAAAGCAAGTAGGCAGTCGTGGATTGGCCTCCATTCCTTAGGGGAAAGGAAATTATCAGGTAAAGTAGTAATTTCTCCTTCCTCTGCACTCAAGCAGGTCAATCCATACCACTGGAATGTACCAGAGCTACTCCTGAACAGGGCAGGAGGCTGCCTGTGGTGCTGTCAACACAGCCTGTGTGAAGGCCACATCCCTCCTGGGCCCACACGTCCAAGCAATAATGCTTGGAGAAAGCGTGTAAGGAAGACCACATTGCTGCTCGGCAAATCTTATTTATTTATTTATTTTATTTATTATTTTTATTATACCGAGTTTCATGATATGAATCACATCAACCCGGTTTACAATTAACAATGTGAATAACTGCAGAGAGTAACATGGTAGAACATCTTGACAGAAGACCACAACCAAAGCTCCGCCCATGATAGTGGAATGTGCCCTAACCTGTCTAGACAATGGGACATCTGCATCCACATAGGCAGCTGTGATGAAGGCTTTAACCCAACGGGCAATAGTTGCCTGCATCGCCAGTTCACCCTGTTTACCTCCACACCATGGAGCACAAACAGACGATCAGACTTCTTGAAAAATTTAGTAAGCTTCAAGTACCGAACCAAGTGCTGCCTGATATCCAAGGCATGCAACAGACTGTAATCATGCTCATCTCTATCCCTGTCCAACGTGCGCAGGGAAAGAGTTTGATTTAAATGAAACTCCGAAACCACTTTTCAGCAAAAAGGAAGATACAGTCTTAAGCTGTACCGCCCCCGGAGTCATTCGTAGGAACTGCTCATGGCAAGAAGGAGCTTGCAGCTCGGAGACCCGCTGTGCTGAATAGACTACCATGAGAAAAACTGTTTTCAAGATGAGCAGCTGTAAAGATAGACCATGCAGTGGCCAAAAAGTGGGCCTGCCAAAAAACTCAAGACCAGGTAAGGTCCCAAAACGGCACCAGTAGCTGCAAGGGAGGGCATAGATGCTTAACTCCCATCAAAAATCTGGAAACTTCAGGACGGGAAGACAATACTCCCCCCCATTGCCTTGCCCCCTATAACAAGCAAGAGCTGCTACCTGCACTTTCAGAGTATTAAGAGCCAAGCCTTTAAGCAAGTCCTCTTGTAAAAACTCCAATATCAGAGGAATTTCAGCTTTGAGAGTACGAGAACCTCTCTCCTCACGTCAGCTCTTGAACACTCTCCAAACTCTAACGTAAGCTAGAGATGTAGAAAATTTTCTGGCCCAGTGCAACAGATCCATCCTGAGAGGCAGTCTGAGAGGAATGTCCACCAGAAGTCTCTGAAGATTGGCATACCATGGCCTCCGGAGACAATCCAGAGTTACCAGAAGTACAGTTGTGGTCTGACTCACAATCTTTTGAATGATCCTGCCTATCATTGGCTCTGCTGCCAGAATTGAATGAGAGCATCTATCTCCAATGCTCTCGGATCCCTTCTGCAACTGAAGAACCATGGTACCTTTACAATGCCGGAAGTTACCAGCAAATCCAGATACAGGCGAACCCGATGTACTACTATGAGTTGAAAGGCTTTGTCTGCTAATTCCCACTCTCCTGGGTTCAAGCCTTGCCTAAGGAAGTTGGCCCTTACATTGTCTGAAGCGGATATGTCTTGAAGATGTCATTCTGTCCATTACATGAGCATATCTATCTTCACCAACACCTGTCATCTTCTGGTTCCACCTTGATGATAGAAGTAGGCCACAATCATGGCACTGTGACATTATCCTCATTGTTTGAGCTTCCAGGTGCTCGGCAAACTGCAAGCACTCCAGGCGAACTGCACGCGCTTCCTCGGCATTCCAGCGAACTTGCGCCATCAACTCTTGACAATGAGCCCCCCCAACACAGAAGGCTTATATCTGTCATGAGCACTAACCAATCTGGTGTCTCCAAGGAAACCCCCCCCCCTTCTTGAGGCAATCCACTTGCAATCACCACTGCAACTGGACACTCATCTCCAATGGTGAGTGATGCCACATCGTGTACTCCTGTGACTGCAAATTCCACGAGGAAAGCAATGCGTGCTGAAGGGGCAGCACGTGCACCCTCGCCCAGGGGACAGCTTCCAATGTGGCTGCCATTATCCCCAGGACTTGCAGATAAGACCACACCGTTGGGCAAATATTTCTCCTCAGGGTCTGAACCTGAGAAATTAACTTCTGAATATGGCTTTCTGGAGAAACACTCTGCCCCTGCCCTGTATTGAATCGCATGCTAAGATACTCTAGCATTTGAACCAGCTGTAAACTGCTCTTGGCTAAGTTCACCACTGTTATGCGTGTCAAGCTCAGGCACACATATCACCACCCAGCCTAGTTCCTGAAGTAAGATCACTTTGTGAGAAGCCAAACGACTCTCTTCTGCACTTTTGGCTTGAATAAACCAGTTGATTGGATACAGATGGATTAGAATGCCCTCCTTTGCAGAGCTGCTGCTACCAACACCATTATGACCTTGGATAAGGTCCAAGGCGCAGTAGGTAACCAGAAGGGTAGAGCCTGAAATTGATAATGTTGGCCCAGAATGGCAAAACGTAAGAAATGCTGATGTTCCTGGTGAATGGGAATATGTAGATTTGCCTCTATCAGGTCGAGAGACATGAGAAATTCCCCTGTCTGCACCGCCATTATTATAGAAAGTAGCGTTTCCATCCGGAAATGAGGCACACGCAAATGTCGATTGAGTTCCTTGAGATCCAGGATGGGCTGGAAGATCCCTCCTCTTGCTTGGGAATGGCAAAATAAATGGAATAGCGCTGTATATTTTCCTGCGAACTGGGAACAGGAATTACGACCTTCAAATCCACCAGCCTCCTTAACATAGTCTCCACTGCCACTCATCTGTAGAGAGTTGCATGAAAAGACCATAAAGACCTCTGGAGAAATTCGGCGAAATTCTAGAGCATAGCCAATCCTCACCATGTCCAGGACTCACTGGTCTGTTGTAATTTGGACCCACCTCTGATGAATGAGAGATAGATGCCCGCCTATCTCCTAAATCAGCAAGTGAGCCCTCATGCCTTCATTGTGAAGATCGAGGTGATCCAGTCCCGGATCTTGCATCCTTATGAGGTTTTTTAGGCCAAAAAGACTAAGACCTGCCCATAGGACGAGACCTTTGAGTAGATGGCTCCTCTGTAAGGATGAAATTGACGGGAATCCCTGGAGCGGCCCTTCGCCCCAAAAGGACGTAATATGTCTTCTTGTCCTCTGGTAACAGAGGAACCAGATTCCCCCCCGCTATTTGCCATGTTCTCTAATTCACTGCCGAATAAAAGGGACCCCTTAAAGAGTCCCTTGTAATATTGGACTTGGAAATAGTATCCGCCAACCAATTTCGCAGCCATAATTGGCGTCTAGACGCTATCATGGAAGCCATCCCTCTAGCAGCCATCCGCATCAAGTCACAGTCTGCATCGGCTAAGAATGTGCCCCCCCCCCCCCCCCGGTTCCAACACTGATCCGCCATAGGACCCTGCTCCTTACATTTCCTGAGAGAGCTGCAAACCAGCCCGAGCCACTAGGCAGCAGACAGAAGCAATCTGCAAATTTATTGCCATGGTCTCAAAGGTGTACTTAAGAATAACCTCAATCCTCGTTTTCTGAGCATCTTTTAGAGCTGCTCCTCCTTTCACTGGAACGGTAGTTCACTTGGTAACAATGCATATCAAGTTGTCCACCTTTGGGAATTGCAACTGATTCCTTGCCTTCAGATCCAAGGGGTACAAACCCGTTAAAGTGTGCCCCCCCCCCTTTAAAATCTGCCTCTAGGGCACTCCATTCGAGGTCGATCAGCTTTGGAATTGGATCCAGGAGGGGAAACAAATATGATGCCTTGCATAAGGTGATTAAAATGAGATCCTTATTTTACAGGCCTGCAGCATCACCTCTGTCCACACCTAGCATCTTCAGGGTCTGAGTCAACAGACACCGATATGGTTCCTAATCAGGTAAAACTTTTCCTTCTTCCAAAGGGGAGAAATCCAAGTCCCAATCAGGGTCATTCGACGTAACAGGATCCACATCCTCCTCAACATCACCAGGGTCAGCCTCCCTGCAGCACTTGCCCACAGTAGCTGGCCAGTGGGAGCCCCAAGTACACGAACCCTTCTTAGTAGGTTGCTTCATCCCTGCTGGGCACCCCTGCAGAAACGTCTGCAGACCCTGGAAAAATTCCCCCCAAGAATCCAAACCAGGTGTCCACAGGCCCACACCTGACACTCTCTGACCCTTCTGCAGGAGCTATCTGTCATCGGGAACAAGGAGGGAGGGGACACATCTGCCATGTCAACTTCCACCCCATTCCCCTCCCGAGCGGATGGCCCAACATCAGCAAAATCCGTAGTGTCTAAATTGCCTTGAGCATCCAATCAGCACTGACACAGTCATAGAGAAAGTAATGGCTGATTACCCTTATATATGGCAAGTCTCACAGATAGACACTTAGACCGTTTTGTCCCCAGTGCCATAGTTTTCTGGGAGTCCAAGTGCAAATAGGTAAGAACTATGCGCTCAAAACTAGGCCGCTTACATCAAAATGGCGCCGACGGCCCTTTGCCCTTACTATGTCACGGGGCTATCGGTGCCATTGGTTGGCCCCTGTGACATAGTAAGGGCAAAGGGCCGTCGGCGCCATTTTGATTACTGGCAGCCGATGGCCCAAGTGCAGGAGATCGCTCCTGGACTCCTGCTGGACAACCAGGGACTTTTGGCAGGTCTTGGGGGAGTCAGGAGGGTGGGAGATTGTAGTTAATTAAATTGAAAGGGTTGGGTTGGGATGGGTTCCCCCCCCCCCCACAGAAAGAGAATGATAAACGTTTTCTGATCTGGGGAGTGGACTGAAATGGCCCTCCCAGACCCGAAAACAAAATGGGGACAAAAAAGAATTTTATGCACTTCTCTAATTTGCTCCATAAGACGCACAGACGCCCAGGAACAGAGCCGGTTTAGCACACCATTTTTTTTTTTTTTTAATTTCCCCCCTCTGAATCCTAGGTGTGTCTTTCGGTCAGGTGCATCTTATGGAGCAAAAAATACGGTATATATATATTTTTTTTACAAGCAATCCCCAGTAGGGAGATGCATGTCCACCATTGGCTGGCGATGGAGAATTCTGGCAGGCTGATGACAGGGCAGGGCTATATGTCCGTTTTGTCAGAGAGTCAGCTTTACTCTGTGTCCATCTTCTGGTAGAGGTGCATAACCCACTTGTGTGGATTGGCCTGCCTGAGTGCTGAGGAAATTCCTCTCTCGATGAGCTGTACATGTTACGCACATGCGTTTCACAATAAATGTCTTTTCAACTTTTCTTGAATATTAAATTTCATAATTTTACTTTGTAAATGCTTAAGTGAAACTGAAACATGACGGCAGAAAAAGACCATACAGCCTATCTAGTGTACCCATCCATACCAACTATTTAGCTTTATTTATTTATTTAGCATTTTTTTATATACCGAGGTATAGCATAGATGCCTTCACTCCGGTTTACATTTGGAACAACTTGTTACATTGAAAGATTTAAAACTTTAAAGTTTAACAATAGTGAGAAATGGCACCAAAAGAAGAGATATGAATAAAGAACATAGTGTAAACAGGGTAGATACACTGAATAGATAGGCAGAGATAACTGGGTTCTTCAAAAGGAGGTATCAGTGGCTTGAATCAGTAGAGATTGTCCAAATGGAATATTTATTATAGTAAAAAGTCATTGTGAGTTGTCCTTAAGAGTATGGTTGAGAAGCCAAGACTTTAGGACTTTTTTGAAGGATTTGGAGTTTTCTTGCGCAGTGAGGAAGTGGGGTAGTGAATTCCATAGTTTTGGTCCGATGATGGAGAAGGCTCTGTTTCTGGTGGAGGATAGTTTGGCATTTGGGAGTGAGGGAATCACAAGTTGAAGTTTACTAGAAGTTCTTGTTGTGCGTTGAGGGCGAAGTATGTGTATAATGTCATCAAAGGCAGTGTAGTTGGCTTTGTAGATTGCATTGTGGATCAATGAAAGAACTTTGTATTCAATTCTTTTTTCTATTGGGAGCCATTGTAATTGGTTGAGGACAGGGGTAATGTGATCATATTTGCTTTTACCCGTTAGAAATCTGGCAGCAGCATTCTGAAGTAGCTGCAAGGGCCTCAAAGATGATTTTGGTAAACCAATCAAAAGGGAGTTGCAGTAATCCAAACCGGAAAAGATGAGGGCTTGTAGTACGGTTTTTAAATCGTGGGGGTGCAGAAGAGGTTTTAGGTGTTTGATTATTTGTAGTTTATGAAAGCCTTCTTTAATTTTTGTAGAGATGTGTTTTTTGTAATTTAGATCAATGTCTAACCAGAAACCCAGGTCTTTCACGTTTTCTTTAAGTTGGATGAGGGTCTTATCGAAGTGGAAGGGTGGTATTGTTTTTAATCCAAGGTTTTTTCTGTTAATTAGGATACATTCAGTTTTGCTCATATTTAAGCATAATTTGAGGTGGATTAACATGTTTCTGATTGCATCAAGGTGAGAGGCTGCTTTAGACATGGCATCTTCTATCGTAGAGGAGATTGGAACAAGAATTTGTATGTCATCGGCATACATGTAATAAGTTATGTCAAGGCTTGATAAGAGATGGCATAAAGGAATAAGGTAGATGTTAAATAAAATGGGAGATAGAGCCGATCCCTGTGGTACACCTGTTTCGAGGGGGATAGGGCTTGAAGATAAATTGTTGTGAGAAACTTTGAAAAATCTATTATTAAGGAAGGAAGTGAACCAACTAAGAGTTTTGCCAGCAAGCCCAATAGATTCAAGGTTGGAAATCAGAATTTTGTGATCCACTGTGTCGAAGGCTGCAGAGAGTTCCAACAGAATCAGAAGGTGACCTTTTTTGTTGTTGAGACCTCTTAGGATGGTATTGGAAAGGTTAAGTAGGAGAGTTTCCGTACTGCAGTTTTTTCTGAAGCCGAATTGGGTGGGATAAAGAATTTTGTTATCGTCAAGATGATCGATGAGTTGTTTCAGAGCAGCCTTCTCAGTCATTTTGGCAAAAAAGGGTAGGTTAGAGATTGGGCGGTAATTATTTAGGTCATTAGGATTGAGGGTTTTTTTCTTTAAAAGAGGTGTAATAGTGGCGATTTTTAGCTTGGGAGGTAGCTCGCCTTCCTCAAGCGATTTGTTGATGATAGCTGCAATTGTAGGGGCTAAAGGATAAGCAATTTCTTTAAGTGCTCGGGTGGGAATGGTGTCTAGGTCGTGGCGTGCAGGATTGATTTTTTTCAGCATTTTTTCTGTTTCCGTGATGGAGATGGGTCTGAAGTCGAGCCAAGGAGAGATGTTGTTTGTTGATGTTAGAAAATTGGAGTTTGATGAGGAGCTGAAGGCATCTGTTATTTTGGAAATTTTGTCCTTGAAAAAGATAGCTAAATCTTGGCTTAGGTTTTTTTTTGTGATGGTTGAGTTGGAGATGCAGTTATCGGTAATGAGGTTGTTAACAATGTTAAATAAGGATTTGGATTTGTTGGTGGCGTTTATTATTTTTTTGCCGTAGTAGTCCCGTTTTGTGTTTTGGATTGATTTTTTGTAGGCAGCTAATTGTGTGCGATATTTCTGTTGAGTGGCGGGCAGCTTACTTTTTTGCCATTCTTTCTCTGTTTTCCTGAGGGCTGTTTTCATGTTTTTGAGAGTAGTGTTAAACCAGGGGTTTTGATTTTCATTTTTGTTCTTTAGATGTTTGACCCTCTCTGGATTAATGATATTAGCGGTTTTTTCAGTGGTTAGAGCCCAGGATTGGATAGCGTTGTTTATGTTTGACAGATCTAGATTCTCTAGTTGAGATCCCAACTCTTGAAGGAGGAGATTAGATTGAAAAGGAGGACGGAATTTGAAGGATTTTTTTGTAGGAATGTTATTTGATGGGTTGTTGCAGTTCGTTTGGGACTTGCATAATAAGAGATGGTGGTCAGACCATGGGACTGGATTATAAGAAATGGAAGTGTTCATGAAGAAACTATTGGTGAAAATCAGGTCGAGTGTGTGACCTGCTTTATGAGTGGAATTATTCACTTGAAGTATGAAGTTTAAACTTGACATCATGTCTAATAGAGTTTCGCAGCTTGGAGAACAAATTACAAATCCTAATGCTCCCTTAGAGAGCCCCTCTGTGCTTGTCCCAATTCAGATACTGTTCTGGTCTCCACCTCCACTGGGCGGCTGTTCCATGTATCCACCACTCTCTCTGTAATGAAATACTTCCTTTCACCCTCATCCCATGACCTCCTTAGAATATTTCTGGTGGCTCACATATATGCCCTACACCATAGTGCCAGGTGTGAGCTTTTACAATTTTAAATATATTTCATTTCATTCAAAAATTTTATAAATGACAATGAGAAATTTAACGGCAAGGGAAGCTGAAGAGACATTTATTACGAAACAGGTGCTGTAACATCAAGCTGATCAAGAGGAAGGGATTTTTGACATTGAGAAGACTTTTTTAAACAGTAGAATACATGTAGGTTCATTTTAGAAGATCAATCTCCCCTTCCTGGAAGAATGTTCAGAAGAGGGAATGAGGCAACTGAGGCGCAGCTGTCACCCCCTTTATCTAAAAACACTTCTCTTCCCCCAGAACTTGTGTTGTAGTTGATAAAACTGGAAAGCTGCTCCTCCAAAACAGTCTCCATAATCAGGAGCTGCCAAAATCACTGGCAGTCCAGACTCCTGGGTTTTGCCTCCCCTCCAGCAGATGGAGACAGAGAAGTTTTTGACTGACACTGCCCTATACCTCGAGGTGCCACCTACAGTCCCGACAGTATTACACTGTACCCAAGCATAATGAATAAAAACAGTACAAACTATTAACAATTTTACCCCCTCATGAGCAGAGGGAGGAGAAACCCTGCAATGCTAAAAAACCCTGCCCACATTCGAACCCCAAGTGGGAGTAGAACGGGTTATAACTTTCAAAACCAATTTGCAGAGAAAAAATTAAGAAGTATTGAACGAGTGGACTCTATGTTACCCCAACTCTGAAATGGGCGGGACTCTGGACTGATCCGTGGTACTACAGGAACGAAAATTAGCAGGTAAGAACCAATTCTCCTTTCCCTGTATGTACCCGGAGCAGTCCAGACTCCTGGGATATACCAAAGCTTCCCTACGTGGGGTGTTACCTTGAGAGTCCCGCTCGAAGCACACCTTGTCCAACCCCCCCCCCCGAATCCAGGGCCTGGACATCCAACCGATAATGCCTGGCAAAGGTGTGCAAAGACTTCCAAAGTAGCCGACTGACAAATCTCCTCCGGTGAAACTTGCTGACACTCAGCCCACGAAGCTGCCTGCGACCGGGTAGAATGCACCTGAAGACCGACTTGAACCGGATGGCCTTGAACCAAGTATGCCGAACCAATAGCCTCTTTTAACCAGCGTGCGATAGTAGCCCTAGACACCTTATGCTTTCTCTTCTGGGGCCACTCCACAGCACAAAAAGATGGTCCGACAGTTGGAAGCTATTTGTAACTTCCAAATAACGTAACAGAACCCGCTGTACATCCAACTTACTCAGGTCCCTAGACTGGGGATCAGAGCGGTCCAAGTCTGGAAAGGAAGAGAGTTCCATCGACTGATTCAAATGAAAGGAGGATACCACCTTTGGGAGAAAGGAGAGAACTGTCCTCAAAGAGACTCCCGCATCCATAATCCTTAAGAAGGGCTCCCTGCAGGACAAAGCCTGAAGCTCCGACACTCGCTATGCTGAAGAAATAGCTATGAGAAAAACCACTTTTAAAGTAAGATCTTTTAACGTCGCCCTCTTCAAAGGCTCAAAGGGTGCCAAACACAGAGCTGTGAGAACCAAATTCAAGCTCCACAAAGGACAAGGATTCCAGACCGGAGGACACAAATGCTTTGTCCCCCCCTTCCCCCGAGAAAACGCACCATGTCTGGATGTTCAGCCAAGGCTACACCTCGTATCTTATCACGGAAACAACTGAGAGCCGCTACCTGGACCCTTAGAGAACTACAAGATAAACCTTTAGCCAGGCCGGCTTGTAAGAAGGCCAAGATATCTACCAAAAAGGCCCGAGTAGGTTCCACCTTGTGCTCCATGCACCAAGACTCAAAGATTCCCCACACCCTGACATAGGCCAGGGAGGTAGATGGTTTCATTGACCGCAAGAGAGTAGCAACCACTGTATTCGAATAATCTTTACTCTTTAGCCGTTGCCTCTCAAAAACCATGCCACTAGACAAAAGTGATCTGCCTCTTCCAAACAAATGGGCCCCTGACGTAGAAGATTTGGGAGCACACGAAACCTCAGGGGGCCGACCACCGCTAGGGTGACTAGATCCGCAAACCAAGGACGCCTCGGCCATTCCAGCGCTACCAGGATCACCTCTCCCAGATGAGATTCTATACACCGCAGCACCTTGCCGACCAAAGGCCAAGGCGGGAACACGTACAGCAGGACATTCCTTGGCCAGGAGAGAACTAGGGCATCCACCCCTTCTGCTCCTGGCTCCCGGTGCCGACTGAAGAACCGCGGGGTTTTGGCATTTCGAAACTTCGCCATCAAATCTGCACTCTGTCTGGTCCACCTGTCACATATGAGGTGGAAGGCCTCGGAGAGCTCTCACTCCCCGGGATCTAGCCAGTGACGACTGAGGAAATCGGCTTGCACGTTGTTGACCCCGGCAATGTGAGAGGCTGCAATCCTGACTAGGTGCTGTTCCACCCAGTTGATCAACTCCCGGGCCTCGAGCGCCATCGGCCAACTCTTAGACTCCCCTTGGTGATTGAAAAAGGCCACTGCTGTTGCATTGTCGGCAGGATCCTGACTGATTTCCCCTGCAGCACCGGAAGAAGTGCCTGTAGCGCCAATTGAACTGCTCTAGTCTCCAAACGACTGATTGACCACAAGGATTCCTTCACTGACCATTGGCCCTGCACCACTCTTCCCAGACAAACCGCTTCCCAGTCAGAGAGACTGGCATCAATGGTGACTACTGTCCAAGAGGGAATCTCCAAGTCCACACCCCGGCACAAATTGTCTGCGAGAAGCCACCAATCGAGGCTGGAGTGTGCAGATTCTGTAAGAGGAAGCGGAAGCTGAAATTGCTCGGACACCGGGTTCCAATGGGAACGCAATGCTGATTGAAGAGGTCTCATATGAGCAAAGGCCCATGGGACTAGCTCCAAGGTGGAAGCCATCGAGCCGAGGACCTGCAAGTAATCCCAGACCCTGGGAAGACGCTTGGCCAACAAGGCATGAACTTGCCCCTGTAGCTTGATGATCCGCTCCTTGGTGAGGAAAACCTTTCCTAAATGTGTGTTGAACAGGGCCCCCAAGAACTCCAAAGGCTGGGAGGGAACCAGGTGGCTCTTGGCCAGATTGACTATCCAACCTAGCGACCTCAAGAGTTGAAGAACCCGCTGCATCGCAGAGCAACAGAGGGACTCCGACTTCGCTCGAATCAGTCATCTAGATAAGGATGAACCAAGAGTCCCTCCTTCCAGAGCACGGCTGCACGACAACCATTACCTTGGTGAAGATCATGGGTGCTGTGGTGAGCCCGAAGGGCAGAGTGCAAAACTGAAAATGATCCCCCAGGATTGAAAACCTCAGATACTTCTGGTGGTTGGCCCGGATTCCGATGTGCAAGCTGCCTCATAGAAACATAGAAATGACGGCAGAAGAAGACCAAACGGCCCATCCAGTCTGCCCAGCAAGCTTCACACATTTTTTTCTCTCATACTTATCTGTTTCTCTTAGCTCTTGGTTCTATTTCCCTTCCACCCCCACCATTGAAATATCTAGCTTGATTAGTTAGGGGTAGTAGCCGCTGCAATAAGCAAGCTACACCCATGCTTATTTGTTTTACCCAGACTATGTTATACAGTCCTTATTGGTTGTTTTTCTTCTCCCCTGCTGTTGAAGCAGGGAGCTATGCTGGAAATGCGTGATGTATCAGTCTTCTCCCATGCTGTTGAAGCAGAGAGCCATGCTGGATATGCATCAAAAGTGAAGTATCGGACACAATTGGTTTGGTTTGGGGTAGTAACCGCCGTAACAAGCCAGCTACTCCCCACTTTGTGAGTGCGAACCCTTTTTTCTTCTCCCCTGCCGTTGAAGCAGAGAACTATGCTGTATATGCATTGAAGGTGAAGCATCAGGCTTATTTGGTTTGGGGTAGTAACCGCCGTAACAAGCCAGCTACTCCCCTCTTTGTGAGTGTAAATCCATTTTTCCACGTTTCCTCTTGCTGTTGAAGCTTAGAGTGATGTTGGAGTCACAGTAAGCATGTGTATGTTTGTTGAATAAGGGTATTGTCTCCAGGCAGTAGCCGTCATTCTGGCGAGTCACCCACTCTTCATTGGCGGCCTCTTGACTTTATGGATCCACAGTGTTTATCCCACGCCCCTTTGAAGTCCTTCACAGTTCTGGTCTTCACCACATCCTCCGGAAGGGCATTCCAGGCGTCCACCACCCTCTCCGTGAAGAAATACTTCCTGACATTGGTTCTGAATCTTCCTCCCTGGAGCTTCAAATCGTGACCCCTGGTTCTGCTGATTTTTTTCCTATGGAACAGGTTTGTCGTTGTCTTTGGATCATTAAAACCTTTCAAGTATCTGAAAGTCTGTATCATATCACCTCTGCTCCTCCTTTCCTCCAGGGTGTACATATTTAGATTCTTCAATCTCTCCTCATACGTCATGCGATGAAGATCCTCCACCTTCTTGGTCGCCCTTCTCTGTACCGCTTCCATCTTGTCTTTGTCTTTTTGTAGATACGGTCTCCAGAACTGAACACAGTACTCCAGGTGAGGCCTCACCAAGGACCTGTACAAGGGAATAATCACTTCCCTTTTCTTACTCGATATTCCTCTCTCTATGCAGCCCAGCATTCTTCTGGCTTTTGCTATCGCCTTGTCGCATTGTTTCGCAGACTTCATATCATTAGACACTATCACCCCAAGGTCCCTCTCCTGCTCCGTGCACATCAGCTTTTCCTCCCCCATCGAATACAGTTCATTCGGATTTCCACTCCCCATATGCATGACTTTGCACTTCTTGGCATTGAATCTGAGCTGCCATATCTTCGACCACTCTTCCAGTTTCCTTAGATCCCGTCTCATTCTCTCCACTCCTTCCGGCGTGTCCACTCTGTTGCTGATCTTTGTGTCATCCGCAAAAAGACAAACCTTACCTCGGTCAGATCCAGCGAAGCTGGGAATTCTCCTTTGTGCACCGAAGCAATTACCGACGGTAGGGTCTCCATTTGGAACCGAGGGACATGGAGAGACCTGTTGACCCTCTTCAAATCAAGTATGGGCCGGAACGTACCTTCTTTCTTGGGCACTACGCTGAGCGGGAACGGATCAGGAGAAGGCTGCCGCGCCCGAATGAGCCTCCCAGGCACATCCTCAGCTTACCACCCCTGGCGGCTCCCGAGGTGCCCTCCCCCCCAGGAGAGGCAACTGGAGCATAGACCGTCACTCGGCATCATGAAGCTGGTGAAATACCAGGGGACTGGTGAGGCTATCGGGAGGAAAAAGGCAGCGACGACAGCAACACTCTGTCAGAGGGAATGGAGAATCAGGCCCGGACAGCTGAGCAAGAAAAGCATTTTACTTTTTTTTTTCCCCCAAACCTGGCTCCAACAAAACACCGGGTCTTGTTCTCCTCAGGGTGAGTGAATTGGGCTCCCCAGTATCACCCCGATCGCTGTCAGCAGGATAGGCCAGCAGGGTCCCCGACCCTCAGCTCCACACAGCCTCAAATACCAGGGGGATGGTCCAACCAGGACCTGCCAACCCCCTGGGAGGCTCAGAATTCTCTTCTGTCTTGTATCTGATCAATCAAAAGTTTTTGGGTTTTTTTAATCTACTCCCTAAACTGTTACAGACTGTAGGATTTTGCACCTCCACCATCTGCTGGAGACAGAGAAATACTGACGGACTGTAGATGGCACCTCGAGTTATAGGGCAGAGTCAGTCAAAAACCTCTCTGTCTCCATCTGCTGGAGGGGAGGCAAAACCCAGGAGTCTGGACTGATCCGGGTACATACAGGGAATATGATTTGCAGTAAGTCCCTGCTGCCCTTCAGCTAGTAAATCCTGAGCAGCCCTTCTGTGCCAAAGGGTTCAGCATTTCCTGACACAGTGCACTGCATCCCTCTGTGATTACTAGAGAGCAGTAAGTGGGAGAACGGAGAGGAGCAGCTCTCCCTGGCTACCTTCTAGCTAGGTATGGTGGCAGAGGGTTGTACAGCCCACTCAGTGTATAATCCAGACATCAGAATAATAATTTCAAGCTGTATGCCAGGAGGGGCTTCAGATAAAACAGGATCTCAATTACTTCGCAGCTACATCAGTTTAGGAAGGACCCGCGCATCCCAATAAACTGTTACATGCATCAGGGTTTAAGTGTGACAGGTAGACAACAGAACACAAGTTTTTATCAATGGGAGGGTCTGATATCTATAGAAAGGTAACTGGAACTCGTTAGGTTCAACTCTGAAACTCAATAGGGACTCAAATAGGGACTCAAGTAATCAGAAATAAAAGTATGGACTGGGTCCATGTTATCTTTCTACACCCTTTGCGCAGATGGCTTTTTCATGGTGGGGATGGCTCCACTGCTTGCCATTGGAAGATTTTATCGATTTATGCATTTAAAAAT
This sequence comes from Rhinatrema bivittatum, assembly GCF_901001135.1. Lineage (NCBI taxonomy): Eukaryota > Metazoa > Chordata > Amphibia > Gymnophiona > Rhinatrematidae > Rhinatrema > Rhinatrema bivittatum. The sequence continues at coordinate 32,765,511 of NC_042617.1, read as the reverse complement.
CTTACAAATTAAAAAGAAAAATGAAAAACGAATTATTCAGTTGCAGTAATTGAGTTTTCAAGATCGCACAAGTCATGAAAGTTTCTTGTTCAAATGTGACCCACATCGTTGCCTGAGAAAGGGAGCATACTAGTCCCAATGGCATGCATCTTTAAACATTCGCTAGCCATATGCTGGTATCATTTCTGACCAGCCTCTCTACTGGTTTTCTGTACAGATTTGGAATAGAAGGTCTTTGATCCCAGGCATGTGATTTTGGCCTGGCAGTTTCCTCTTGCTCCTTCCTCATCAACTGGAACTAGAGTTGGGATATGGGCACCAAGAGATTTCATGCGCAATGAGTCGGGGATCTCACCCCCTATTTTATATCCCTTCCCAACTTCCTTTAGTCCAGTCACTGCCGCCACAGTTCTCCTCCGGGGGGCCAAGCACATGGGCTTCTTCCAGCAGCTTGCAAAGAAGGGGGGGCCTAAATCCAACCACTAGGTATCGCCACTTCACAATGATCATCACTCCTTCTCTCTCCTCACCCTGTCCGCCAAAACCCCTCCCTCTAGGGGCTGTAAATGATTTCTCTGCAGCATCCCCAGTCCAACTAGGGAACGGAAGACCTGAACCCAGAATTTAACTCCGGTCTCTCCACACTGAGTCATCACTCCGGTCCCTTGTCCCTGTTCTAACCTTTCTGCTTCCTTCTTATGGTTATTCACCTGTTGTACCTTACTGATTACGATCAGAGTCAGACAGGCTGCTTCTGTTTATAATTGTATTTGTATATTGTCCTAAAATGTTTTTTGTATTTTTATGGTATTTTTCAGTTTCTATTTGAAGAAGTTTCATTCAGAATTCTAGGATTCATTACGGTTATGGGGTCAGAATTAATGTATTGATTTTGGGTTGTTGAATTGTTGGGCTGATATCTGGATTCTCCTGTATTTCTTCCCATTTTCATTTTTGCTTTTCTGTTGATTTATATTTCCGTAATATTTTGCTTTATTTATGTATTTATCAATATCCCAAGAGTTCGGTTTTGGACCAAGTTATTTACATTGGTTTTGTACCTCGCTTTGGGCATTGATGTGGCAAGGCAAGTAAAATAGTATCTTTGATAAAAGACGAGACAGGACAACACCACATGTCCCAAAGCATTCGGAGACAAGCTCGCTCCAAGGTGGGCATCGCCTGTTCTTTGGGGCCTGTGATCTAAGATCTTGAGAAGATTTAGAAAGTTCTTTTTTTATGGAAAGCACTTACAACAGACTTGGAACCTTGTTCCCCGTCCGGTCCAGTCTCCGCTTCACCCAACGGCTCTTCAATCTGCAGGAGGCAAGGAACAAATGGTTCATGTTATGTAAAAGGGCGCTGCTACTTGGCCAACTCAAAAAATAAAATACAGAATAGAATAAAATAAAATAAAAAGGCTAAGCTAGAAACGCTTATCCACATGTCCACAGTGGCAGGAGGAGGAGGAGGAACAAACTTTTCACATACACGCAGCTTCCTCTGTCAACGTGGAAGTCTTCTCCAGTTGTACTGCAATTGGTTGCCCTCTACCCTGCGGTTGGGCACAGCAGACAGCGGAGGCAGGAGCAGGCCTCCTCTCCCGCTTCTCCCCCTCTCTCCTCACCCGCGGGTAAGCTCCCTAAGGGCAGGGAGATATGTTTTCTTGCAGCAAACCAAGCCAAGAATTTTGGCAAGATTAAACTTTTAAAACCTAAGACGGTAAACTTTGAAAAGGCTGTGCGGGCGCACATGGTATAAAATAGGCTGAACGCACATACGTGTGCACAATTTTATGTGGATGTACACATGTGCGTGCAAATGCTGCCTCTACTGCATAGGTGGGGGCGGGGTTTAGTAGACATGCACGCCGACGCAATTACCAGTTTCTCCAGTTCACCCAGGTAAGGGATAGGACTTCCTAACCCCCCTCCTAGTTTAACAGCCTCCTTTTTACCCTGTTAGCACCAACATGCCATCCACAGCAGTAAAAAAGTAACGCGGCAGGGGACCCCAGCATGCGCTTGTGTGCGTAAATACTTACATGGACATGTCATGTTAAAGTCCCGGAATGCCCTTGTCCCGCCCCTTTTTTTTTTTGCAACTTATTTGTGAGCGTAACGGGAGATACGCGCGCGCACGGGTGCCTTTTTAAATCTGTGCACCGCGCGCCGGCCTGACTTCCGCGCATATCTCTCGGCTTTGGTGTGTGCCGGGCTTTTAAAAAATTCACCCATAAGTTCCTAGAGCACTGCAAGCCTATGTAAGGACGAGATGGCAAAAGGAAAAGGATCGAGGCACGGATGTTCTTTTAACATAAAGCTAACGGCCTGTATTATATGTGTAAAGTATTACCGTATGAATTTTAACACACGCACAAATGAACTGTAGTCAGATTCATTCAATCATTCAATTTCTATATATGTACAAATATGAATACTTGTGCTCAATCTTGGTATAATTTAAATTGCACATCTATTTAATCTGGCATATCCCTCCACCCTACATTTGCAAGAGGTTGTTTTTTTTTTTTTTTACACAAGACTACGCCTCATGTTCAAGATGTGTTCAAACGATCAATAGGAAAAGCTGATTCTGAAGGGAGCTGTGGTCTGTAGGCCCCCTACCTAGGACTGTCGCTGCGATGGCTTAATTATAGAGTGAGGAAGGTGAGAACTAATGTGGCATGTTACTATCAGGTCGATACAGTAAGGTCGAGGTAGAAACAGTGAGGTAGTGTCAGGCGCACCCTTCCTCCCCGCACGCACAGTTCTCTTCACTAACTCCCCGATACTCTCCTCTAATCGCATGCAAATGCATGCCGCGGCTTTAAAGCGGTAGGGAAGGGTTATGCCCGCTTAACACAGCGCCTATACAGTAACCTGGGTGCGCTGGTGCCTGTCATTTCAAATGACATTTGAAATGACAGGCACCAGGAAGTGTAAAAATCAAAATTTTTAAATACCTGTCGGAGGGCCGCGTGGGTCCAGGCGGCCGGCAGGATCCGGGGGGCCGGTGGTCGCGTGTTAAATCTAGGCCGCGGGCGGGTGGGCGCGTTAGTTTCAGACGGCCGCGTGGGTCCAGGCGGCCGCGGGAGCGGGAGCCGGGTGGTCGCGTGTTAAATCTAGGCCGCGGGCGGGTGGGCGCCTGTTCCAGGCAGCGGCGGCGGGGGGACACGCGTTAGTTCGAGACGGCCGGCGGGCGGCGGGTGGTCGCGTGTTAAATCTAGGCCGGGTCCGCACAGGCGCGCATTCATTCACTGCTGGTGGGGGCTGCCTCCGGCAGCCCCCACCGGCAGTGAATGAATGCGCGCCTGTGCGACCCCTGCGATTCGGCGCTCAAGGCGTGACGTCACGGCATGTGACTGCCTTGAGCGCCGAATCGCAGGGGTCGCACAGGCGCGCATTCATTCATCCAGGCGGAGGAGCCGGTGGCGAAAGCAGCCGGCTCCTCCGCCTGGATGAATGAATTCATTCACTGCCGGTGGGGGCTGCCTCTCCGGCAGCCCCCACCGGCAGTGAATGAATGAATGTGCGCCTGTGCGACCCCTGCTGATTCGGCGCTCAAGGCGTGACATCACGGCATGTGACTGCCTTGAGCGCCGAATCGCAGGGGTCGCACAGGCGCGCATTCATTCATCCAGGCGGAGGAGCCGGTGGCGAAAGCAGCCGGCTCCTCCGCCTGGATGAATGAATTCATTCACTGCCGGTGGGGGCTGCCTCTCCGGCAGCCCCCACCGGCAGTGAATGAATGAATGTGCGCCTGTGCGACCCCTGCGATTCGGCGCTCAAGGCAGTCACATGCCGTGATGTCACGCCTTGAGCGCCGAATCGCAGGGGGTCGCACAGGCGCGCATTCATTCACTGCCGGTGGGGGCTGCCTCCGGCAGCCTCCACCGGCAGTGAATGAATGCGCGCCTGTGCGGACCCGGCCTAGATTTAACACGCGACCACCCGCCGGCCGTCTCGAACTAACGCGTGTCCCCCCGCCGCCGCTGCCGCCTGGAACAGGCGCCCACCCGCCCGCGGCCTAGATTTAACACGCGACCACCCGGCTCCCGCCGCCGCCGGCCGCCTGGACCCACGAGGCCCTCCGACAGGTATTTAAAAATTTTTATTTTTTCTTCTGACAGGTTTTGTGTGTCCCACATCATTACATTTTCTCGATCATCTCTGTATCGCTTTTTTTTTAAATTGTGTTTTATTGTTTTTGAGTATCTTAAGCGGTGTCGATGGATTTGTTACTAGACTCACAGTCCTAACTCCTACTAGGGGGAGGCGATAAACTAACACGTTACGGCCGCGGCAAAACAGTGCGTTACTAATGAGAGAACCTGAGTGCCCGTTACGGTATCGGAGGGGAATAGCTAATTCCTTCATTATACAGCTAATTCGTTCATTTACATGCCGGGTGCGGGAAGGGTTACGCGTCTGTTTTAAGAAGCGCTACGGACGCGCAAAACTGGAGACTGTATCGCTGGTTTGCCTTACGCGTCCGAATTGTGCGCAGCGAGCTCGTTACAGACGAGAAATCTTCAACTGAACTTTACTGTATCGAGCTGTTTGTTAGTATCATAAATGACAGGGCCCAGGGGGGCAGTGCTGCGGAAGGCTCCAATTAGGCTAGAAGCTCAGGTGTGCAGAATGGCGAAAAAGGGCAGCTAAAAAAACAAAGGAACCTGAAGGCTGGTTTCCATAATGAGATGCCCAATGGAATGCAGTAGCTGAGGTCATAAATTGTAGCCATCACAGAGAGATATAAACATGGGTGGCTGGTAGGCTGCCAAGTAAGCGGCGTGAGAGGCTGAGTCTCTCTTCCTTTGCCCTCTGCTCTACCGCCTCTCCTCCTCTCCACTTTCTGTCTCTTGCAGAAGCAGCTCTCTGCTAAATGCACCTCTCTGGCTCAGCTAGAAGTTCTAGCCTGCCTCCTCTTTTCTGGGTCCCGGGCCAGCCGCAGAAGGCTCAGCTTCTTCCAGCCTCTCTTCCAGCTTCTTCCAGCCTTTCTTGCCTTGGATACCCCGATCCACTGACTGGCTTCCCTTACTCTCAAATAGCAGGTAAGCTCTGCCTGCACAATGGAAGTGTGAGAACAGACAGGCCGCTAGTGTATGGTGCACTCGGCCGAGCGCACTGTTTGGCAGCGTGTTTGACAGGCGTCTATTTGCTCTTATACTGTAAGGGGTAATAGCGCCTCAAAAACACGCGGCCAGACTCGCGAAAACTAATAGCGCTCATCACATGCAAATGCATGTTGATGAGCCTATTAGTTAGTCGCCCACGATACCGAAAGTAAAATGTGCAGCCAAGTCGCACATTTTACTCTCAGAAATTGGAGGAACCAAAAAATTAAAAAGAAAAAGAAAAAAAATTAAAAAATCTGCCCGCTGGTCAGTGGATTAGAAAAACGGATGCTCAATTTTGCCGGCGTCTGATTTCCTAACCCATGGCTGTCAGCGGGTTCAAAAACCGAGGCCGGTAAAATTGAGCGCCGGTTGTTGGACCCGCTGACAGCCAACTCTACCGCTGAGGCGGCGCTAGGGATGCACTATTGTGCCTCCTTATTAGCGCGACCCTTAAATAGATAATCGCGCGCCCAGGAGAGCGTGCGCTCCACATGGAGCGCCAGCTCTCCCGCAGTTTTTACAAAATCGGCCTGAGAGTGAGGGAGCAATCCACACCAGAGGGTCTGCTTACAGCCAGGCTGCTACTGGACAAAAGGATCTCTTTCTTCCTCTTTTCCTTTGCATCTCCACCAGCTGAACTGTACAGTGACCAGGCAGTGGGGGTGGAGAGAGGAGTTCTCAGCAAGAGACAAACAGGCCGTTGCAATACCGTGCACTGCAGCCAGCATATGCCTCAATATGCCACTGGATGCGCGTCCATAAACCCGCAATGCAAAATGGGGTTAGAGCATCTACAACGCACGTCCAATACAGCGAGCAGCTAATAGCGCACATCACATGTAAATTCATGTTGATGAGGCTATTAGCTCAAATATTCATGTTGACGAGGCTATTGTACTCTCAAAAAATAATGCCTGCCCAGGAAGAGGGGTTAATTCTTGAGGTGCACTAAAGGTTTAGAGAAAAGCAAAAAAGCAAATGTAACAGGTGTTCTCACAGGACAGCAGGATGTTAGTCCTCACATATGGGTGACATCACAGGATGGAGCCCAATCACGGAAAACTTCTGTCAAAGTTTCCAGAACTTTGACTGGCCCCTACTGGGCATGCCCCAGCATGGCACCAACCCTGCAGCCAGCAGGGGTCCCCCTTCAGTCTTATTGAAAAGCTACAGGCAGTGCCGAAAAATAAAATAATAAAACGTTACGAACCCAAAACCGCAGGGCGGCGGGCGGGTTTCATTAGGACTAACATCCTGCTGTCCTGTGAGAACACCTGTTACAGGTAAGCAACATTTGCTTTCTCACAGGACAAGCAGGATGGTAGTCCTCACATATGGGTGAGTACCGAGCTGAGGATGTCCGAACATGCACCAAATGTACCCAAAGGCGTGCAAGAGGCACAACAACTGGGGTGGAACTTGGTAGAGGGCATCCTGAACCCCACTGGGCAGGCGGAAGGGTGTTGGTACGTCACATTGTAAAGAGGTTACGAAGGACAGACTGGCCGAAGATGGAATCTTGTCTTCCGGCTTTGTCCAAGCAATAGTGGGCTGCAGAGGTGTGGCGAGAACTCCAGGTGGCAGCCCTGCAAATGTCAGGAAGCGGCACCGAGTGTAGGTGTGCTACTGAAGTTGCCATGGCCCTCACAGAGTGTGCTTTAACACTGTCTTGAAATGGAATGCCTGCTTACTGATAGCAAAAGGATATGCAGTCCGCCAACCAGGAGGAGAGAGAGTCTGCTTACCTACAGGCTTCCCTAACTTGTTAGGGTGGAAAGAGACAAACAATTGAGTGCTTTCCCTGTGGGCAGCTGTATGGTCTAGGTAGAATGCTAGAGCCCGTTTACAGTCAAGGGTATGCAGAGCCTGTTCTCCTGGATTGGAGTGAGGCCTGGGAAAGAAGGTAGGTAGTATAATGGATTGATTAATGTGAAACTCTGAGACTACCTTAGGCAAGAACTTAGGGTGAATGCGGAGTACTGCCGGTCCTGCAGAAGTTTAGTGTAAGGTGGATAGGTAACTAGAGGTTGTAATTCACTAATTCTGTGAGCTGAAGTGATTGCCAGAAGGAAAATCACTTTCCATGTGAGATAGTGAAGATCACAGGAGTGAAGAGGCTCGAATGGTGATTTCATGAGCCGACCCAAAACCAGGTTGAGGTCCCAAGAAGGGGCCGGAGGACGCAGTGGAGGCTTGAGGTGAAGCAAGCTTTTCAGAAAATGTGTTACAAGGGGTTGTACTGATATAGGAACATCCCCAATACCTTTATGGAAGGCGGCTACCGCACTGACATGCATTCTGATGGAAGAAGTCTTTAGACCTGACTCCGATAAATGCCAGAGATAGTCCAAAAACTTCGTGATTGGACACAAAAAGGGGTCAAGGGACTGAGAAGAGCACCATGACGTGAACCTTTTCCATTTGTAAGAGTAAGCTTTTCTCGTGGAAAGCTTCCGTGAAGTAATCAAGACACGGGAAACTGGTTCAGAAAGGTTAAGTGTCTGAAGGATTAACCTTTCAACATCCATGCCATCAGGGACAAGGCATGAAGTTGGGATGGCGGAGGCACCCGTCGTTTTGAGTGATCAGAAGCGGGTCCTTTCCTAAGGGAATGCGCCTGCGAATGGAGAGATCCTGCAGTATTGGAAACCACACTTGGTGTGGCCAGTGAGGTGCTCTCAGGATCATGGTTCCCTTGTCCTGACGTAACTTCATGAGAGTCTTCGAGAGAAGAGGAAGTGGAGGGAATGCATAGAGCAGACCGGGTGCCCATGAGAGGGAGAATGCGTCTCTGGGCTGAGAGCGTTTGCTGCGAATGAGAGAGCAGAATTTCTCTACTTTGCGGTTTTGAGGAGACGCAAAGAGGTCTATCTGAGGATATCCCCATTGTTGGAAGATGGATTTCACTACTGAGGGGTTGAGAGACCACTCGTGTGGTTGAAAGATGCAACTCAGCTTGTCTGCCAACACATTGTCGACTCCCGGCAAGTAGGTGGCCCTGAGGTACACTGAATGGGAGAGAGCTTCCATCCAAATCTGTGCAGCTTCCTGACACAGAAGGAAGGAGCCTGTGCCTCCCTGTTTCTTGATGTACCACATGGCCACCTGGTTGTCGGTCTGGATCAGGATAACTTGATTGGAGAGGTAATCCTGAAATGCCCTGAGAGCATATCTGATTGCTCGAAGCTCCAGGAAATTTATTTGGTGTTTGGCTTCCTCAGGAAACCAAGAGCCTTGTGTCTGCAGATCGGCCACATGGGCTCCACATCCGAGGTTGGAAGCATCGGTGGTGAGAATTAATTGAGGGTTTGGAGCCTGAAAAGGCAAGCCGTGGAGGAGATTGATCTGATTTTTCCACCAGGCAAGAGACTGACGGAGTGAGTCAGTTATGTGGACAATGTTCGACAGGGGCTGAATGCTTTGAATCCATTGAGACCTTAGAGTCCACTGCATGACTCTCATGGCCAAAAGGGCCATTGGTGTGATTTGAACTGAGGACGCCATGTGTCCCAGGAGGATGAGAAAGTGGCGTGCAGTCACGGAGTGCTGAGACTGCAGCTGGCGTGCAACAGACACGAGAGTAAGAGCTCGCTGTCGAGGCAGAAAAGCCTTTGCCTGCAAGGTGTCCAAGTCTGCACCAATGAACGACAAGGTTTGAGATGGGACTAAGTAGGATTTGTCATAGTTGACGAGAAATCCTAATGAATTTAGAGTGCGTAAGGTGAGAGGGACGACAGAGCAGCTTGCTGAGTGGGAGCCCTGATTAACCAGTTGTCTAGATAGGGGTAGACGTGAACACCTTGGGTCCTGAGAAAGGCTGTAACTACTACGAGGCATTTTGTGAAGACTCGTGGCGCAGACACTAGGCCGAATGGAAGCACTCAGTATTGATAGTGCTTGGGGCCTACTAGAAACCTCAGGTATTTGCGATGAGGTGGAGTTATCGCAATATGAGTGTATGCGTCCTGGAGGTCCAGAGAGCAGAGCCAGTCTCCTCTTTGTAGAAGAGGAAGAAGCGAACCTAAGGTTACCATCTTGAACTTCTCTCGCTGGAGGTACTTGTTGAGGGCCTGTAGGTCCAGAATAGGATGAACGCCTCCCGATATTTTGGGGATTAGAAAGTACTGGGAATAGAACCCTAGGCCGTGCTGACAGTAGGGTGTGGGTTCTATTGCCTTGGACTGGAGAAGGAGGGAGACCTCTTGATCTTGATTAGATGTTCTCCACATCGGTAGAGGTGGAGAGTCCGGTGGCACGGAAAGTTCAGATGGTAACCCTGAGCAATTATTGCCAGTACCCGAGATCTGAGGTGATTGAGTGCCATATGTTGTGGAAGTGGCACAATTGACCTCCCACTGGTATGGGAGGCAGTGGAATCTGGCTGCTGCTCTCTAGGTGGAAGTCAAAACATAGAAACGACGGCAGAAGACGACCAAACGGCCCATCCAGTCTGCCCAGCAAGCCATGCACTTTTCTTTTTTCCTCTTACTTGTTACGCTTGGCTCTTAGTACCTTTCAGTCCCATTTCCCTTCCACCCCACCATTAATGTAGAGAGCAGTGCTGGAACTGCATCCAATTGAATACGTAGCTTAGATAGGGGTAGTAACCGCCTCAATAAGCAAGCTACACCCATGCTTCTGTTCACTCGACTATGTAATTTAGTCCTTGTTGGTTGTTGTCTATATATATATATATATATATATATATATATATATATATATATAGATACTCTTTTCTACATTGCCCCTGCCATTGAAGCAGAGAGCTATGCTGGCTATGTGTTGAAGGTAAAGTAACAGACTTTCTCCCCTGCCGTTGAAGCACAGAGCTATGCGTTGAAAGTGAAGTATCAGACTTTCTCCCCTGCTGTTGAAGCAGAGAGCTGTGCTGGCTATGCGTTGAAAGTGAAGTAACAGACTTTCTCCCCTGCCGTTGAAGCAGAGAGCTATGCGTTGAAAGTGAAGTATCAGACTTTCTCCCCTGCTGTTGAAGCAGAGAGCTATGCTGGCTATGAATTGGAAGTGAAGTATCAGACTTTCTCCCCTGCCATTGAAGCAGAGAGCTATGCTAGATATGCATTGAAAGTAAAGTATCAGGCTTATTTGGTTTGGGGGTAGTAACCGCCGTTACAAGCAAGCTACACCCCGCTTTTTTGTGAATGCAAATCCTTTTTTTTTTCCCCACATTTCCTCTTACCGTTGAAGCTTAGAGCAATGTTGGAGTCGCATTAACAGTGTGTATGTATATTGAATAAGGGTATTATCTCCAGGTAGTAGCCTTCATTCCCGCAAGCCACCCCCTCTTCATTCATATCCTCTAGACTTGATGGATCCACAGTGTTTATCCCACGCCCCTTTGAAGTCCTTCACAGTTCTGGTCTTCACCACTTCCTCCGGAAGGGCATTCCAGGCATCCACCACCCTCTCCGTGAAGAAATACTTCCTGACATTGGTTCTGAGTCTTCCTCCCTGGAGCTTCAGCTCGTGACCCCTGGCTCTGCTGATTTTTTTTGACGGAAAAGGTTTGTCGTTGTCTTTGGATCGTTAAAACCTTTCAAGTATCTGAAAGTTTGAATCCTCCTTTCTTCCAAAAACCTCAAGCAGCTCCTCAACCAGGCCCTGAAGCAGGGCCTGGTTGAGGAGCTGCATGTGGTTTCTGTTCACGTGTTTGACAAGACTGTGCTTTTTGAAAAGGTCTCGTGGCACAGGATCTGGTTGGTGGTGGGTAGAACTTCTTCGGGCGGAAGAATGACTTTTTAGAGTCTTTTCTGAAGGGCTGTTTAGAAGAATAGTCAGAAGTCATCAGAGAAAGCTGTCTTAGGGTCTCATGATGGTCCTTAAGTTCCGCCACCGTCCATTGAATCTGTTCTCGAAACAGATTATCTCCTACACAAGGCAGGTCGGATAACCTGTCTTGTACCTCAGGGCGAAGATCAGAAGACTTGAGCCAGGCCCACCTTCTCGCCGAAATAGCAGCTGCAGATACCCTAGTAGCAGTATCAAAGATATCACAAGATGATCTGATCTCATGCTTGCCTGCTTCAAAACCTTTGTTTACTAAGGTTTGGAGCTGTTTTTGAAATTGCTGAGGCAGGGAGTCCGTCAAGTCTTGTATTGCTTAAAAATGACCCTGTTATATTTGGTCATATAGAGCTGATAAGCGGCAATTCGAGAGATGAGCATTGATCCTTGGAAGACTCAGCGACCAATGGCATCTAGAAACTTCTGTTCCTTGCCAGGGGGAAAAGAAGTGTGAGGCTTTGATCTCTTTGCTCTCTTCTGTGCAGATTCCACCACTACAGATTGGTGATCCAATTGTGGTTTCTGAAAGCCCGGAGCTGACTGCACCAAATAGGTAGTTGTCAGCTTTCCTGTAGACTGGAGCAATGGAGCCAGGATGTTCCCAGTTCTTCTTTAGGAGATCCAGAAGAACCTGGTGGATATGGTTGGAGGTTATTACCTTGGGAGCATCCAAGAATTGGAGCAACTCCATCATCTGATGCCTATCATCCTGTTCAGTTTGTAATTGGAAGGGAACTATTCAGACATTTCCTTCATAAAATTTATAAAGGAAAGGTCTTCTGGAGGAGAACGCTTTCTACTTTCAGTGGGTGAAGGTGATGAAGGCAAATCATCGGTGTCTGGTGAGGAATCATCAGTCCAGGTATCATAAGGATCAGCACCTGCCCCTCTAGGATGTAGAGGGGGACGGGATGGTGGGATACCTGAAGGTCCTGGTCTAGGCTCCGAAGTAATAATGGAAGGCACGATGATGGCATTGAAGGCACCGGCACAGGCATCGATGGATGGCTCGGTGGCGCCGACGGGCGTATCGGCCCCCGATGGTTGGATCGGTGGCGATGGATGTATCGGCATCGATGGCTGAGGCAGAACTGACGAAGGAGGGATGCGAAACGGTGTTTCTCCTCCCGAGGACATAGTGAGCGGGGAGGGCACCGGCGCCATCGGTGATCCAGTGTCCATAGGTGGAAAAGCAGCTATGAGTGCTTCCATCCTGGAAAGCAGCGGTGCTAACGCTGCCGGAATCGGGTCAGTGATCGGTTCCGCAATCGGTACTGGTGTCTGAGGAACCTGGAGTCGTTGCATCGCCTTGTCGATGGCCTCCTGAACCATCTGGTCCAGTTCTTCTCGGAAACCTGGAGCAAGCAGCCCCGGCTCCGGAACAGAAGAAGGAGGCAGAGGCATAGCCGGAGGGACCACTGTTAAAAGCGGAGTTGCGGCTCCCGATGCCCCATCGAGGGAGGGATGCCTCGGTGACCCAGTCGCCGAAAAGGTCGGTGCCTTTTCTGGACGGGGTTTCTTCGACGGTGGCTCGGACGAGGGCGAGGTCGATTTCGCTCCCTCGATGGTCTGAGACTTTCTATACCGGTGGCGATGTTTGTCTCTACGATCCCCTCTGTCCTGAGGGGGAGTAGAGGGTGTCGAAGGCTGAGATGTCGTCGATGCTGGACGGTCACCGGTCGGTGGACGATACTGGCGCAAAGTTGACGGTGCCGGTTCAGACGTTGTCGATGCAATGGACGGAGTCGGGGTTTGAGCACAGAAGAGAAGTTTCATCTTCTCCATTCTGGCCTTGCGATCTTTTGGTGTCATTAAGGCACATTTGGTGCAGGTCAAGACATCGTGCTCTCATCCAAGACACATAACACAGACTTTATGGGGGTCTGTGATGGACATGGTGCGATTACAGTCCGGGCACCGTTGGAACCCTGACGCCATGGAAAAAATTGAGAGTGGTACAGTCGACGGCCAGTAGGCCGCGAGGGCCAAACTCGACGGTAATCGACGGAAAAACGGGTAAAAACTTACCGGAGTACCGCGGCTTGAGAAAGTTAGAGGAGAGACCCCTGTGGGGCAAATTAACTTTTAGTAATTCCGTGAGGAAAATTCCTGTCAGGAATCTCTGCAGAGCTCCTAAACCGCGAGGCTACTGCTGCGCGGAAAAAAGAAGACTGAAGGGGGACCCCTGCTGGCTGCAGGGTCAGTGCCATGCTGGGCATGCCCAGTAGGGGCCAATCAAAGTTCTGGAAACTTTGACAGAAGTTTTCCGTGATTGGGCTCCATCCTGTGATGTCACCCATATGTGAGGACTTCCATCCTGCTTGTCCTGTGAGAAAAACTGCTTTTCTGTATTTCCTCCGACTTAATACTGTGGTGATATTAAGTTGGTGGAACCGAAAAAGAAAAACCGTAATAAAAAAAAAAAAAAAAAAAGTGTGCCTGTGGTCAGGTTAGGAGAAATGTACGCTCAATTAACGAGCTTTCATTTTCCTAACCCGTGGCTCTGCACATGTTAGGAAAACGGATGCTCGTAACATTGAGCGCCTGTTTTCCTAATCCGCTGACAGCCACCTCTCCTGGGCGCTCGATGCCGAGGAGGTGCTAGGGACACACAATCTTCCCTAGTGCCAGCTTTTTACCGCGGCAGCCCATTTAAATATTAAGTGGGGCGTTCGGGAGAGGTGGATCATCAACGCGGACACCGCATCGGCCGGAAAGAAACCGCAATCACACCACTGCACCTCATCGCCCGTCACACCACCGAATGTAAAGCTCGCCCCCATCAACGGCATCGGTAGTGAGAGGCGGCTTCCAGCCCTCATGTGCTTCCACAGGGGCTCTCTGCCTGGGGCCCAAATAAGCTTCTGCTGGTACCAGCGTTTTGTCGAGTTACCAACAATTTATAATATTCCACCATGCTAATAATCACAAAAAACAAAAGAAAAAAGGAAAATTCTATTTAAAGAGGCAGGGAAAAAAAAAAGTATATTCAGCCGGTGTCTTAGGGTGAGCGGCGCGCTGCATGTTACATATATTCCTCTCTGTGTCACCAGCCCCCAGCAGGATAATTACCTTGTAGTTCAGTGGGCTCAGGTACTTGAAACAGCCAAAAAAGGTATAAAAAAGGCAAATGAAGATTGTGATGATCAGAACAATTAATGTAAAAATAGTCGTGGATGCCCTGAAACCTAAAAAACAAACAAACAAAAAAAAAAAAAAAGACACAAACAAGATTATGTACAAATTTTTTTTTTGTCTTTTCCCCATTTTTTCCTTCTGCAGTCTCTGCCCCTGTCTCCTTTCCAGATAGCTCAGGTCCCTTGCCAGCCCCAGGGGTTGGAGAAGCCTCTCCTCCGAGCCTCACCCTTGCCCGCTGCTCACTGGCAGACGTGGCTCGCTGCCGTAAGCAGGGGCAGTCTTTCCTTCCCTCCCCAGGCCCGGCTCCACCACCTCCGTGGCACGTCTTGGCCCAAACGCCCTCGACAGATGGGGAACCCGAACCTGGATCCCCCGGGCTGTAGTGCTGCAGCCTGAGCCACGGGGGTTAGCCCCATTCATATTTGCCACTAAAAAGACATCAGCTTATTTTGTGGCAGGAGTGTGTTTTAAGAGGGCGTGCTTCTTAACAATACGGAGCCTTTTGGGGAGGGGGTAATTTAGCAACGTCATGCATAAGTTAAGCCAACAAATATGCACATAAGTAACACCAATTTTCAAAGCAGACTTAAGAGTCTAAATGCACTTTGAAAATTATCCCGGCAAAATTACATGCACTCGATTCCCCCCTGCTGTTTGGTGTGCATAGCTTTGCCGAAAGACTTTTTGCGTGTACTTTTTAAAGTCAAAACGTATCCGCATAAGTCCCAGCCCAGGAATGCCTCCTCCCCTAGGCGTGTAAAAGCACGGACGGTGTACATGAGTGCAATTTTACACATGCATCAGTCGTTCAATTTCCTAGAGGCCGTTTTCCCTGGGGTAAAGCCCTACCTTAAACCCATAAAGGTCCCTGTGAAAATTACCCACCCTAAGCGGTGTTATTTAAGTTGGAAAGGCTGTTCAGGGGACTCGCAGGCCGGAAAACGTAAAACGTGTCGGGCCCTAGTTGCTGGCAGCCATCAAACCTAGGGCAATCACCGACTAGAGCAGCACTTCTAACAAAGCTCACCCGCAAGGCTGGCCACGCTAGAACGTTCTCCTGTGGGCAGCTATTGCCATTTTATACCACGGCACAACCACAGGAGGTGGGGGGGGGGGGGGGAAACAAATCCTTTCGCAAATAAAAAGCAAGGTTTTTCTTTTAAATATTTTACTGGCAAACAACAGATAGGGAGAACAATCAACTTAATACGCACACGGCGTTTCTTTAACATTATCTTGCCAATATATGAATTTATACTATAAACTCCTCCCCCCACCCCATCAAATCAAAACCAAATAATAACGGCAGCGCTGAGCAGATTAAACACAAAGTAATGAAAAATAAGAAACCTCGCCTATATCTTAAATGTTACTTTTTTTGTGTCTTAAAGGGAGCTTGCAAAGTTTGTGCCGCTGAAAATGGGCAAAACTGCAGCTTAAGGAGGAGCTCTACACGGCTTCCACCGCAGCCACGGGACGATGTCGCAGCACCGTCAGATGATCCCACGAGACTGATAGTACGTGGGAGCACCTTATGGCCTTAAGCATGAGCTTCCGAGGAGCAGAGTCCACCTCGTCTGATCCCAGCTAAGCTGAACTTTTTTTTAACAGTTTTCCATGTAAACTTCTCGAGTTGCTTTCCAAAAAGGCACTATTTAATCACAGCGCCAGCGATTATGCAGCACGGCTCCTATTCACCCCCCCCCTACACTTATCCTCGAGACCTTGGTATGTTTTACTCAAGCCTGGATGGGTCAAGCACCACCAGTGATAAATCTTAAAACTATTTTCCACCGAAAATGCGAAAACAGAAAGTTTTATGCAAAGAGATGTTTCTCGGACTAAAGTTCGTGCTTCTGGATGCCCTCCGACCGTTCACAGAGAGGCTCCTGGAGCAAAAGCGACAGTTGCCAGAAGGGAATTACTACTTCCTGATGCACTTCTAGCAACCCCTTCCCACCCCCATAAAAAAAAAAAAAAAGAAAAAAAAGCTGTAAGAAAATCTAATTTTTTTTAAGACCCTTTTGAGCACACCTGATGGGTATACAATGCTAGGAACTGTACCGTGTACACCGACAGCTCAGCATTAAAATTAGCAGCTAATTCTCTACCCACTGCCAGGGGTATAATGGGATCTTCAGGGACCTTCATTTTCAGTTTTTATTTTACTTTTCCCGGGAATTTCAATGCTACAACAACAACAAAAAAAAAACCAAAAACAATGGAAAAATAACTTTTCCACTGTTAGAAAACACAGGAGAAAAATCAGTCATGTTTCCCAATTATTATTATAACATTGAAATTCCCAGGAAAAATAAAATAAAAACCAAAAAGCAAAGGTCCCAAGGGATGCTGTAGTCACGGGCTCTTTCCAGGGCTGCACTTACCCATGCGCAGTATGGAGAAGAAATACAGCCAGAAGAGGCAGAGGATGGGGGCTGCCAGAGCCTGGTTCACAGCCCCAAAGTGGATGTGCTTGTCCAGCTTTGCCGGCAGGTAAGCGTAGAACAGATTGTGACGATCCACCAGATGCTTCATCAATATGTACAGCAGGCCTGGAGAGGGAGAGAGAGGGACAGGGGAGAGGAGGAAAAGCTTCAAGAAAAAATGCTGCCCCTGTGTGGACTCTCTGCATGCAGTGTAATTTCTGCGCATTCCCTCGCGGCCCCTCCACCGCCTTTCGCCAGCTCCTTCCAGTCCTGCTCCTCCCTGCCTGGAAGCGGCGGCTTGTCTACCACGTAAGAGGGGGGGGATGTGGAGCAGAGATGCATGGAGGGGGTTTCGTTCCTGGCTCCCCCCCCCATCTATTCTCCCCTCCCCGTCTCTCTCCCCGCAGTCACCCAAGCACTACAGCCAGCAGCTGCGACCTAGAAAACTGCGTTCTGTCGCTCTCTCCTCTCTCTCTTTTCCAGGACCGATGCGATGCCACTCTTGGCTGGCAGGAGTCAGCACCGCACAGGAGCTTCCTGGTCTCGCTCCCCCCCCCCGGAGCCAAAGTGCCACTTCCGCCAGCCAGAGGAGAGCGGGCTCAAGTCGGCGAGGAATGCGGAGATGCCGGCGCCGAGCAGGCTCTTATTTATGTGCAAGGGTTTGCACGCTGGCATCCCATCGGCCCGACAGCTTCCCCCTGCTACTCCAGGCTTCCAAGCTCAGTCGGAACCGGCCTCTGTCGAGCAATGGCACCACGAGCCTTCATTTGCCAAGCACCTCGGGATTCCCCCTATCTTTTTATACCCTCCTCCTAACTCGGCCCAGCCACTGGCACCAGGTGGGCATGGACTCTGCTTCTGCCCACCAGGTGTCGCCATTGAGACGACGATGGAGATTTCCTTCCCTTCACCCTCCCCTCCTGCAGCACCCCCAGCCCTGGCTGGACCAGGGAGCAGAAAGCGGGTCTCGGGATCAGAACCCATCTGCGTGGTAAATGCACAGTACTGCCACCGAGCCACCAGGCTGGCCTGCAATGCCTTTTTTTTTGTTTTGTTTTTTTTACACACCGGCTTCAGAAATGCAACGATGAGGATAATTTCAGTTTGTATAATGCTTCCATCCAAAAAGGATCCTGATGCTCAGTAATTCGACAGCAGCACACGTGCAACCACGTCTGGGGTAGATGTCTGGAAGCCCATTTCTGGTTTGTGTATTACATGAAAGCCTCCAGGGGAACAATGTTTAAAATTATGACCATCTCATTACAGCCGGATAAACTAAGGCTTTTCTGCAAAAATGTCCTCTTGCTCCATTTTTGCTGTTTCTTGCCCTTTTATCTGCAAAGCATTTACAGAGCTCGCGCCCAGGACTTGGCGCAGACTTACCAAAGGGGACGATAATCGGGCAGGTGATGCTGTAGGCCATAGTGACTGTGAAGAGGCAGAGCATCCGGGCGTACATGGCACCAAACTGAAACTCAAAGGCCTGCAACTAAGAAACAGAATACAAAGAGTTGAAGCAGGAGGGCTCTGACAGGATGAAACAGTCACAGGTAAACCTCAGTCCCCATTACACAGGGCTTCTCGCGCTGGGGCCATTTATCTATCTCCTATCTGCACTGGGTTCGTTCTCTAAGCTGGGCCCCTGCTGTTCCCTTTTTCACCAACAGTAGGGGGCGAGAGGCTGACGACAACAAAAAATGGTGCTCTAGATTAGGGGTGGGCAGTTCCGGTCCTCGAGGGCCACAAACCAGTCTGGTTTTCAGGATATCCCTAAAGAATATTTATGAGAGAGATCTGCATGCACTCTGCCTCAGTTGTATGCAAATCTATGTCATGCATATTCATTAGGATATCCTAAAACCTCGACAGGTTTGTGGCCCTCGAGGACTGGAATTGCCCACCCCTGCTCTAGATAGACAGAACAGTGGTCCCCAAATCTGGTCCTCGAGAGCCACCCAGTCCGGGGGGGGTTTCAGGATAACTCAGGGAGGGTAATTTTGAAAACTCCACTGGGAGCGCACAGTCCCCGTGGGTACGCGGCAAAAAAGCTAACGTTCAAAAGGAAAACGCCTTGTGGAGGTTTCCCCGTGAAAATCTGTCCCGGCGCACAAAACGGGTTTGCGCTGGCGTGGGAACAGGTGCCCATGGCACGTGGAGTTTTGAAAACCTACGCCTATCATCACACTCCCCCGACCTGTCCCCGCCCCTCATGTGGGAACTGCTTACACACACACAGACACATACATACTACCCCCTCCAAAACATTAGGGAGAATTTTCAATGGCCATTTCCAGGTGGAAGAGGGGGGGGTCCTCTGGAAACTGCCTCTCCCCCCCTCTGCAGGTAGGGCTATGCATGTACTGATGCCGTGTGTAAAGCTTCCCCCTCCGTGAGGGGAGGTGGTCCCAGGGCTGGAGAGTTAGGGTGGAGTTTGCACTTACAAGCTTTTCTCTCTCTGGTTCCAAACACACGCGCACAAATTTATTTGAGGGAAAAGTATCCACGCAAATTGCAGCTGTTAAGATCTTTCCCTTTGAAAATTACCGTAAAGTCTGTGGGTGAAAAATATCTGCAGATTCTGCCCTTGTGGGCCACGTCTGAAAAATTACCCTCTTAGTACGTAAAAGTATGACGTCCAGTTATGTGTTTTTTTTACAGAATTGTTCTGGAAGGTGGGATGGTAGGGGGGTGGGGTGGTCATAATGATTGTTGCTTTTAATTTTCAAAGTCTCAGGGTGGGGGGGCCCTATGGATCTGAAAGTTAATTGGGGGAGGCGGGGGTGGGGGGTGGGAATAAACTGAAGGTTTTTGTTGGTTGCCCCAGCTCTGCCATCAGCACAGCTCCCCTTAACACCAGGCTCACGCCGGCCCGCAGGGGATGGAAGGAGGAGGAGGAAACGTCTCATGCCGCCCTTGCACGAGAAAGGAAATAAGAGGTGCGCTGGTGACAGCCCCAGGAGGAGGACGCGGCACGCGGCTGCCCCTCCCGTCAGCCAGCGCGGAGGAGGAAAGCTACAGCAGCGGAGGGAGGGAGGGAAATAAAACAGGGCCCCATCCACAAAGGTTTGCCCAGGGTCCCTTAAGTGGTTAAAGCAGGCTCGTACAGAGCTACATAATTTAGAAAACAAAATACTACTACTTACTGGGACGCTGCAAGGAATACGTGAAGTAGGTAGTCTAACTGTGGTAAAGTCAAAAGACTAAAGAGGTTAGGACTTTTCAGCTTGGAGAAGAGACGACTGAGGGGGGATATGATAGAGGTGTTTAAAATCATGAGAGGTCTAGAACGGGTAGATGTGAATCGGTTATTTACTCTTTCGGATAATAGAAAGATTAGGGGGCACTCCATGAAGTTAGCATGGGGCACATTTAAAACTAATCGGAGAAAGTTCTTTTTTACTCAACGCACAATTAAACTCGAATTTGTTGCCAGAGGATGAGGGTGGGTAGGGAGGGAGGGGGGGGGGGGGGGGAAGGGAAGATGCACATAGCCTGCCATGCACAGTTTACAAGTGTCTCAAGAGTTTTAAGCCCTCCTGCCCCTGTTGGAGGTTGCCAAGGACAGCCTAAGCTGGTGGCTCTGTCTGGACCACTTGCTTCTGGGAGTGGACTTAAGAGATCCCTCAGTGGGTGATCATCACCACGGATGCCAGCTGGGGAGCGGTGTGTCAATCGCAGTCAGCTCAGGGGCGATGGTCGTCAGTGCAGGCGACATGGCCAATCAACCGTTTGGAGACCAGGGCGGTTCGTCTCGCGTTAAAGCATTTCCACCCTCTGGTTCATCACCGAGTGGTACGGATCCTCTCGGACAATGCGACGACAGTGGCATACATCAACCATCAAGGGGGAACAAAGAGCCAGTATGTCTCTCGGGAGACGGACAAGTTAATGGCTCGGGCGGAACTCCACCTCTCCCGGCTGGCGGCCTCCCACATAGCAGGGGTCAACAACGTTCTTCTTAAGCCGTCAGCACATAGATCCTGGGGAGCGGGAGCTCTCCGCCGAAGCGATGGCACTGCTCGTCAGATGGTGGGTGTCCCCATCTGGACCTGATGGCCACTCAGCGGACTGCGAAGGCTCCACGCTTCTTCAGTCACAGAAGGGAGCATGGCGCAGAAGGCGTGGATGCCCTAGTCCTCCCATGGCCGACATCTCCTGCTCTATGTGTTCCCACCATGGCCCCTGGTGGGAAAGGTGCTTCGATGGATAAAAATTCACCAGGGGCCAGTAATCCTGGTAGCACCGGAGTGGCCCTGAAGACCATGGTTCACAGACCTCGTCATCCTCGCTGTGGACGGCCCTCTTCGCCTGGGGCATCTGCAGAACCTGCTGCGTCAGGGTCCTCTATTTTTCTACCGGGCAGATCGCTTCTGTCTTGCAGCCTGGCTTTTGAGAGGTGCAGATTGCGGAGACGGGGCTACCCAAAGTAGGTTATCTCGACACGCCTGAGAGCCAGGAAGATGTCCACTTCTATTTCCTATGTCCGGGTCTGGAACGTTTTCCAGGTCTGGTGTGATTCCATCCAGATATCGCCACGTCACGCTTCAGTAGTCCAGATCCTCTCCTTTCTACAGCAAGGCCTTGAAAAAGGTTTGGCTTACAATTCCCTGAGGGTTCAGGTGGCCGCTCTTGGATCTCTAATCCGTCGCCTGGACGGTGCTCCTCTTTCCTCGCATCCGGACATAGTCTGTTTTTTAAGGGGAGTGAAGCACCTACATTCACCGGTTCGCCGCTTATGTCCCTCCTGGAGCCTAAATTTGGTTCTTCGGATCTTGGGCGGCTCGCCCTTCGAGCCGTTGCGCAGAGCTACACTCAAAGATTTAACTCTCAAGACAGTCTTCTTGGTGTCTATCTGTTCTTCCCGTAGAATCTCATAGATTCAAGCGCTATCATGCAGAGAGCCTTTCTTCTGCTTCTCGGACTCGGGAGTATCCTTGAGTACAGTTACGTACACCTGCAATGTGGGAAATGAGAACTTCCAATGACTGGTCACAGCTGCACGGTGTGAGACTGTTTATTGGTGGCGCAGATGCACTGTACCCTCCATGGCTGTTGTACACGCTAGTCTTTTATATGGGAAAGTTAACAGCTATGAAAAATAATCGATTGGCTAGTTTTGAGAAGATATGGTGACCATACCTACAATGGAGAATTACAGAAGTTTTGTGATACATGGGCAGGGGTGGTGGGTGCAGTGGATAGGTGATAGGGGGGTGTACGGATTCTTGTGCAACCAAGATGGGGAGGAGAGTTGAAACATGAAACCCAGGTCGCTGGGATGATAATGTTGCTGTAATGGTTGGTCTCTGTATGTTGCATTTATCCATTCTTACTTGTTGTATTTGTGCTATATATTATACCGGTTAATAAAATTTCTATTATTTAAAAAAAAAAAAAAAAAATATCCTTGGAATAATCAGCTCAGATGCTCTGAAGGTTGATGGTCAAAGTGATACAACAGATGTCATCAGTAATAGGAAAAGGAAGGCAGCATTGCCCTTGTACAAGTCATTGGCGAGACCGCACCTCAAATACAGTGTTTAGGTTTGGAGGTCGCATCTCTGCAAAGACACCGGGTGGATGGCGGCTACCAAAGAGGTAGTCCTGCAGGGGTCAAATTTAAAACCTCTGTGCCTTGCCTTCAAACCCTTAAAAGGATACGGTCCAGAGTACCTGAAGAACAAACACTCACTTTCTATGCACGTACCAGACCTGTTAGGGCATCACATGGAGTTAGGAACTAAAGCTCTCCGACTCCAGACATAGAACTGTTTTGGGTATAGCACTGCCCCTTCCAGGAAGACTTTGCTTAGATGAAAACTACCTCTCAGGAAGCAGCTGAAAACTTGGCTCTTCAGACAAGCTATACATGGTTAGAACGATGGAGATCAATAGTTAAAAAAAAAGCTGCCCTATTCTCCTGCAGCATCATCCTCTGACTGTACGTACTGTCGCCTACTACAACTACTTAACATTTCTATAGTGCTACACGACATACGCAGCGTTGTACAAACAAACAAAAAGACAGTCCCAGCTCAATAGAGCCTTATATAATTTTTTTTCCCAACTAATCATGTCAATATTGTATCGTTACTTACCCCGACGTGTACTATTTATGATAATTAAATATTCGTGTGATGCCACTTGGACAGCCTATGTAGTCTGTTAATTGCTCCAATTCCTGCATCTAATCTCATGTCCATCATTTATGAAAGATGTACTAGTAATTTAAACCTACATACACTGCTTTGGGTGAAAGTATGCTTTCAAAAAAAAAGGCGGTTAATAAACTTCCTGCAACACAAACCCTACATAGATAAGCCTAAGGAAAGTGTAAAAAAAAAAAGTACTCTAGAAGACAGAAGGTAAAAGGAGGATATGATAAAAACCTTCAAATATCTAGCAGGTTTCAATGAAGTACAAGAGTCACATTTATGACAGAAAAAGCAGCTTAGGGACAGGATATAAAGGAAGGAGGATGAGACTGCACGTGTCTTTATTGAGAGGGTGGTGGGTACCTAGAATCATCTACCGTGCGGATACGGTACCAACCAACATGGTGACAAGATGCAGACTGCTTGGGCCAGATAAGAGAGGGTGATGGCAAGGCTGAGGGAGGGAGATGAACAGAAAGACGGAGCAGAAGCCCATGGTGACACGGTAAGCAGGGGCAACTGATAGGACAGTGTGGGCTATTATCATGTAACAGAGTTTCGGCAAAATAAAGCAAAGCAGTTAACACAGCCTTAGCTTTTCCTGGCCGCACTCTGTTCTTCCTGCCAGGGAAAACAATCCTGTTTATACCTGTTTAATGTTTCTTCTCTCACCAGCAGACTTGGCCATGATCATGCGTGCGGTGTAGAGGATGAGGCCAGGCAGGCGCAGGAGCTCCATCCCGTTCCCAACGAAAGCCGAGGTGACGACATAATTGACGAAGAAGGCTCCCTGGTCGGGCAGGAAGACGCACCTGGGGGGAGGTGGGTATCGGAGAGACACGAGGCAGAGAAAGCAAGCAAAAAAAACCAACACTAACGTTTACTAGGAGAGACTGGAACAGCAGCAGCAAACATTTCTTGCCTGCCTAATTTAAAGCATGGAAATCCTCCGAGGAGGTACAGGTACAGGCAGTTAGTGCGGTGCCAGAGACTGCTTTACATATCCGATTCTCACTCAGTGGCAGCTTCAGGCAAACAAATAAGAGAAACCCCCCAGCCCGCAGGAGCTCTGACAGCCATGGGGATGGTACATATGGGACATGATTAACAGGCATCAGAAACAGGACCTAATTTTCATTTAACCTGTTTTGCTCTGTTTGGTTATGTGCAGTGGTGGCAGCAGTAGGCGAGAGGGAATGGGAGTGGTTGGAGGGCAAGAAGAGAGCGGCAGCAGGGGAAAAAAAAAAGCAATGTCGGTCTTAGCAGCAGCAGACTGTAGGAAGTAGATACGGTGATGACGGACAGGAGGGAGGAGTAAGTGGCGATAGTGGCAGGCAGTAGTGAAGGAGCAGTGGTGGTGATGGCGGCGCCGGTGGTACGAGAGGAAGTGGCTGTGGTGGTTGGGAGGGAATACAGCGGCAGGGGTGTTGCAAGAGAGAGAGAGGAAGGAAGCGAGCAGTAATGTGGTGGTGGGTGGCAGTTGCCAGCAAGGAGCAGGGCCAGACCTCAGCACTAGCAGCAGCGGTGATTTAGGGCAGGTGGTGGCTGGCAGGCAGTTTTGCTACAACTTCACATCAAGAGGCCAAATCTGCAGCAGCTGTCGCTCCATTGCAGCTAACTAGGGGTCTTGGGTTATAGTTAACGAAAGTCATAAAAATGTCACATGGGCGACTCAGGTGCACAGAAGTGTGCCTCGTTACATCTAAGGTTGAAAAGCAGCATTTCAAGTTCTGTTCATCACACGCCTTGAGCTTACCTGGTCAGCGACAGAGGTAAGCACACAGATGCATGTATTTAGGACGGTAATCACATTAAATCAGGGCATGCAGTACTTACTCCAGCCTGACTGACTGTCCGTCGGATAGAGCCTTATCAAACAACCAGCGGAAGAAGAAATCTAAGCTAAAAGGAGAACAAATTATCAGGTTTAATGCTAAAAACCTGCTCCGGTCTTTTAAAAGCACAATGCATTTGACAGGTCATCAATTTTCCATTTTGGAAATATTTTTAAAAAATTAAACATTTATTATTTATTTATGAACATCTGATATTCCAACTTGTCCCAAAGTTACTCCAAAGGTGAACTACAATAAATGTAAATGAACAGGGTCAATAGAGCAGGTTGCAGTCAAAATCAGAACACGCCATTAATGAAGCACTGGGATCCCGTATAGGAACTCCCGTTTGTGAATAGTTTCGAGGCCCAGTTGTGCCCCTGTTGCATGTAAAACAGTCCTTGCCTGAGGGCTGTAGAGGTTGGGAGGAAGGCCTGGGGCTTAGGGGAAAGGCACGCCTTAGCTCTTTTTCCCGAATTTAAGGTAGTGTAGGGGCTTCAGGCGCCGCTGAAAGCATGAAGTCCGGTGCAGGAAAATCTGGCAGCGGTCGGGGAGGAGAGGAAAGAGGAGCCATTTCGGTGGACCGGCGTTCCCTTGAGGGGCGTGTAAGGGGAGAGAAGCTGAGAAAGGTTTTCAGGGGCCCGTTTAATTCAAACAGTTGTAGACAAAGCAGAGCGTTTTAAATTTTATCCTGCTTTCTACTGGGAGCCAGTGAAAATGACCCTTTCTTAGAGTTTATGATTAAAAACATAGGGTTATAGAAAACATTTTAAAAGGGGTTTCAAAAAAAAGAAATCAGTTTAAACTCTAAGCGGCCGATGCATTACAGTGTGCTCAGCCGAGCGCACTGTATAACCTACAGTCAGACCGCGGGTTAAATAGGCGCTAATCCACCCCCCTAATGTAAGTGCTTCATTAATGGCACGTTCTGATTTGACTGCAACCTGCTCTATTGACTCTGTTCATTTACATTTATTGTAGTTTACCTTTGGAGTACCTTTGGGACAAGTTGGAATATCAGATGTTCATAAATGCATGTGAATGAGGTTATTACTCATTCACTCCGCATTAAAAAAAAAAAGTGTGCGTCTCAGACGCACATTTAGCTCTCAGGTATTAACGCCTGCCTCGAGCAGGCGTTAATAGCTGAGCGCATGTAAAAGAAATACAGAAAAGCAGATAAAAACTAGGGATGTGAATCGTTTTTATGACGAATTGAAATATCGTACGTTATTTCTTAATTCGTTATATATCAGTTAAAACTCGAAACGAAAACTTTTTCCCCCGAATTTTCGTGAAAATGATTTTTCACTAAAAAAAAAAAATGGCAATCCGCGGCAAAACAAGATTATCCCGCGGACAGACAAACCCGAAAGCGCAAATGATCGGGCACCCGATTCACATCCCTAGAAAAAAATGCTTTTCTGTACTTCTTAAGTAAAAAACAAAGAAAAGAAAACCCTCAGCAGATCACCGAGTTATGAAGACAGACGCTGCTAAACTCTGCATCGGTTTTCATAACCAGCCGTCTGCCAGTAATGAAAACGGACGCCAAGTTTACCGGCGTCTGTTTTTTGTAACCGGCAGCCGCCGCGGGTTCGTGTTAGCAAGAAGGTGCTAGAGGCGCGAAAGCGACCCTAGTGCGACCCCCTAATTTGCATACAGCACGGCGCCCCCCCTTGCGGGCACCATGCGCACATTAAGAAAGCGGGTGCTGACGTTTCAGCTGCCCGCTTTCCGCGCTTTTTTTTTTTTTTTGCATCGGCCCCTGAGGGTGTCTGAAAAGTTATCCCACAATCCAGCAAAGACTCCCAACTCCAAAAATACAACTTTGAACTTATATTAAGAATAATGTAATTACCTTGTCAGTCCCAGAGAAGGTAAAATTAATACCATGAAGATCAGAAAAATGTACAATTTGTCCATTACTACTTTATTCTCAGAAGATCTAAATTTAAAGACAAAAATTCAGAAGCATTGTAAAATATCAGCTTTGCATAATATATTCTCACACACACAGATATATGTACAGTGTACACTTAAATCAATAAATGTTAAATTATTTTCTTCAAACTCCAGATCAGGACCAGCAAAAGCTTGTCTCTTTGTATTTTCTTTTTAGCCTGGCACTTTCTTTCTATTCCTTGAGTTTCTGGCTGAAACCAGAAGCAGCTTCTGTCGGGCGATGACAAATGGAGCCTTCGTTCACAACTACCCAGGGATCTCTCCCCCTCACCCTTTTATTATATCCCCCCCTCCAACTCACTCAGCCCTGTCCTTCAGAGCGAGCGTCCTTGGTCCTGGGGGCCATGCGGCACAGCACCCTCTGGAACCCTGCTATCTTGGGCCCGAAATCCGGTCACTATTGCGTTACTGCTGAGAAAATGAGCGATGACTGGGCTCTCCTCTCCCCCCCCCCAAGGGATTGTCAACGCCACCTAGGCAGCAGCCCCAGCCAGTCCAGGGTACAGAATCCTGGCCCCGGAATCAAATCTGGGTCCATCTGCAGGACAGCGCACAGCACCTGCCACTAAACCAGCAAGCTTAGCCCCAATGTCAACAACATAAGAAATTGCCATACTGGGCCAGACCAAAGGTCCATCAAGCCCAGCATCCCATCTCAGACAGCGGCCAGTCCAGGTGACAAGAACTTGATAAAGATCCCCAAATAGATCCAATCCTTCTTGCTCATAACCAGGGATAAGCAGTGGCTTCCTCAAGTCTACGTGGTTAATAGTAGCTTAATAGTGGCTTGTTTTGTGTGTGCTTGCATGGTCTAAATAAAGCCAGACTCTTGGCTATACACAGCTTGATCTCCTGTGCTGACTCTTAAGATATGCCGGCACTGGCTATTTCACACCAACATTTAAGATAGGAAACCTAAGAATACTCTCTTTATTCTAGAAAGCTCCTCCTAGAGCACACAGCATTAAAGAAAATTAAATCCATTGATATACTTCTTTCAATCACGGTCTGTAAATGCATCAGACACGTCCACACATCAGAATAAAGCCAGCAGAGATGGGCAATGAATTACTAATTGCGTGCTCAGGATCTAAACCCTGATCCCCCCAGGAGCACGCTGGGCTTCCAAGATTATATATAGACCAATTGTTCCTGCTCCAAACATTAGGGGAGGGACTGGAACAGGGATCAAGGTGCCAATGGGGAGTGGTAAAAACATCTGGTGAACTGTCTTGAGCCCCTTCTGCCCCTGGATGCACAGATTCTATTTGTAGATCATGCACAGGTTACGTTAACCTCCTCTAGTACAACTTACAAACGAGCCTGCCCAGATCTCTAACTGCTGCTGGGGGTGTAATGTACTCACACTAGCGATATTTCAATACGAAAAAAAGATCCTCTCAAGGGCATGAATAATCCACTAAAACAGAAAAGAAACTCCTTGTGTGTGGGGGAAGCTGACAAAATCAATTCTTTGTGCTTTAATGGACGACCATCGTGTAGTGTTGTGTCCACAATAGTCTCTCATGACCGGATTTCATGCATGTTCAATATTATAATCACAGGCTGCCACAGAATCAGTCTTTCAGTGGAATTCAATGCACCAGCAATCTGATTATCCACAATATTTGTTGAGAATTTTTTTATAAGCATTACAATATGGAATATGTATGAAATCAGGTCAGGAAAGAGTAGTGTGGGCACAGCACTACATGATGGCCACCTATTAAAATACAAAGAGTTGATTTTATCAGCTTCCCACACAAGGGGTTCCTTTTCTGTTTTAGCCCAGTAACAATATGCCATGGCATTGCCTGAAAGTGCTGGATTTCTGGTCTGACATGACCAAACAAGTGGACCATATGATGAATATTATAATTCCCCTGACTTACTCGTTATATTTGGCATGGGAACTTAAATACTTACTCCCTAGAAAGTACAAAGGTCTTCACCCACTCATTGCTATTTACCACTGTAAAATCAATTCTTAAAGACCAGAAACTACTTACCCCTCTTTCTACAGAAGACTGGCCACCATCTGCTATGTCCTTTAAAAATGCCAAGCTTGGAGGATGGGATTTGTTGCTCAGAATGATAACAATATGCTGGTGGCTTTTGTTACTTGACTTTTTTTTGTATACTTGATTGTTGTTTGATGCACTCGAGCATAATAAAAATTTTAATTATAAAAAAAAAAAAAAAGCCAAGCTCTTGGAGGGGTTTAAATCAGGATCCCAAAATGCAATTTATTTGCCCATCTCTAAACTCCAGCTCAATTCTTCTTAAACTTTCCATTAAAAATAAAATTAAAACATATATTCTTTTAAATCTCTGAACTATAACGAGTTCAGATCCATGCAGAGCTTTCAAGAACCAGGGCTGCAAGGAGCCGGCCCGATGGCTGAGCAGCAGTACCATGGCCTGCTAGGTGGGAGGTCAGGATTCAAGTCCCATGCTTGCTCTCTCCCCCCTCCTTGGGCTGGGCCAGGGTTGAAGATGCTATGAAGGCAAGGTCCACGGACTATGGAGGAGGAAAGGGGGCCAGGTATTTGTGGCCTCCAGCTGAGGACCTGTCACAGCCATGACTTGGACAGAGGGGAGAAAAGGCAAACATTAAAACAGAGGATTACGCTGCTGTCCAAATGAAGCAGAAGGCAACTGCTGGGCCCATCAGCGGGGTGGACAACAATCCTGTGCAGGTTCTCGATAGCTCTGCTTTATTGGGAGAAGACTGATGAGAAGAAATCACTACTACAGTTTGATGCAGAAAGGTCAACCAGAGGGAGAGAGATTGCTTACTTTGTCCAGTGAGATTCGATCAGTGTTGAATAGTAAACTATGGTGGGCAGCAGAGCTGAGAAGGACCACAGCAGGATGGTTGGGAAGAACTGGCTGACCACAGGGTTCTAAAGGAAAAGGTTGGGTGCAAATCAGTGCATCGCAATGCCTACATCCGAGGTGTCAGGAAGTCCTGTCCCTTCATGCACAAACTCTGGCAACGGCTGCAATGGGCAAATACTGTCCTCTGCAAACTAATGCACAGACAATCTAATCTATTCTGAGGTTTATATACCACCTTTATAGTCCATTAAAGGACCACCCAATGCAGTTTACAGCAATAGAAATTCACAGTCAAATACAAGATACATAAGCATATACATAGTCAAACAGTCAGTACATCATAAATACACAATACAAAATACATACTAAAAAAATCAAGTCAAGTGCATAATCAAATACATAATATAAATCTATATACTTCTAAAATTACATAAAATTTACTAAATATATAATAGAATATATAACAATATGAACCCCCCCCCCACCCAACCGCCAGATAATATGATCAACCCTCCCATCTCTCCGAGAGGCTAAACAGTCATTACCTCCTCACTAACAGCCACCCAACCAATTAGCTAATCTATCTTATAACAGCAGCTTTTCTAATATAATCCCCCCAAAATATTTACTGTTCAGTTGTGCTGTACTGGTATCTGCAGTCCTGGCTCACTATTTAACATATGATGGGTGCAAGCAAACTTAGGCATGTCAGGTCTCTGTGTGCATTAAATTTATCCACAGTGACAAGAGGCGTTACTGGGGCAGATTTGGAACTATGTGTATGCTTATATTAAATTTTTAAAAGCATGCATATACCTTTTTCCCCCTCTGGAAAACTACCTGTACAAAATAGCAGGTGTAAATACGGGATGCTTTCCTAGTGGAAGTACACGTGTGCTTTTATGTTGAAAACCGTCGCAAGATCTGCAGGTTAGGCAGTACTTGCAGACTCTGCCAGTCTTAAAATGTGCCCTCCTGGCCCCCCAACGCAGCTTTCGAGACTGGGCGCTCCCCCTGAACACACTAATTATTTCCAGCCTGTGAGCTTTTAACGAATGGGCCATGGTCAGCATGACTGAAGCACCGCACATATGGAGGAAGCTAGAACAAGCATGCAGATTCCGAGCCATGAGATTGGTCAGTCCTTTAGAAATGCCACTTCACTGTCACTTTCAAATACTTCACTTAAAAAAAAAAAATCTAAAACAAAAAAAATAAATAAATCTAAAACTTAAAAAAACAAAACAAAACAAAAAAACCCTTTAAAATGATTTTCAGCTTATAAATAGCAATGACCTATTCTGGCCAGTCTATTTTGCATCACTCAATGCCCTACTGGAGTTAAAGACGCAAAGTGAACAATTCTTCCAGAAAGGGCATTAATTTCCCTGAAATGCCACATCCATCTAGGCTCCTGCTTAAACACAGTCTGCCCAGGAACAAGACATTTACCGGGTATGCCACTGCAGTTCTTCCAGAATCAGAACACACAATATATGATGAGTAGGGAAGAACATCAGCAGTCTGCCCAGTTCCTCCCACGCCTCTCCTCATGCCATTTAAGTTGCAAACAGCAAAAGGCTGCTCCCAGTCACAGAATATGTCCAAATCTGGAAACAGATACCACTCTGTAAGGGAAGCTTTATATAATGGATGTTCTGATTTTTCAGTTGCAGGGAACTACCCCTTATTTGTGTAAGTAGATTTACCAGAGCGCTTGAATCAGACCTGGTTTTGCCCTTTGCCATGGATAGACTGCTCTCTTATCTCCCTCAGAAACGTAGCCTGAAAGCACTGAGAGAGAGCCCTAAAAACAAAAAGCAGCTGCCCCGAGCTGAAAAGTCACCTAGGCGGCCTCGTGAAGGAAGGGATCTGGACCACCAGATTTGCACCTCACTGATGGGAGGCAGAGCAAGCGTACAAAATGGTTACCGACCTTCAGCTCGTCCACCTCAACCAAACAGGGAAGGGAAGGGAAGGGAAGGGAAGGGATTCCCCCCCCCCCCCCCCACCAGGGAACTTGACCCCTGGGAGAAATGCTCCTGAGAAAAAGAAAAAAAGACTGAAAAAAGATCACCAGAACCTGCAGGTGAATGTAGCAGCCACCATCTGCTGGAGACAGAGGAATACTGAGGAACTGCAGGTGGCACCAGCGCTTATTCAAGCAGTGTCAGTTAAACTTTCTCTGTCTCCATCTGCTGGCACGGATGCATAAACCCAGGAGTCTGGAATAATCCGGGTACATACTGGGAAGTTCTGATTTTTCAGTTGCAGGGAACTACCCATTACTTGCGTAAGTAGATTTACTAGAGCGCTTGGATCAGGCCTGGTTTTGCCTTTTGCCATGCTCAGACTGCTCTCTTATCTCCCTCAGAAACATAGGACTATGCATATTTCAATGCAATTATATGGGAGTTTTAACTTCAGAACCAGGACAGGCTCAATCTGCCCTTAATAACCAGGGCATCATCGGGAGGGGCAAACATGCCAGCCATCTTGGAAAGAACATTGATGTTGGTTAATGGATTTATTTAATTTTGTGGTTTCTATATCGCAAATCAACAATTTCTAAGCAGTTTACAAGTCGACATCCATAACATATAAACAATAAGCAAATGTACATAAAGTTAAAAACAAAATAAAAACCCAAAATAAATAACAGACACCTTAAGGCAACAGCTTAAGATTATAATACTAAAATAATAAAATCATAGCTGAACGGGTCATGGTGCAAGCACACACAAATTCAAAGAAATGCAATGATACTCACGTTCAGGTAGTATATAGGTTTGGTGACGTTGAACTTGTCTATGGTGGTAATGATGATGGAAGGGGTAGTCAGAAAAAACAGCGCAATAAAAAGGCAGAAATTGATACCAATCCATCGAAACCACCACTTCAGCCCCTGCACCGAGAGATTGCCCCTGTCAAACAGAAAAGAAAAACCCACTATGCAAGAGGAAAACATTTTGTGCAGTTGTCCAAGAAGAGTGTCTGCAAGAGAGCCTAAGCCAAGTTATTACATGTGGAAGAGAGTCCCAAGAGGACAGTGTAAGGGAGCAGGTGCACACTCCTCGGGGAAGGGATATCTAGCGATTGCCTCAAAAGGACAGGCTGAGGGGAATTCTTACAGGAACTGACATCATCCCCTCGCTGATGTCGTCACTGGGAAAAAAGGAACATAGATTTCTGGAATCTCCTTTTGTAATGCTGCAACTGAGGGCAGTACATTTCTTTTCTCTCTCTCCAGACTGCAGGTTTTACACCATCTATCATCTGCTGGAGACAGAGAGAAATACTGAGGGGCTGCAGGTGGCACACTGGGTTATGTACAGTGTCAGTGAAACTTTCTCTGCCTCCATCTGCTGGCAGGGAGGCAAAACCAGGGGTGTCTGGACTGATCTGGGTACGTACAGGGAACTATAGCTAAAATTAAATGGCCAATTACATCCCTCTATGCTCTAGACACTCACGGGCGGATTTTAAAAGCCCTGCTCGCGTAAATCCGCCCGGATTTACACGAGCAGGGCCTTGCGCGCCGGCGCACCTATTTTGCATAGGCCGCCGGCGCGCGTAGGTCCCGGGGTTTTTCGAAGGGGGCGTGTCAGGGGCGGGACCAGATGACGCAGCGTTTCGGGGGCAGGGCCGGGGGCGTGGCGCCGGCCCAGGGGCGTGGTCCAGGCCTCCGGACCAGCCTCCGGGTTGGAAGACGGCGCGCCAGCAGTCCGCTAGCACGCGTAGATTTACGTCTGCTTCTCGCAGGCGTAAATCTAGGGACAAAGGTAAGGGGGGGGGTTTAGATAGGGCCGGGGGGGTGGGTTAGGTAGGGGAAGGTGAGGGGAGGGCGAAAGGAAGTTCCCTCCGAGGCCGCTCCGATTTCGGAGCGGCCTCGGAGGGAACGGAGGCAGACTGCGCGGCTCGGCCCGTATCTTATAAAATCCTGCGTACTTTTGTTTGCGCCTGCTGCGCAAACAAAAGTACGCGATCGCGCTTTTTTTAAAAATCTACCCCTCATTCTTCTAATGTGCCTCTTTATTAATGAAACAAACTGACGTGATGTTGAAGTACTCCCTTTTCTTCCATTGCTCTCCCGGCTGGCTGTTAGTGCCGGCAGCTTTCATCCTTTAACATATATATATATATATATATATATATATATATACCAAAAAACCCCCTACATTAACAAATGTATGGGAGACAACTAGCACTTTTGTGAGTTCAAAAATATTTCAAAATGAAGTGTTACTTAAAAAGAATCATTCCTTTATTGAAAACTTGATCACCCATCACAATTTCACATAGTGAATTTTCAACATATCACAAAATACATATACATTAAAATTTGCATAGAGTCCACTAAAGTATGTCCCTCAATGCTCTCCTACTTCTTGCCTCAACCTTACCCTAATCGGACCTTATACATCCTAATCCCATTGATGTTAGTTTAGGTCTTTGTTGGTGAATACACCTCTTACATCAAAAACCTTATGTATGTTTCTTAGATGGTAATCCTATGTATTTCCAAAAATTATGTGTCCTTGGTGTATTCCATTCAACCAGTTCTATTGTTCATCCCGACAAGGACCTCGTTTCGCCACTGCTGGCTTCTTCAGGGGAATACTCTTTTTAAGATCCAACATCAACAGATACCCATGGTAGAGACGATACTGCCAACAATTTTTTGATTGCTATATTAGGTACTTTTTTTGGCAATGGAAGACGTAGTAGAACCAGCGATGTTTAGTTACACGGATACCGCGGCAGCGGAGGTATTGTCGGGCATTCGTCTTTTTGATGCTCCCACTGAAACACATGTAGCACCCCCAGATTGGGATACTGTTATCAATATGAAAAAGCGCCTAACACGAACAGAGTTACATTCAGCTTTACTCAATGAATATTGTAGAATGAAGCGAATACCTCGAGGTTTGAGGATCTATAAGGAACCATTTTTACATGCTCAGAATGAAAAATTTATTGGCCGATGGAATGCCATACTTAATAAATGTTCTTATGATCTTATGTTATTAATTATAGAGACATCTAATGAGTCGGTGGTGGAGTTACAGGTGCAGGTAGACTCTTATATTGATAATATTAAAGCAGCGGTGACATTGGACACCTTCACCAACCAATTGGCTGAATTCACAGAAAGCATGGATAAATATTGGGAAGAATTAAAGACAGCTAAAATTCAAAAGTTTCAAAGGGATGAGGCCGACTATACACGAGGGTACGTGTACCCTTGGATGAACAAGAATAGAATTTATAGGCGAGCTAAGACCTTTGATTCTTCATCCAGTGAATCCTCAGAAGAAGATTCCCCTTTGAACAATAAATCCAATGATACCGGTAAGAAGGTGACGTTTCAGACCTCCCGACAGGGAGGGCAATTACAGGCACAGGCATCCTCTGATTTTTTATCACAACAAACTGTCAATACCAAGAAGAAAATAGGGATATTGCAGAACAAAACTTACAGCATAACAGACAAGCGCAAAACACGGTCCCAACAGTAGATTCTTCATTGATATTTAATTTATCTAACAGAGGGATTTCATTGGTAGAAATGTCTTTGTTACAAAAGGGATTATCTTTTGTCCCTAGTACAAAATACGATTCTTTTGCAACACGTATATCATTACAAAAATTTTTTAGGAAATTAAAAATTGTCAGACATTTTAAGGATCAACCTCGGTCGGTGGACAAGGGTTTATGGAGACCAACGAGATGGATCCCACCAGGATCGGTGGATCCAGCTATAGCCATTTTTGAGAAATTGGTATTACATGATCTAGAAATTTTGGAATTATCCTCTGTACAAACGACATATAATTTAACTAGAGAAGAACGAGAAGCATGTGCAGCCCTTCAAAATGATGATTCCATCACTATACGCCCAGCTGATAAATGGGGCGGTATAGTGATTTTGAATTCAGATGATTATGACATAGAAGTTATGCGACAGTTGGCAGATAATAGATGTTATACTCCTTTAGCACAAGATCCAACATCTGAATTACAAGATATGATATATGAATTGTTGGAGGTAGGAGAAGCACAGAAGCTTATAACAAAAAAAGAAAAACATTTTTTGTTAGAACCGTATCCAAACACGCCAATTTTCTATGTGGTTCCGAAGATCCACAAATCTCTTGTTTCGCCCCAGGGAGCCCGATAGTTTCGGGAATCCATTCAATATTAGAACCCTTATCCAAATATGTTGATTCTTTTTTGAATCCATTGGTCAAGAAGAGTCGATCTTATATACAAGATTCTTCAGATTTCATCTTACGTGTTCAATCATTGACTGAAGTTGAGGATATGTGGTTATTGGTGACAGCGGACATAGTGTCACTGTACACCAGTATTCCCCAAGAGGATTCTTTACATGTGATCCAAGAAGTGCTGCGAGCTAAGGAATTTTCGGAAAAAAAGAGTAAGTTCATCACAGAAACAGCTAGAATAGCTCTAACAAAAAAATTTTTCAGATACAAAGACAAATATTACCAACAAATCCAAGGTACAGCCATGGGCGCCACTATGGCGCCCTCGGTAGCGTGCCTGTATGTCTCCAAGTTCGAGGAGAAGTACATTTATTCATCACCATTTTGGTCAAAGATTTTGTGTTGGGTTCGTTTCATAGATGACATATTCTTTATCTGGACGGGTTCTTCACAGACTTTTACAGAGTTCAAAGTATGGATGAATTCGTTGGACTCAAATTTACAGTTTACCTTTTCTGCAAATGAAAGAACAATCTCTTTTTTGGATCTACAGGTATATAAACAGGAACAACAATTGGCCACTTCTATATTTGTGAAATCGACTGATCGCAATAATTTATTGCATTTCAGCAGTTTTCATCCGCAAAACCTCCGTACTAATATTCCAGCGGGACAATTTCTTAGATTGCGACGATTATGTGGCAATATGGAAGAATATAAAAAACAGGCGGTAAGGATGCGGGATAAGTTTCTAACAAGAGGATACCCCAAAAAAATTATTAAGAAAGCATATAAGAGAGGGCTATATGCAGATCGCACATCCTTACTCCAAACTCGTCATCGAAGTGATGAGGAAAGATTAGTATGTGTATTACCATACTCTCAACGGACCCACAAGATTCAAGATATTATATTACAACATTGGCATGTCTTAACGTTACATGAATGCTTACAGGACAGACCTTTGTTCGCCAAAACTAGGGGACGCAACTTACGAGATCTATTAGTACATTCGGATTCAAAGCAATCAGATATAGAACAAATACCTGGTCAGTATAAATGCCAGGGTTGCTCAGTTTGTAAACATGTTATAGTGACACGGAGTTTTCAGCATCCCACTTTGCCATACAAACAAATTCTTACTAATCGTTATGATTGTAGCACAGACAGGGTGATATATGTCATCTTATGCCCCTGTCAAAAACTATATATTGGTCAAACTAAATTACCAATTCGTACCCGCATTATACAGCATAGGAGCTGTATACATACGGGTAAAGTAGATTCACCATTGGTCAAGCATTGGCAGGATCATGGACACTCAGAGGATCAATTAAAATTTTGCATTTTACAACAGCGCCCCAATAGGAGAGGTGGTCATGTTTCCCAGGATCTCAGACAAACAGAACAGAGGTTTATTTATTATTGGCAAACAACAGCTCCAATGGGACTTAATGCAACAATCGAATGGGAAGCGTTTTTGTAAGAAAGAATTAGGGATAAATTGATGTTTATTGGCCTAGAATACTGGTCTGAGTAATACCATTGATGCTTGGAAAGGTAATCTTTTTTAAACTTGAGAACGAGTTACAATTTGAGTTTGATTTGGCATTTGAATGTGTAGTAAGGTCACATATGGTGGACATAGCTTAAAGATAGGGTTTAGGTTTTGTTTTTTTTTACCTAACCTGGTTGGATGATACTATCGTGGGCAAGCTTAAGGAGATGAGGTCGATGTAATAGGGGCTAGTAGTTAAGGGTCTGAATGAAGGGTGGGGCTGAGAAGGGGTTGAAACATAGGAATGACCATGTAGAAGTTTGGTAGGGGAGGCATGATTGGATGGTTGTGGAGTGTGGGAGTGGATTGGTCGCTTTAATGTGGAGAGGAGGAGTATAAAAGGGCAGGTCGGCGGTAGAAGCCTCATTATGAGACGTTGAGGAGACACGCACGGTGGTAAAATGAAAAAGGTGAGCGTTGCTGCTTTCTTTATATTATGGTGAGGTTTATTGTAACATATCGGCTGAGTGTCTCATTTTGTTTTTAGCATCTAGACAAATAGACAGCGACCGAGAAAGTTTGGGTCAGCGTCTGAACATATCTAAGAGGGCACGGAGTGTTCACCGTGTGATTTAAGGAGTAAGTTTGAATTTTGGCGGCACGGCGACTCCATTTTTGAAAGCAGTCACTATTTGAGAAAGGTATAACCTCAAATAAGGCTTTGCACATTGAAGGTAGTGACTCCTTAAAAAAGCGCGGATATAAACTTTATGGTCTTTATAGGTGTGGTGTAAGACGAGGAGATCCAGGAAGTGAAACTCAAGGTTAATGCAAAGGGAGCCGGGCCTCTGACAGAGTGGAGAGGTAAAGTAATAATGGTTTCATTGTGGGAGCATCTCAAGACTATACCTGATGTAAAAATACATATCTAATTAATTTTTGAGAGTTTTTATTAAAATTCAGTTTAAAGTGAAGGTTTAAATAAAAGATTTTTCTGTTTGAATCATTTGATAGGATCACACTCACATTCGGGAGTTTTTTCATAATGAATAACGGGAGCCATTGAGCCGGAGTGAATTGAGTGTGCTGTGTCTGAGTCCGCTCCTTCAAGTTTAGGTAGGAGTGGGACTTAGGATAAGGGTTCTATAAATTAAAGTGTTGATTTATCATTATTTAGGCATCATAAATTAATATCTGAACATATTTAATGTTTTAAATAAGTTAGGGTTAACTGGATAAACATGATAAAATAGGGCATAAACACATTAGAGTATGCGATAAATTTGTTTTTTCTGTTTTTTGTAACATTGTTTCATGTATTGTAGACACGAGTGGTGGGAGCCATGGGTATCTGTTGATGTTGGGTCTTAAAAAGAGTATTCCCCTGAAGAAGCCAGCAGTGGCGAAACGAGGTCCTTGTCGGGATGAACAATAGAACTGGTTGAATGGAATACACCAAGGACACATAATTTTTGGAAATACATAGGATTACCATCTAAGAAACATACATAAGGT
The DNA here is from genome assembly GCF_901001135.1 of Rhinatrema bivittatum. Lineage (NCBI taxonomy): Eukaryota > Metazoa > Chordata > Amphibia > Gymnophiona > Rhinatrematidae > Rhinatrema > Rhinatrema bivittatum. Next base: position 32,726,981 of record NC_042617.1, on the reverse strand, counting down.
TTTTGATGTAAGAGGTGTATTCACCAACAAAGACCTAAACTAACATCAATGGGATTAGGATGTATAAGGTCCGATTAGGGTAAGGTTGAGGGAAGAAGTAGGAGAGCATTGAGGGACATACTTTAGTGGACTCTATGCAAATTTTAATGTATATGTATTTTGTGATATGTTGAAAATTCACTATGTGAAATTGTGATGGGTGATCAAGTTTTCAATAAAGGAATGATTCTTTTTAAGTAACACTTCATTTTGAAATATTTTTGAACTCACAAAAGTGCTAGTTGTCTCCCATACATTTGTTAATGTAGGGGTTTTTTTGGTATACATGCTAGTTATAGCACTGGTAGAGACGATACTGCCAACAATTTTTTGATTGCTATATATATATATATATATATATATATATATATATAAATAATGAGGTCGATAGCTGCGGAGTGGCTAGTTAAGTTAGCCAGATACAGCTATCTGGCTAATTTAATGGGGATAATTCAGTGGTGCGGCTGTGCCGCTGAATATCCCTGGCAATCTTAAAGTTAGCTAGTTATGTCAAACTGGCTAACTTTAGGACAACTCTATGGGCGGACCAGAGTTAGCTGCATTGGTTAAGCAGCTAACTCCGAATATCGGTGTTAGCCACATAACTTATGCAGCTAACTTTGGCCTGCCCCAAAATGCCTCTGACTTATGCGCCTAAAATTTAGGCACATGTAACACCGAATATTCCCAGCTAGCCATTTAGATGGATAACTTTTCAGTTATCCGTCTAAACGGCTTTTGAATATGGTCCTCATTATATATAGACCAGTCAAACTGCTGGGCACGCAAATCGCACACTGAATAAAGAGGCATCTTCAGCACACACGGCCTGGATGAGACAGGCTCCATAAAATCGACACTGTCTAGGGAAGATGGAGAAGGCACGAGGCAGAACAGCCTTCTCAGCGAAGATTAAAAAATAATTGGCCCTGCACTCAATTACAGACCTTACAACTCAGCTGCAAGAGACAGTCACCAGTATTCTAAATATTTCCCCATATCTGGCATACAGTAAAACTAATAGATTCCCATATTCAGTGGTCATGGGGAAGAAGGTTGTTAGGGTATGGCTCAGGCATGACAGCTATCTGTGTGTGTGTGTGTGTATATATATATATATATATATATATATATATATATATATATATATGTGTGTGTGTGTGTGTGTGTGTATATATATATATATATATATATATGTGTATATATATATATATATATATATATATATATATATATATATATATATATACACACACACACATATATATAGATAGATATAAATATCAACCCAAAATCTAGGCAATAACACACTTCACTTTGTGCCTAATTAATGTTAACCAAAAAACACTCCCTGTGGAGTGCAGTAAAAGCACAGACTATCAATTTCAAATCACTTTTTTCTTTTTTTATTTATACAAACATGTATAAAAAAAATATATCCAATACATTAACCATTCATGATTTTTAAATTGTTCATTCACTGTTTAATTTACTCATATCTTATAAAAACCATACCCTCTCATTCTCATATGTACTCAAATCACACAAATTCCATTCAAAACACAATTTCAAAATAGTGCAATCCCTCTTAATTTCTAACAAGAATCCTTTCCTTTACAGGATACGATGAATACTCGATCTTACAATGCTGAACAAGATTTTTGTCACCACAAATACCTGTTTACATAAATACCTTGAAGCAAAAATCTCACAATGTGAATATCAATGAATTTTATCAATACTTCAATCTTTGAGAATCAATCATGTAGTCATATTATTGCATACTTGATCTTCCTATTAATCCCGTAGTCATGCTGTTGAATACTTGATCTTCCTATTAATCCCACTGGGCCCTCGTTTCACCTTACGGCTTCATCAGGGGAATTTATAATCGTTGAATTACTAATAATCCTGTTGGAACACTATCTGTACGATATTCTGCCGATCTTATAGACGCACCACTGGTCTTCCTTTCAATTCCAACTGGCTTTGATTGACACTCAATTTATTCAGCTGTATGTATGCTTACAACCCGCTGTCTTCAATCTCCTCATTGGATATCACCAAAATGTAACTTGTATCTCTTCGATACCACTGTGTGCTTCAATGCTACCTTCCATGCGATGACCGTCAAACTTCTTAATTTACTTGACCACTGACTGCGACCTTCATGGACTTTACTACTTCATATTTCCATTACAACTAACCCATGGAAATTGAATCTTGAAAAGCGTATACTTAATACCTCCTTCCACTTTCTTTGCGGCTTAACAAATGCGGTCAAAATCAAGGTATTTATGTAAATATTTAGGTGTTTATGGTGACAAAAATCTTGTTCAGCATTGAAAGATCGAGTATTCATCATATCCTGTAAAGGAAAGGATTCTTGTTAGAAATTAAGAGGGATTGCACTATTTTGAAATTGTGTTTTGAATGGAATTTGTGTGATTGAGTACGTATGAGAATGAAAGGGTATGGTTTTTATAAGATACGAGTAAATTAAACAGTGAATGAACAATTTAAAAATCATGAATGGTTAACGTATTGGATATATTGGTTTTTTGATACGTTTATATAAATAAAAAAAGAAAAGAGAAAAAGTGATTTGAAATTGATAGTCTGTGCTTTTACTCCACTCCACATCAATAAACAGAGACTGTTAACCACCCCCCCCCCCCCCCCGACAGGAAACCAGAGAAGAAACTGAGTCAGCGAGTCAGCACAGGATTAACCAATGATGGGGCAGCTTTAAAAAAATGCTCAGTGATGGTTATTCATTTATTTAATTAATTTTATATATTTGAAGTCCATTAATCCAAGACTCTTACCACAAAGTACTCTGATCTCCCTGAGATTTCAACTCAAATGGTTTATTTCCCTACAGGAAATAAAAGGAAAAAGGAATTCTACATGTCAGAGGCATCAAGGACACATGAAAAGGGTGATTTGGCGGTTGCTGGGCGCTCTACTATCTGTGGCTCAGATTTCATTGGAATTGGATGAAAAGTTCAAAAGCTTGGGGGTGGGGGGGGGGGGAAGCTGAAGGAGACAAACACAATAATCTTATCTTTTCTAACTAAAATCAGGTTTCCTTTATTTTTTTTTACCCATTTCTAAGGTAAATGTAGATTTACAGTTCAACAGGAAGAGTCAAAGTTAGTCAAATTCACTCTACTGATGCGAGAATGTCTGCACCATCAGGATAAGCGAGAGTGGCTGTTAGCATGGCCTCTGCTCACTGGTTATAAAGGTCCTAAGATCCATTACCCCACGTGCCAGGGAACTGCATTAATATGCACGCACAGGTAACGATTCTGAGCCACCTTGCAGACATGCACCCTACACACGGACCTAAGTATTAATTTCTACATATATCAGCTCATGACGACGGATTCTTGGATTCTAATCTGCATTGATATGGTATTTATTTTATTATTTATTTATTTAAAAATATTTATATACCGCTTTATAAAAAATAAATTGTGTCAAAACGGTTTACATTGAATAAAATAAAAATTTAAAAGAACAAACAAAATCAAATAAGTTTAAAATATACATAAAAGTTAGTTAATAGCTGGAACAAATTCTAGCTGTTTATTTTTAGTTCAGTTTAATAAGGATTTATTAATCGCCAACACTTAGGCACAAAGCTATTTACATGTAATTATATTGTATTTAATGACTATGTATTGACTGTTCAGCCTCTTGGTGAGAGAAGGGGGTTGATCAGGTCTTTTGCTGGTTGGGGTTTTTATTGTTTTTATTTTTTACATTTATTATGTTTTTATCGGATTATGTATACTTAAGATCTATGTGTGTAGGAACATAAGAACATAAAAACAAAAGATATGCCATATTGGGTCAGACCAAGGGTCCATCAAGCCCAGTATCCCGTTTCCAACAGTGGCAAATCCAAGTCACAAGTACCTGGCAAGTACCCAAACATTAGATAGATCACAAGCTACTATTGCTTATTAATTACCGTCATAGCAGTTTATGGATTTATCCTCTAGGAACTTGTCCAAACCTTTTTTAAACCCAGTTACACTATCTGCTGTAATCACATCCTTTGGCAATGAATTCCGGAGCTTAACTATGCGCTCAGTGAAAAAGAATTTTCTTTGATTTGTTTTAAATGGGCTACTTGCTAACTTCATGGCGTGCCCCCTGGTCCTTATATTATCTGAGAAAGTAAATAACCTATTTACATTAACTTGTTTAAGTCCTTTCATGATTTTGTAGACTATCATATCCTCCCCTCAGTCATCTCTTCTCCAAACTGAACAGCCCTAACTTCTTTAGCCTTTCCTCATAGGGCAGCCGTTCCATGCCCCTTATCATTTTGGTTGCCCTTCTCTGCACTTTCTCTAGTGTAGCTATATCCTTTTTTGAGATGCGGTGACCAGAACTGCACACAGTATTCAAGGTGCGGTCTCACCATGGAGTGATACAGAGGCATTATGACATCCTCCATTTTATTTTCCATTCCCTTCTTAATAATTCCTAACATTCTGTTTGCTTTTTTGATTGCCACAGCACACTGGGCTGACAATTTCAATGTATTATCCACTATGACACTTAGATCTCTTTCCTGGGTGGTAACTCCTAAGCTAGAACCTAACATTGTGTAACTACAGCAAGGGTTATTTTTCCCTATATGCATCACTTTGCACTTGTCCACGTTAAATTTCATCTGCCATTTGGAAGCCCAATCTTCCAGTTTTGCAAGATCCTCCTGCAATTCATTACAATCCACTTAAGATTTAATTACTCTGCATAATTTTGTGTCATCTGCAAATTTGATCACCTCACTGGTTGTAATCCTTTCCAGATCATTTTTAAATATATTAAAAGGCACTGGTCCAAGTACAGAGCCCTAAGGCATGCCACTGTTTACCTTTTTCCACTATGAAAACTGACTATTTAATCTTACTCTCTGTTTCCTGTCTTTTAACCAACTTGCAATCCACAAAAGGACATCACCTCCTATCCCATGACTTTTTAGTTTTCTTAGAATCCTCTCATGTGGGACTTTGTTGAATGCCTTCTGAAAATCCAAGTACACTACATCTACCGGTTCACCTTTGTCCACATGTTTATTCACCCCTTCGAAAAAATGTACGAGATTTGTGAGGCAAGACTTCCCTTGGGTAAATCTATGCTGGCTGTGTCCCATCAAACCATGTCTATCTAAATGTTTTGTGATTTTATTCTTTATAACGGTTTCCATGATTTTTCCCGGCACTGAAGTCAGGTTCCCTGTACGTACCCGGATCAGTCCAGACTCCTGGGTTTATTCATCCATGCCAGCAGATGGCGACAGAGAAAGTAAAACTGACATTGCTTTATATACACTGATGCCACCTGCAGTTCCTCAGTATTGACCTGTACCCAAGCTAAAGGTCGACTCTTATTTGGTGAGGAGCTGGATCAGCTCATGAAGCAATTAGGCGAGACTAAGATGCATCGACTGCCGGAGGACAAGCCTAAGGGCAGATAGAATTTTTTTCCACGTCTGCGTTTTCGGGACAATCAAAGGTTTCAACAACAGCGGAGTGCAGTGACACAGAGGCCTTTTCTGTCTCACGGTCCGTCTTGGGAGCAGTCCTTTTGAGGTGGACGTTGGCCCTTCAGAACCCTCATCACTGGAGGATCCTCAGGTTCCAAATCAGCACAATGAGGCGAAGCCGGCCCATTCCACTGCTTTTATAGGGGGGGGGGGGGGGCGGCTGGCTTGTTTTTACGAGGAGTGGGCCAGTGGGTACTCAGGGTCATAAGGGACTGTTACACCTTAGAATTTGCTTGGCCCATCTGCAACCTGTTCTTAATCTCCCCCTGTGGCTTGCCGCAGAAGCGCAGGGCGGTGAGGGAGACTTTACACAGGTTGCAGCGCTTGGAGGTCGTGGTTCCGGTACCTCCGGACGACGTACGGGTCACTATTCCATTTATTTTGTGGTCCCGAAGGAGGGATCAATTTGCCACATTCTAGATTTGAAGCGCGTGAATGTGGCATTGAAAGTCCCCCGATTTCGCATGGAAACATTGCGGTCGGTGATAGCAGCTGTACGCACCCAGGAGTTCCTGGCATCACTGGATTTGACGGAAGCGTATCTTCACATTCTAATTCTCCGAGATCATCAACACTACCTGAGGTTTATGGTCTTAGGGCAGCACTTCCAGTTTCAAGCGCTCCCGTTCGGCCAGGCCATGGCACCTTGTACCTTCACCAAGGTCATGGTAGTCGTAGCGGTGACATTGCGGCATCAGGGAGTCCTCGTTCATCTTTATCTCGATGATTGGCTCATTCAGGAGAAGTTGGAGAGCAATTGTCATTCCGCCGTACAGACGGTACTTCGGACTTCGCGGTTGCTAGGCTGGGTGGTGAATTTGGCTAAGAGCCATCTAACCCATCTCAAACTCTGGAGTACCTGGGGGCATGTGTCAACATAAACCAAAGCAGGGTTTTCTGACTGAGGAGGGAGTACGCAAACTACAGACTCAGGTTCAGCGATTGTCTCAGTGGCATGTCCCCAGAGCTTGGGATGTGTTGCAGTTCCTTGGTTCGATAACTTCCACGCTAGACCTGGTGCTGTGGTCTTTTGCTCATATGCGTCCACTTCAGAGAGCTCTTCTGGCTCAGTGGAGTTCGTTGTCGGAGGAATTTCATCAGCCTGTCCCTCTCTCTCCTTCGGCCAGGGACAGTCTGTCTTGGTGGCTGCAGTCATCCAACCTCAGGCAAGGGATTGCAATGGAAGTCCCGGACTGGCTGATCCTGACTACCATGATGCCAGTCTCTCTGGATGGGGAGTCAAGCAGCCCAGGGCACCTGGTCGGCCAAGGAGGCTTCTTGGTCTAACAATCGCTTGGATGCCAGGACGGTGCGTTTAGTGTTACTTGCTTTTCAGCCTTTAGTTCAAGGGCATTCGGTGCGAGTTCTTTCAGACAATGCGACGGCTGTAGCCTACATCAACAGACAGGGGGGCAACAAAGAGTCAATCAGTAGCTCTGGAGGTTCAGGAGCTGATCCTTTGGGCAGAATAGCACCTGGTTCAAATAGCAGCATCGCATATCGCAGGAATCGAAAATGTTCAAGAGGATTATCTCAGTCGCACTCTCCTTGATCTGGGAGAATGGGAGTTGTTGGACAGAGCGATGCGACTCATTTGCAAGAAATGGGGCTGCCCTCATGTCGATCTGATGGCGACGTGCCACAATGCAAAGTTTCCTCGTTTTTTCAGCAGACGGAGGGAGTACAGAGCCAAGACGTAGATGCTCTGGTGTTAACTTGGCTGCAGGGGGTTCTTCTATATGTTTTCCCCCCATGGCCACCGGGGGGAAAGGTCTTACGGCAGATAGAGACACATCCGGGGAAGGTGGTGCTGGTGGCCCCAGAGTGGCTGCGTCGCCAGAGGTTCATGGATCTGGTAAACCTCACGGTAGAGGGCCCATTGCGGCTCAGTCACCTCCCTCGCCTTCTGCGACAGGGCCCCGTATTTTCCAACCAGGCAGATCACTTTTGTCTAGCGGCTTGACTTTTGAGAGAACGCGTCTGAGGTCGAGGGGGTACCCAGAAACAGTAATTACTACCCTTCTCCAGTCAAGACGGAAGTCCACCTCTTTATCTTATGTCCGTGTCTGGAAAGTCTTCCAGTCCTGGTGTGTGGCTAAGGGAGTGCAGGCATTACGGGCTTCACTGTCCCATGTCTTGTCTTTCCTTCAGGAAGGCTTAGTCAAGGGCCTCGCTTTCAACTCTTAGAGTTCAAGTGGCGGCTTTGGCTTGTTTGAGAGGAAAGATGGATAGTTACCGCTTGTCTTCTCATCCTGACGTGATCAGATTTATTCGAGGAGTCAAGAATGTGCGCCCTCCTGTGAGGAGAGTTTGTCCTCCTTGGAACCTCAATCTGGTCCTTCGGGGTTTGTGTGAGGCCTCGTTCGAACCTATCCACAGGGCGACTCAAAGATTTGACTCTAAAGGTTGTTTTCTTGGTAGTCATTTGCTCTGCAAGGAGAATTTTGGAATTGCAAGCTCTGTTGTGTCAAGATCCATTTCTTCACATATCGGATGTAGTTGTGTCTTTGCTGACGGTGCCATCCTTTATCCCGAAAGTGGTATCTGCCTTTCATATTAATCAGTCTGTAGAGTTGCCGGCCTTTCCTGATTTGGGAGCTTCTGAGTCTAATGCTCGAGAGCTTAGACTGCTGGCCATCCGTAGAGCGTTGCTCCGCTATCTTAAAGTCACAAATGATTTTAGAAGGTCTGATCATCTTTTCGTTTTGTGGAGTGGTCCGAAGAAGCTTCTGAGACTACCATTGCGAGATGGCTTGAGGAGGCTATTGGCTCCGCTTATATCCTTAAGGGTAAGCCAGTTCCAGAAAGCTTGAGGGCCCATTCCACTCAATCTCAAGCGTCCTCTTGGGCAGAGGCTCACTTGGTGTCGCCACAGGAAATTTGTAGAGCGGCAACTTGGAAGTGTCTACATACCTTTCTAAGGCATTATCGGCTGGATGTGGGGGATAAGGAGTCACGGTCTTTTGGCGAAGGCGTTTTACGAGCAGGACTCTCCAGGTCCCACCCTGTTTAGGGAGCTTTGGTACATCCCAGGAGTCTGGACTGATCCAGGTACGTACAGGGAAAGGAAAATGTGGTTCTTACCTGCTAATTTTCGTTCCTGTAGTACCACTGATCAGTCCAGAACCCGCCCAAACATTGAGGAGGGTGGAGAGTCATCCGCTCAACTGTTGTACATAACATAAGAAAATGCCATACTGGGTCAGACCAAGGGTCCATCAAGCCCAGCATCCTGTTTCCAACAGTGGCCAATCCAGGCCATAAGAACCTGGCAAGTACCCAAAAACTATTATTGAAATGGTTTTTTTTACATTTTTTGGGGGATTTTTTTTTTACACCTTTTTTTTGCATTTAGCTTGGGTACAGATCAATACTGAGGAACTACAGGTGGCATCAGTGTATATAAAGCAATGTCAGTTTTACTTTCTCTGTTGCCATCTGCTGGCATGGATGAATAAACCCAGGAGTCTGGACTGATCCGGCTACGTACAGGGAACCTGACTTCAGTGCTGGGAAAAATCGTGGAAACTGTTATAAAGAATATAATCACAAAACATTTAGGTAGACATGGTTTGATGGGACATAGCCAGCATGGATTTACCCAAGGGAAGTCTTGCCTCACAGGCATGAAAATTAGCAGGTAAGAACCAAATTTTCCTTTCATTGGTCTAAAGTTTCCCCGATCACCCCTGGATCCCTTTTTAAAAATAGGGGTTACTTTGGCCATATTCCAATTTTCAGGTACATCCGATGATTTTAATGATAGCTGATAAAGTTTTACTAATAAGTCTGAAATTTCATTTTTTTTGTTCTTTCAGAACCCTGGGGTGTATACCATCCGGTCCAGGTGATTTACTACTCTTCAGTTTGTCAATCAGGCCTACCACATCTTCCAGGTTCAGTTGATCTGAATCATTTAATTATTATTATTTAGTGTTTTTCTATACTGGCATTCGCGATAGGGATCGCATCATGCTGGTTTACATTTAACAGGGGGTGTAAAATGAAGATACAATAAAACTTTAACAGGTGAGGAGAAACAGTGAAGTTACAATAAAACAGGGATGTTCAAAACTGGGAGCAGAAGAAAAGGCGAGAGGAATTTGATATAAGAGCAATTGTTTACAGAATTCTAGTAATGTCTGACTATGGTTGTCGGTGAATTAAGGATCAGTTGGGGTCTGGGAAGGCTTGCTTAAACAACCACGTCTTAAGCCTTTTTCAGAATCATCACCCATGAAAACATTTTCCGGAACGGGTATCTCTCCAATATACTCTTCAGTAAACACTGAAGCAAAGAAATTGTTTAATCTTTCTAAGTGCCCCTTTAATCCCTTGATCATCCATCAGTCCAACCAACTCCCTTGCAGGCATTCTCCTTCGGACATATTTTTAAAAGTTTTTATTGTGAGTTTTTGCCTCTATGGCTAACTTCTTTTCAAATTTTCTCTTAGCCTGTAACTTGCCAATGTTTTATCCTGTTTTCTTCTGATGGATCCTTCTTCCAATTTTTGAAAAAAGATCTTTTAGCTAAAATAGCCTCTTTCACCTTACCTTTTAACCATGCTGGTAATCATTTTGCCTTCCTTTCCACCTTTCTTAATGCATGGAATACATCTGGTCTGTGCTTTTAGGATGGTATTTTTTTTTTTAACAATGTCCACGCCTGTTGCACACTTTTTACCTTTGTAGCTGCACCTTTCAGTTTTTGATTTGATTCTGATGATGTATTATGATTATGATTATGTACTACTTTGTTGTTTGTGGAAAACCGCACAGGGTGATCCTTTATCACCGCCTTTCTATTCCATCAAACTATAGATGATATTGCTTCAGCACTGAGCTTCAATCTAATGTCGCCAGCTTAGCTGTCTTGTCCTGAATCTGTGAGCACTGGAAGTGTCAGATTAAAAAGATGCTATTGTGCACTGTTTTATTTACAATATTTATATTCCGGTAATCAAAAATAATTGCTTACAGTGGTTCAGATTTCTCTTCCAGGAACAAGGCTGCCTCAGCTACATGTACTAGTTACATTTATTTACCTGCAGTGACAATTTCTTCGAGGAGAGATTAGTGGCACTTACCAGTAGATGTTCTCTGGGTGGGTGGCATAGTTCACATCCCATCTGGAAGTACGCAGCTCTTTACTGTAGGAGGATGCCTGGGGCTCACCTTTGCATTTATAACCCTGGCATTTACAGGCGTTGAAGTCTTTCAGGATACTGCAATGGCAAAAAGTAAAGAAAAAAAAAAAAGAACAAAACTACAGCACCAGCTGAATGATTTCACATGCAAGCATTCACTGTTGACAGAAGAAAGCCTTGCTGAATCCACATACAATGTTTTCTTTACAGCTTAAGTGCTGTAATACAGTAATCACATGACAGAGCCTGCCCTCAAGATGCTGCCAGACTGATTGAGGTTCTCAGATTGCCCAGTACAGCCAAATGGAAATGCAGGGAGGGGGAAAACCCACAGAAGAGACAACAGGAAAATCATACAGGATCTGGCTGAAAAGCCGGGACAACACTCAATCAACAACACTACTGAAGAGAGGCACACATGCAGCCTGGGAGATATGAAATTAATTCTCAAAACACAGTAACTAGACCGCACAAAGATGCAATGAATGCTTTCAGATTCCTACTGCACAGCACAGGGGGTGGCCAACCTATGGCTCGGGAGCCGCATGTGGCTCTTTCGTGTGCAAATTGTGACTCTTGTCCTCCTGTCTCCTTGACAACTGGGCAGCATGGCAGAGGATAGGAGAGGAGGGGCTGGAGCAGAGACCACACCATAACAGAGTAGAGAAGATTCAGTAGCTCCCTGCCTCAGCTCTCTCCATCTTGTCCATGCTCCAACCAACCTGCTTGTCGGGGGGGAGGGGGGGGTTTAGTTTAGTTTATTACGATTTTTTATATATACACTGCAACCTCCAAATTAATACCAAAGTGATTTACAAAAAAAGAAGGGCTGGAGTGGACACTGCTCCAGGCCCAACAGATCACTCTGCTCCTAGGATTTGGAATTCACCTGACAGGAGAGGGGAGAATGGAATCACCTGGATCTTCAGTCAGGTCAGAATGATTTGTGCCAATGGGGAAAGGAAGTGAAAGGAGAATGGGGTGAATGCTGGTGGAAAGCATTGTGAGAATTGGTAAATAGTGGGAGAAGTGGCTGCCTCAGGGGCTATGACTTTCTGTTCAGAACTCAAACATAGATTGTTCATGTATCAGTCATATTTGAAGCACAGTAATGGATCAGTGAAGCATCTACAGTGGGTGTCTGTCATTTATGCCAAGTCTGGATGTACTGTCTCCACTCTTAAAGGTCACCTGAAAAGAAAGTCATAGCCCCTGAGGCAGCCACTTGAGAAGTGGCGAAACTCGGCCAGAGTCGGGCATTTTAACACGTCTCCACCATAATAAACATTTTAAAAGGGCATCCGGCATCTATCTTTTAGTTTACGCTCCAGAAGTAAGCACAGCAGTAGCAAAGCTGAATACCACAACCACACGACTCTGTGGAAAAGGGGTTCTGCCTAGGGAGAAGGGAATTATCTACAGCTGCACATGCTCAGTAGGGCATGTTTGAAAGTTCTAGATTCTTTCAGATCAAAGTTCCAGGCCGGGCTCCATCTGATGATGTCACCCATGTGTGAGGACTGCCATCCTGCTTCTCCTCTGAGAAAAGGGATGAATATTGGGAGAGCTGAGGAAGGGATAGATACAGGCTGTTTGCACTTTATTCCTCCTCAAGGTTTATGCTGCTACATGTTCTGCCATACAAAACTATGGAGAACATCACACACTATTCAAAGCAGTGTACAAACTTTATTTAGTTCACATAGAATACCTCACTCTATCTAGACAATATCGTTGTTCCGTCACCATAACCTTGGACAGGGTTATGGTGACGGAACAACGATATTGATGAATATACATTGTTTATAATAACGGAACAACGATATTGACGAATACATTGTAATCAAGATAAATTGGATATGTAAAGCGTTGTATTGATGATATAACTCATTGTTACAATATTTTGCGATCACAATGTTTGGAGATAACATTTTAACATGTTTTTAGCTGGATGTGAATGAGTGTGTATGTGGTAGTTAGTTTTTATTGTCTAGATAGAGTGAGGTATTCTATGTGAACTAAATAAAGTTTGTACACTGCTTTGAATAGTGTGTGATATTCTCCATATTTTTGTATAGTTAAGTATAAGGGGATATCGTTTGATGCAAGCTGGATAAATACTTGTATCGAGTTAGATAAGGAAGGTGGAATGGTTCTCATCAGGAAATAGAAAGCACCTGTTTTGTCTATTTTCCAGAAATATAATGTATGTTCTGGTCCTGAATCAGACCAGAACTCCTGTCATGTGACTGTGTTCATAAGTTTTAAAAAAAAATGTTTATCCGTATTATATGGAATGAAATATTATAGATACTGCTTATTTAGTGATGGACTCTGTATGTTACAATATGTATCACAGAATGAATTGTAAAACGTAATTACCGTATTTTTCGCTCCATAAGACGCACCTGACCATAAGACGCACCTAGGATTCAGAGGGGGAAAATTAAAAAAAAAAAAAATTGTGCTAAACCGGCTCTGCGTCTGGGCGTCTTATGGAGCAAATTAGGGGAGTGCATAGCTTTTTTTTTTCTCCCCATTTTGTTTTCGGGTCTGGGGAGGGCCATTTCGGTCCACTCCCCAGATCAGAAAACTTTTCTTTCTCTGGGAACCCCCAAACCCCCCCCCATCCCAACCCTTTAAATTAACAACCTCCACCCCCCTGACCCCCCAAGACCTGCCGAATTAATTTCCTGTAACCCCCCACCCTCCTGACCCCCCCAAGACCTGCCGAATTAATTTCCTGCAACCCCCCACCCTCCTGACCCCCCCAAGACCTGCCAAACGTCCCTGGTGGTCCAGCGGGGGTCCAGGAGCGGTCCGGGAACGATCTCCTGGGCGTGAGCCGTCGGCTGCCAGTAAACAAAATGGCGCCGACGGCCCTATGCCCTCACTATGTCACTGAGACCGACCAATAGCAGTGGTCGGTCTCAGTGACATAGTGAGGGCATAGGGCCGTCGGCTGCCAGTAAACAAAATGGCGCCGACGGCCCTATGCCCTCACTATGTCACTGAGACCGACCAATAGCAGCGGTTGGTCTCAGTGACATAGTGAAGGGCATAGGGCCGTCGGCGCCATTTTGTTTACTGGCAGCCGACGGCCCACACCCAGGAGATCATTCCCGGACCCCCGCTGGACCACCAGGGACGTTTGTCAGGTCTTGGGGGGGTCAGGAGGGTGGGGGGTTGTAGGAAATTAAGTCGGCAGGTCTTGGGGGAGTCGGGGGGGGGGGGGGGTTTGTTAGATTTTTGTTTGGTTTTTTTTTATATTCGCTCCATAAGACGCACATACATTTTCCCCCCACCTTTGGGGGAAAAAAAGTGCGTCTTATGGAGCGAAAAATACGGTAATTTTTGGAGTGCTGGGATCTTTGAATAAAGCAGATGTTTGTAGCTATTTATATAGAGATTTGATATAAGAGATTAAATAAGCTTCCTTTTTACTTTTCTGCTTTTTGCTTTCTTTGCTTATATCAAAAATAATGTAGTTAAAACAAAGTGGGATCTCTTTCTTAAGTTGTGTAAAACAACAACAGTAATTTTCTATTTTAATTATTTAGAAATGAAAAAGTATCCTGTAGCTGTTTTTGTCTTGTCATGTGATTAGATTTAAAAGATGAATCACATTTTTCTTCATATGTGAGATTTTATTTCTACAGGTTAACAAGATGTCTGCTCTGCCAGATGCAGAATCTAAAGAATTTTCCCCAGTATTTTAAACAGATCTGTTCTTTTTTGTTCTTTTTTAAAACTCTGGTTTTTGTTTCATTTTGGATCGATCAAAATACTTTTTTGGTCTACTTTTTATGCTCAAATTTTTGTTAATTGTCAGTCTTTGTGTGTTGTTTGTGTGTCATTACAACTGAAAACAGAGTTTGATGAGAAGAATGTAGTGAATGAATTTAAGTACGGTAGTCAGTTTACTGAAATATATGCCTAGGTAATATCTGAGCACCAAGGTTGTTTGTGGTTTTGAATATTGTATGTTACCTCATAGCAAAGTGGGAACATTATGCAGATTAGTAATAGTGTATGTAGGGATTATTAGATGCAGGGAGTTATTGACATTTATTATGGAATTTTCGTATTGGTTAATTTGAATTTGTTTTGCTCTTATATTAGGCCTTAATCTGTAACACACACATCTAACTTAATGGTGAAAGTTAAGAGACTATGCTTTGATGTCAGAGAAGTGCCTTAATGTGAGAACTGTATACATCATTTGTCATTGATTTCAGAAATCATCCCATCCTTTGCCACAGAAGACATCTTGCACCCTTCATTTTATGGACTGAAGTGCTCACACGTTATGCCCGATGTTCTGTCTTCATGTTTTTCTTGTTCTATGGGGGGGGGGGGGGGGGTGGCCTTACTTAGATACTGGTTTCCTTTGTTTTATGAGGGAGTAATAACTGATTATCATAACAATATATTTTATGATATACCTAGTTAATATCTAGGTACGTGCCTACTTGCAGATGCCATTATTTAGATTTTCAGTTAATGATAGTCTGATTTAATGAAGTTTTATTAGTCCTTACATCTCTGTGTTCAAGGTCAACAGCATATTCTATTTGTATGCCAATAAATTTGTTCTTACCTGCTAGTTTTCATTCCTGCAGTACCACGGATCAGTCCAGACTCCTGGGTTTATTCATCCCTGCCAGCAGATGGAGACAGAGAAAGTTTCACTAACACTGCTTATTAAGCCCTGGTGCCACCTTCAGATCCTCAGTATCGATATGTATCCAAGCAAAAAAAATTATGTGCAAAAACTTGATAAAAACTGGTAAAACTTATAAATTGTGAATAACTCAACAGAAGGCATATGCCGAGCGGAGGAAGGCATAGCTGAGCGGAGGAATCTCCCCCTCCAAAACTGGGCGGGTTCTGGACTGATCTGTGGTACTACAGAAACGAAAATTAGCAGGTAAGAACCAATTTTCCTTTCCCTGTACGTACCCAGATCAGTTCAGACTCCTGGGATGTACCAAAGCTCCCTACTTAGGGTGGGACCTGGAGAGTCCCGCTCACAAGACACTTTCACCAAAAGACCAGGACTTTGGATCCCCCAAATCCAGCCGGTAATGCCTCGCAAAGATATGCAGCAACTTCCAAGTCGCCGCTCTGCAAATCTCCTGCGGAGAAACCAACTGAGCCTTCACCCATGAAGTTGCCTGAGCCCAAGTTGAGTGGGCCCGCAAGCCCTCAGGAACCTGACAGCCCTTGATAATATAAGCTGACCCAATAGCCTCCTTAAGCCACCTTGCAATGGTTGCCTTAGAGGCATGGGAACCTTTCTTTGATCTGCTCCATAAAATGAAAAGATGATCTGACCTCCTGAAATCATTAGTAATCTTGAGTTTACGCAGCAGAGCCCTGCTGACATCTAACAGCTTAAGCTCTCGAGCATGTGGTGCAGAAGCAACCAATTCTGGGAAAGCTGGGAGTTCGACATGGAAAGCAGAAACCACCTTCGGAATAAAAGAAGGAACCATCCGCAATGAGAAGCCTGAATCTGAGATTTGAAGGAAAGGGTCACGGCACGACAAAGCCTGCAACTTAGAAATCCTCCTGCCGAACAGATGGCCACTAAGAAAACGACCTTGAGAGTCAAGTCCTTAAGGGTCACCCTACGGATAGGTTCAAAAGGAACCTCACACTGCCCTCTGAGAGCTAGATTAAGGTTCCAGGAGGGAGAGACCTTCCGCACCGGAGGACGTAAATTCTTCACTCCCCGAAGGAACCTAAGCACATCGGGATGGAAGACAAGGTGTATCCCTCAACTTTTCCCCTTACACATGCCAGAGCTGCTACCTGTACCCTAAGAGAGTTAAAGGCCAGCCCTTTACCCAAACCTTCCTGCAGGAAATACAAAATGTGCAACAAAGACGAATGTACCAGCGCTATTCCTTTAGACATGCACCAAGCCTCAAAAACCTTCCAAACCCGAACGTACGACAGGGAAGCAGACGTCTGCCTAGCTTGCAAAAGAGTTGTGATCATTGCCTCTGGGTATCCTTTCTGTCTCAAGCGTCGCCTCTCAAAAGCCAAGCCACTAGACAAAAGTGATCTGCCTGGTCGGAAAATATGGGACCCTGACGGAGAAGACAAGGAAGGTGACTGAGGCACAGTGGTCCATCCACTGCTAAGTTGACGAGATCGGAGAACCATGGTCGATGCGGCCACTCCGAGGCTACCAACACCACATCCCCCGGATGTTTTTTTGATGCAAGACTTTGCCCACTAGAGGCCACGGAGGGAAAACATTAAACAGGATTCCACAAGGCTAGGGAACCACCAGGGTATCAACCACCTCGGCCCTGAACTCTCTCCTGCGGCTGAAAAACCGAGGTGCTTTCGCATTGAGTCGCCATCAAATTGACATGAGGATAACCCCAGCATTCTTAGATGAGTTGCATCGCTGAATCCAATTCCCACTCTCCTGGATACAAACTCTTGCGACTGAGAAAATCGGCCTAGATGTTCTTAACAGCTGCGATATGAGACGCCGCTAACTGAACCAAGTACTGCTCTGCCCAGAGAAACAGCTCCTGAGCCCTCCAGGGCCAACCCTGACTCTTGGTGCCGCCCTGATGATTGATGTAAGCCACTGTCATTGCACTGTCCGATAGAACCCTGACCGAGTGACCCTGAACCAGAGGGAGGAAGGGTGAGCAGTGCCACCGCCCTGGTTTCCAAGCGATCGATAGATCACGAGGTTTCTTCCAAAGACCAAGTGCCCTGGGCTGACTGCCATTCGCAGACCGTTCCCCCAACCAGAGACTGGCATCTGTAGTAAGAACCAGCCAATTTGGAACCTCCAGATTGACACCACACTGTAGATTGGACGACTGTAGACACCATGAGAGGCTGTCGCACGCCGACACATCTAGACAGATCGGCTGATGAAAGGCCTCCGACAGCGGATGCCACTTCTTCAAGAGAGTCCTTTGAAGCGGCCGCATATGCGCGAAAGCCAATGACCCCAGAACCTGTAGAAAATCCCAGGCTCAGGTACTCTCAATGCCAACAAGCGCCAAACTTGTGACTGTAACTTGGCCATTCTCTCTCCCGTGAGAAATACCTTGCCCTGCCTTGTATCGAAATGAGCTCTGAGATAATAGAGTGTCTGAGACGGGTCCAGGTGACTCTTCGCCCAATTGACCACCCAGCTGAGAGACTCTAGTAGTTGAATAACCTTTTGCAGCGCAGCACCCGTCTAATGACTTTTCTGGAATGAGCCAATCATTGAGATAAGGGTGCACTAACACTCCCTCACGCTGCAGAGCTGCCACCATCACCTTGGTGAATGTGTGGGGGAGCTGTGGCCAGCTCAAAGGAAAGAGCCTGAAACTGGAAATGCTGACCAAGCACTGCAAATCTCAGGAAGTGCTGGTGATCTGGACGAATGGGAAAATGAAGATATGCCTCCGTCAGATCCAAGGAAGCCAGAAACTCGGTTGCGCATCGCCGCAATCACCGACCATAGTCTCCACGTGAAACCCTGGGACCTTCAACGCCACATTTACTCGCTTGAGGTCCAGAATGTGCCTTCCTTCTTTGGCACCATGAAATAAATGGAGTATCGACACACGCCCCATTCGTCCAGAGGGACTGGAATGACGGCCCCAAGTCGCTCAACCTGTACAAAGTCTCCCATACCGCGAGATGCTTTTCCAAAATCCCGCAAGGGGAGACCAGGAACAGGTCATGAATGGGGCACACAAACTCTAACGCGTAACCAACCCTTATTACACTGAGGACCCACTGATCCTGAGTAACTTTGATCCACTCCCCGTAAAACCGTGCTAGGTGGCCCCCTATACAGGGTATGGCGGAGTGAACTGGCCTCACCTCATTGAGAGGCCTTGGCCGTAGCTTCCCCACTCATGGGAGCCCTGAAAGGCCTCCAGCCGCCCTGAAAGGACTGACCCCAAGCCAGGTCCTGAGGCAAAAACTGTTTCTGTGACACTGTGGTACCTCTGGATAAACAAGATCTTCTGCTGTCTCTATAA
Source organism: Rhinatrema bivittatum (assembly GCF_901001135.1). Lineage (NCBI taxonomy): Eukaryota > Metazoa > Chordata > Amphibia > Gymnophiona > Rhinatrematidae > Rhinatrema > Rhinatrema bivittatum. The sequence continues at coordinate 32,708,208 of NC_042617.1, read as the reverse complement.
CATGCCCAGGTCTGAAAAGCTTGCCAATTCCGAGGCTTGTCCTCCGGCAATTTGTGCACTTTCATCTCACCCAGCTGTTTCATCAGCTGTTCTAAACCCTCTCCAAAGGTAACGAACCTAACTAGGACTTAGAAGATACATCCACCGATCAATTATGGAGCCATAGCAAATGCCTGGCCGCCACTGGGGAACCCATAATCTGAGACAAAGACCACACCAAATCATAGGGGCGGATTTTCAGAGCCCTGCTCGCCTAAATCCGCCCAAATCCGGGCGGATTTAGGCGAGCAGGGCCCTGCGCGCCAGTGAGCCTATTTTACATAGGCCTACCGGCGCGCGCAGAGCCCCGGGACTCGCGTAAGTCCCGGGGTTCTCCGAGGGGGGGCGTGTTGGGGGCGTGTTGGGGGGCGGGCCCGGGGGCGTGTCGGCAGCATTTTGGGGGCGGGTACGGGGGCGTGGCCACGCCCTCCGTACCCGCCCCCAGGTCGCGTCCCGGCGCGCAAGAGGCCTGCTGGCGCGCGGGGATTTACGTCTCCCTCCGGGAGGCGTAAATCCCCCGACAAAGGTAAGGGGGGGGCTTAGACAGGGCCGGGTGGGTGGGTTAGGTAGGGGAAGGGAGGGGAAGGTGAGGGGAGGGAACGGGGGTAGGCTGCGTGGCTCGGCGCGCGCCGGCTATACAAAATCAATAGCCTTGCGCGCGCCGATCCAGGTTTTTAGCAGATACGCGCGGCTCCGCGCGTATCTACTAAAATCCAGCTTACTTTTGCTTGCGCCTGATGCGCCAGCAAAAGTAGGCCAATTCGCGCTATTTGAAAATCTACCCCATAGAGAGCATCCGCTACATACTCGAATGCCTCCACGTGATCTGCATTAGGAGCCTCGGCATCTAGTTGCGCTTGTCCATCCTGAAAACAGGCTCTCTGCATAAAACTGGAACAAATGGCGGCTTGCAGCCCCAAGGCAGATACCTCAAAAACTCTTTTGAGATGAAACTCCAACTTCCGATCTTGGATATCCTTATGGGCTGCAGAGCCCACAACCGGAATAGTTGTCTTCTTAGTGACCGCTGATACCGTTGCGTCTACCTTGGGGAGTGAAAAAAGCTCTAATGTTTGCTCAGGTAAGGGATAGAGTTTCGACATCATTCTTCCTACCCTTAAACCAGAGTCTGGGGAATTCCACTCACGCTCCTCCAATTGCTTCACGGACCGGTGATAGGGAAACGCATTTGGAGGAGCCCTGAGGCCATTGAGGACAGGATCTGCCCCTTCCATATCTGGATCCTCCTGAGGGGCCTTCAATCCCAGCTTTTCGAGAACCTGAGGAATCAAAGGAGGCAACTCCTCCCTCTGAAACAAACGGAGGATTTTGGGATCATCCCCCTCTGGACCCGGAAGGGCCCCCAGGTCATCCCCGGATCCAAGCACTGCCGAAACAGCCATCGTATCCCTGGGGGGCCCAGTGATCCCAACGAGTCATTGGAATCCTCAGCCATCCCTCCAGGCGCAACAAATGCTGGACCCCTGAGAGTCTTAAGTTCTGGAAAGAGTAAATAACCGTTCCCTATACCTACCCGGATCAGCCCAGACTGCTGGGTTATGCCTCCCTTCCAGCAGATGGAGACAGAGAAAAACTTGAAGGGCACTCCCTGTAAGTATGGTGCACCACCTGCAATCCCCTTCAGTATAAACAGTATGAAAGCAGAAATTAAATTCTAACAGGTAACAGTAATCCAAATTTAGTGGCTAAATCAATTCTATGACCAACAACTTTGTACAGATTAAGAGCACTGAAGTCTTCGTTCTGGTATAGTCTGACAGTAAATGGAAAATTTCAAGCGGACTGAAAAAATGAAACAACTACCCTGGGCAGGCATCTGGGCTGATCCGTGGTACTACAGGAACGAAAATGTACCCAAGCTGCCTTACATGGGGAGGGACCTAGAAAGTCCTGCTCGAAGGACACCGCTTCTGAAACTCTTGGCATCAGGAGCCTGAACATCCAAACGGTAATGCCGATCAAAAGTATGCAAAGACTTCCAAGTTGCTCTACAAATCTCCTGGGGGGAAACCAACTGACTTTCTGCCCAGGATGCAGCCTGAGACTGAAGCAAATGAGCCTTAAGACCCTCTGGAACCGCCCATCCGTGACATATATACACCGAAGCAATAGCCTCCTTCAACCACTGGGCAATGGTGGCCTTGGAAGCTTTATGTCCTTTCTTAGGACCGCTCCACAAAACAAAAAGATGATCAGACAAACGAAATTCGTTAGTGACCTCCAAGTAACGCAGAAGGACCTACCTAACATCCAACCTCCTCAATTTGCATGCATGCGAAGAATCCTGATCCAAATCCGGAAAAGCAGGCAACTCAACAGACTGGTTCACGTGAAAAGCAGATACAACCTTCGGAAGAAAGTATGGCACCGTTCGCAGAGAAACCTCAGAATCCAAGAACCTAAGAAAAGGTTCATGACAAGATAGTGCCTGAATCTCAGAAACTCTCCGAGCTGAGCAGATAGCTACCAAAAACAGTGTTTTCAGCATAAGGTCCTTTAAGTTAACGTGCTTGAGCGGTTCAAAAGGAGGTTCACACAAAGTCCGAAGGACCAAATTCAAACTCCAAGATGGACAAACAGCCCGGAGGGGAGGATTCAAGTACTTAGCACCTCTAAGAAAACACACCACAAAAGGATGAGCCACTATGGGCACTCTTTCCACCCTTCCTTGTAAACTTAAGGCCGCTACTTGTACCTTTAGAGAACTGAAAGCTAACCCCTTCGCCAAACCCTCTTATAAGAAGGCTAGGATGTGGACTATCGAGGCATGCCTAGGGGGAAACCTTCGATCTACTACAAGAATCAAAAACTTTCCAGACCCGGACATACGTAAGAGAGGTTGAGGTTTTGCGAGCCTGCAAAAGAGTGGAAATTACCATATCCGGATAACCCTTCTTCCTCAATTGCTGCCTCTCATAAGCCAAGCCGCTAGACAAAGTGATCCACCTGGTCGGAAAAAACTGGACCTTGCCTCAGGAGATTTGGAAGACGGCTCAGACAGAGCGGGCCATTCACCACGAGATTGATGAGATCCGCGAACCACAGCCTCCGTGGCCATTCCGGAGCCACCAGAACCACCATTCCCGGGTGGGCCTCTATTCTTCTTAAAACCTTGCCCACTAAGGGCCAAGGAGGAAAAACTTAGAGCAGAATGTCGTGGGGCCACAGAAGGACTAGGGCATCCACTCCTTCTGCCCCGTGCTCTCTTCTGCGACTGAAGAAGCAAGGCGCCTTGGCATTCATCTGAGTCGCCATTAAATCCAAGCGGGGAATCCCCCACCGATGAGTTAACAACTTGAACGTCTCGTCGGACAGCTCCCACTCGCCAGGATCCAGTCGCTGACGGCTCAGAAAATCTGCCTGAACGTTGTCTACCCTGGCAATGTGAGAAGTCACTAGCCTGATCAGATTTCTCTCCACCCAGGCCATGAGCTCTTCCGCTTCCAACACCACGGGACGGCTTTTCGTTCCTCCTTGCCAATTGATGTAGGCCACCGTCGTCACGTTGTCGGATAATATCCTCACCGACTGATGACGGAATAGAGGAAGGAACTTCTGCAAGGCCAATCGTACCGCTCGTGTTTCCAGACAATTGATGGACTATTGTGCTTCCTGCCGTACCCATTGGCCGTGCGCTGCTTGAGATTGGCAAACTGCCCCCCAACCGGAAAGACTGGCATCTGTCGTGAGAATGATCCACTGAAGGACTTCTAGCTCTACTTCCCGAGATAAGTATTCGGGTATCAACAACCAAGCGAGGCTGGACCTGGTGGGCTCCTGGAGCGGCAAGGGAATCTGGAACTCCTCTGATTTGGGATCCCAACGTGACAGCAAGGCCCTCTGCAACTGTCTCATATAAGCAAAAGCCTAAAGAACCAACTCCAGTGTAGATGCCATAGAACCAAGCACCTGCAAGTAATCCCTCACCTTGGGAAGCAGCAGAGCCAAGAGACAACAAACGTGAGACGTCAGCTTGTCTATCCATTCCTGCATAAGGAAGACCTTCCCGATCCGAGTATTGAATGCACCCCCAAAAAATCCAGGACCTGGGTAGGACACAACTGGCTCTTAGTCAGATTGATGATCCAGCCCAGAGAGTGAAGGGTCTGCACCACCGCATAGGTTCCTCCAATTTCGCTCGAATGAGCCAATCGTCCAAGTAAGGATGGACCAGGATCCCCTCCCGTTGGAGAGCTGCCAACACCACCATCACCTTGTTAAAGGTGCAGGGAGTGGTAGCCAGCCTGAAGGGAAGGGCCTGAAATTGGTAATGTTCGCCGAGGATCCTTAAACGTCGATACTGCTGATTGTCCTTCCGAATCGCTATGTGTAGGTTCGCCTCAGTCAGATCGAGGGAAGTTAAAAACTCTCCTCCTCTGACGGAGGTGATTACGGACAGTAGAGTTTCCACGCGAAAGCGGGAAACTCAAATAACTCTGTTGACCTTCTTTAGGTGCAGAATTGGACAGAAGGACCCATCCTTCTTGGGAACCACAAAATAAATTGAATATCTGCCGGTTCTTTGTGTGCCTGAAGGAACAGGGATCACTACTCCTAGGTCTATCAACCGACAAAGCATTTGCTCCACCTGGCGTCATTTCCCTAAGGACCCACAGGGAGACACCAGAAACAGATTGTGCAATGGACGAGCAAAATCTAAGGCATAACCGTGTTCTATGATGCGTAGAACCCAGTGGTCCGATGTGATTTTGATCCACTCCTCGTTAAACAGGGACAGCCGTCCCCCAACCATCGGAACAGAGGGGTGAGTCGGCGCTATTTCATTGGGATGATTTAGTTCCTACTGCACCTGGAGTGCTGCCATCTCAGGGAGACCTACGGCCACAAAAGGAATAAGACCAAGACTGAAACCTCCCAGATGGCTGCCTCTGGCCAAATGTGGCTGGCTTAGACTGGCGAAAATGGCGCTGGCCTCTAAAACGAGAATGGGAAGGACCGAAACCCCTGGAGGCCATCGGCCTATCCTCAGGGAGCTTATACACTTTATTATCCCGCAAGGACTTAATGAGCTGCTCTAAATCATCCCCAAAAAGGAGGAGTTTTCCCCTAAAAGGAAAAGCTCCCAACTGGAACTTAGATGAAACATCTGCTGACCAATTACGTAACCACAAAAGTCTGCGGGCTGACACCGCGGAAGCCATAGTGCGTGAAGATGTAAAGAGGAGATCATACAACGCATCGGCTCCATACACCACAGCTGCCTCCAAACGATCAGCCTGCTCCGTCTCTTCCGGTGAAAGTTCCCTGGCACTCAGCTGTTGCACCCACTGGAGACTTGCACATTGCATCAAACTACTACAAACAGCTGCCCTAACCCCAAGGGCTGACACCTCAAAGATTCTTTTGAGAAGAACCTCAAGCTTACGATCCTGGGGATCCTTAAGGGCAGCTGCCGCAACAACCAGAAACATCGTACGTTTCATGACTGCAGACACGGCCGCATCAACCTTAGGAATCTTGAGGAGATCAAGAGAGTTGACCGGCAGCAGGTACAACTTGTCCATAGCCTGGCCCACATGAAGGCTAACCTCTGGAGTATCCCACTCCCGAAACATAAGCTGAAGTAACATGGGATGGAACGGGAAAGTTCGAGCCGGGGGGGGCGCAGACCAGAAAGCACTGGATCCACTGTATCCTGATCCTGGGATGCCTGTACGGCCGGTATTCCCAGCTCCACGAGAACATGCAGGATCATTGGCTCTAATTCATCCCTACGAAAGAGCCTAACTCGTGGATCATCCCCTTCCACCTGCACCACCCGTTTGGAATCATCATCCGCGTCAGTCTCAAGCGGATCCGCCGGTGTGGTATTCCCTTGGTGCCTGGTACCAAACGCTCCCCGGACCACCTGGATCAGAGAGACCTCGGGAGGATCCGCCCTAGGAACTTTTGCGGGAGAAGAGGGCCCAGCTACAGGCCGACATGGAGGGGGCTCAGTTTCCCCTGGAGGCATAAGGCTAGCTAGGTATGCCTTATGCATTAATAAAACAAAGTCAGCAGAAAAGGGTGGTTGGCCCTTTAAATTTCCCCACGGGGGAGTTCCTAAAGGCGCTGGAGGGGTTGTACAGGAGTCCTGAGGAGACCCAGGGCTCTGATTGCATAGGAACAGCTGTGGAGGGAGATCCCCTCCCCCCGCCGAGAAATCTGCATCAGCAGCATTCAAAATGGCCACCGTTCCCGCGCTCCGCAGGAATTGTACCATGAGGCAGCAACTGGTTACCTACTCCACGGGACCGTGCTGCATGCCTCTCCCTCCCGCCGACCACTGTCACTGACGGGCCCTCGCCCCCGGGCAAACACAGGGAGCAAAGGTTCTCGCGGGAGAGCCAGGTTGCAGGCTCCCCGCAGGCACAGCATGCCGAGGCGCGCTTCATTGGTGCAGTACAAAACAGGGAAAGCTGAAAAAATCGTCCGGAGCATGGGAGGCCAAGAAACAGCGCTGATGTCTAATTTCCTTCGTTTTTTTTTTTTTTTTTAGCGCGGTGAAATGAGCCGAGTGGGCCTCACCAGAGCACACCCGAGTATCTGCTCTGGGCCAGGGGGGAGGGACTGGTCCATCGGTAAATCCCCCCCAGTAAACTCACCATCTGCCGCTCTGGGAATGCGGGTGGTCAGTTGACCCCTGCCAAGCCTACCACCAAGGAAGGAAGATGAAGGAGCCTTCCCCTCAGGAGGCAACGAGCTCTTCTCCTAATTATTATTATTATTTTTATTTTTTTTTTTTTTTTAAAGGAACAGTGCCTTTGATTTAGCCAAAAAATAAACAAACCAGGATTCCTGTCTTCCTGATCAATATTCATCTTCTTTTTTTTTTTTTTTTTTTTTTAATTAAAGAATCAAGCTACCAGGTCCGCAGCAGGTTCTGCCACCTTCATCTGCTGGAGACAGAGAAATACTGAAGGGCACTGCAGGTGGTGCACCGTACTTATAGGGGGTGCCCTTCAAGTTTTTCTCTGTCTCCATCTGCTGGAAGGGAGGCATAACCCAGCAGTCTGGGCTGATCCGGGTAGGTACAGGGAATGGTTATTTACTCTTTCGGATAATCGAAGGACTACGGGGCACTCCATGAAGTTAGCATGTGGCACATTTAAAACTAATCGGAGAAAGTTCTTTTTCACTCAACGCACAATTAAACTCTGGAATTTGTTGCCAGGGGATGTGGTTAGTGCAGTTAGTGTAGCTGGGTTTAAAAAAGGATTGGATAAGTTCTTGGAGAAGTCCATTACCTGCTATTAAGTTGACTTAGAAAATAGACACTGTAGGAAACAAGTTCTGTCTTTGAGGAAACAGGCCCTGGATATAGGGGCCAGTTTCTTCTTAAAATTTCCCTGTAAATGTCAAATAATGTATCAAAATAATAAATTTGTTTTTCTGGACCCAGTACACTTGGAACGTTTTCTCAGGGATAAATCTTAATCTTAATTGGCTGTAAGGAAAAAGGTTGTAAAAGTGAGAAAGACACACTGTGAGCAATATTCCTCCTCATCTCCTAGACGTGGACTGTAATTATTGAAAAATTATGTAAAAGAATAACTCTTGATATATTACTTGTTTTCTTGTTTTATAACATTTTCTTTTGTTAATGTCATAACTCAATAAATATTAAATAAAAAAAATATATAGACACTGCTATTACTAGCAACAGTAACATGGGATAGACTTAGTTTTTGGGAACATGCCAGGTTCTTATTTATTTATTTATTTTTTTATTTACCGTCATTCGATCTCAATTGAGATATCACACCGGTTTATATTCAGGTACTGTAGGTACCTGAATGTAAACCGGTGTGATATCTTATGGCCTGGATTGGTGTGATATCTTATGGCCTGGATTGGCCACTGTTGGAGACAGGATGCTGGGCATGATGGACCCTTCGTCTGACCCAGTATGGCATGTTCTTATGTTCTTATTTTTGACACTGGGGTTTTGTTTTCGTTTTTGCATTGAACCACCAATGGGCAGGGGAATATATTTAATGCATCTGAGTTTAACTGTTCCAGATACCCAAAAAATGAGTAGCAAGCTGTGCACAGTGGGAGCTGCTAAGAAACAAGGCCCTAAACCAACACTTCATTGCAGAGTGGAGACACTCAAGTAATTGCACATGTGGAACTTCTGCTATGCAGGCTATACTGAGCACAGTTAGCTTGACATTGAACACACAATGAAAGGTGGCATATAAATATATATACACACACATACTGAAGATCTGGGTGTCCCCCAAAAGTCAGAGAGGCCAACCATGAGCATAGCTACCAGCATGGAGATCGCAACGGATAACAGAAGACACTGAGATCAATCGCAGTGGATGCTCCAGCAACCCAGAGGTGTGCTTGCTAAAGATTTAAATTGGCCAGACTTCTGGGCCAGATAAACTACAGGTGTGCTTGAGCTTAAATGGGGCTTAGGTAATATTGATGAGAGTCATGTGATGACCACACAGAGACACCAATGGACTAAAAGTTTGGATTTCTTACCCTGTGTTATATCCCTCATTATATTAGGCAGGAGTCACTGTTAGGAGGGTGGCGACTTTAAGACCAGGATAATCAAAGAAAAAAGTAAAACAATTCAGGAACACGGGACTCTTGAAATCAAAATGATTAGACACTTTGGAAATGAACAAAAGAAGGAAAAAAAAAAGGACTCAAAGACCTAAGTTTTACATCACATAATGTTCCATGAAATTATACTGCTTGTAGCCTTCTGATCAACCATCAACTCTTCCACCTCACCCCACCCCTTCCATATATACCATTGCTGGGTGGAATTCACCAAGCTTTTTCTATTCTTCAAGACTGCCAGAGTCAGGACTTCCCCAATAAAGGACCACCCCCTAATACAGAGATCGGGGATCCCCAGCCGCTGTGTCGAGCAAGGCCCTCAGGGAAAAAGGCTTGTTTTTTTTTTTATTCACACGAGCCCTCACTTTAGTGTGAACGTGCACCGAGAAACTTACTAAGTTGCCATAGATTTCTCTGTGAAGGTTACAAAAGCCATTCCCAGAGGCTGATTATGAACCGTTTTCTTCTTCTGCACATACTCCTCCAGCAGCTGATCCCTCTCCCTGCTGTAGTAGTCAATAGCGTCTTCCTTTGAGAAGCAAAAAACACAAAGCAAAAATCAGCTTCACGTGGCATCCATCATCAGCACCTGTGGCCTGTCACAAGCACTCACAGTTTAAAGCAGTGGACTGTGCTCTAACCTCTCTCCTCTGTTACAGTATAAAGTACCAGAATGTCTATTCTGATCCTTCAGGAAAAAAAGGTGGCAAAAAAGAAAAAATGCAACAAGGAAAGGGAACAAACTCCAGACTGCCCTAATAGGAGAGTTAACCTTTATAAAGAAATGGATAGAATTACAGAAGAATTTTCAGCTGCTTGCAACTCACTTCTGATGGGAGCAGGTAATCCTCTTCATGCATTCAAGAGCTTTGCTAGTGCCATAGGATAAATACATTCATCACCATAATCATTGATTTAACTAGAAATACACCGATATGCCACACTAGAAAATAATCAGTGATACAACCGGATGGGGCCATGTTTCAATGCTAATGAGGGGATTTTAATTTTCCCAACGCTGTGCAATGTGTTAGAGCTCAAAGAAATGCTCTCAAAATATTAAACTCTGAACGGGCCTTCGTGTGCATCCTACAATGCAGATATATTCTCTCTGAACAAACATTATCTTATTAGAACAGTGCATTCCTGGCAGAAGACACTAATTTTTCATAATGGACCTCAACTGGCCTCCTAAAATCTGATCCAGGGCTGGTCACGTCTCTCTACCTTTTGGGGTTGCCTATTTATGTTGACCAATGTAAAAAATATTTAGATGTGAGAACTTCAAACAGATTGCTACTGTTTGGAGCCAATCAAACGCTGACTATACACAGAAGTCGCCGATCAAATTCATCACATCTTGACAAATCTTCAAATACCCAAGAAAATCTGTTGCTCTTTACACACCTGCATCACACATCTCCTTAGAAGCAGCAGAGTCCAACCATCCCGAAACTATATTCCATAATACTTGCAAAGTTATGTACAGCAACTGAACTGAGATACCACCAGATACCATCAGTGTGAAGACCAGATGCAGAGACGCACTGGCACAATGCTAGCATGCACTTTTGTAATCCTTGGCGTTCCTTCTTTAGAAACGTACAACTTGCACAACTGCACAATTTTCAGTTTTTTTTGTTTTTTTTTTGCTTTGATGAATTGAGCTGGCAACTTTATTTATTTATTTATAGTTTTTTTAATACCGATTTTCCTGCATAAAATGCATATCAAACCGGTTTACAATGAAGCAGAATAAGCAGGAAGTAAAATTCCTTAGTCTAAATACATTTAAACGTCAATAATGAAGTAATTTTAAACAAAGCAAAAAGCTAAACAACATTGATAAAAGTTAAATTATTAACATAAACATAAATACAATTATATTAGAAGGAGCACAAAGGTTAGCACGAAGGGGAGCACAAAGGGGAAAACCCCTTCGTCGCACGACGCCCAGTGTAATCTTTATATTGCTATTCTATTCAACCTGTGTATACATTTTCAAAAATTGCAACCCAGTAGCAAAGAGGATGGAGGGAGAGTCGAAGCTCTTGGGTTAGGTAAATCCTTAAGAACTGCTTGGCCAGAACTATCATCATCACGAAGGTCTTCCTCGAGATAGTAACGTTTGCCGAAGGTGTGCATACGATCATGTCTAGAGGTCGCCAAATAATTTATTCAGCCAACTCCAAATATTAGAGATAGCCAGGTAAGTTATCTGGCTAACTCATTCCCGCCCCCGAAACGCCCCTGAGTTTCCCAGTTAAATTTTATCTTAAGTAATGAGATATCTGGATAAAGTTCCTGTGATACTGAAAAGTCAAGATTTATCTGGATAACTCCTGTTCCACCCAGCTCATGATTTTATAAGCTTTCATCATGTCCCCTTCTCAGCCGTCTCTTTTCCAAGCTGAAGAGCCCTCTAACCTGCGTAGCCTCTCACCATACGAGAGTCGTTCCATCCCCTTTTATCATTTCTGTCGCCCTCCTCTGCACCTTTTCCGCTTCTGCTACGTCTCTCTTGAGATGGGGAGCGACCAGAACTGCACACAGTGCTCAAGGTGCGGGCTCCCCTATTCAGTGCCTCACAAGGCGGGCAGAGCTTGTTTGCTCTCCCCCTCCTAACAACTGCAGGGGTCCCGTACCCACCGTGGTATTTTATTCCCCCTCAATTTACTCTTGCCTGGGTTTTTTGCTTCTTCCACTTCTCCAAATAAATTGGGGTCGACGTAAGGAAAAATGCGACAAGGTCTCGGTCCCCCCCCAGGGGAAAAGTGCTTGTTAAATTCCCAACTCCCAAATTCCTTACGGCCCCCTCCTTTTCAGAGGCTCAGTTCTCTGAAAATACTGATCCAATGTTTCCTTTTTTTTTTTTTTTTTTTTAAATTGCTCAAAGTATTCACATTTCCTTCCTGCATACCAATCCGGTGAATTTCTATCCTTCTTTTGGAGCGTTATTGTGCCTACGGACAGATTGATCGATATTTCTCCTTTTTATATAATTCTTTCCAACATTCTGTATTTTCAGAAAGAATAAAAAGCAGACTGTGGCAATTTCTTTTTTATTTATTTATTTTTTTAAAGATGCTATGCCTCTGTAAGAAATGACAGGTTCTTCTCGATATTCAATGCCTTTGCTGGGTTGGTATAAACTAGAAAGAAGTCTTCGTTTGTCAGGAATGAGTCTATTACAGGTTTTTAATTCCCAGTGCTACATATGTTTGAACAGACCAGGTCCAGGGCTTTCTCGTTTGTCGCACCAACCACGCAGAACTTGGAGGCAGTGCACGCAAAGCTCTCTCATGCATGTTCATTGTGGATATCCTGAAAACCCAGGACCTGTCTCTGTGGCTCTGGAGGGTAGGAACTGGCCACCCCTGAGCTAGCATGTGGAGTGTGTGGGAGGTCCAGATGAAGGTAGTAGGGCTAAGAGCAAAAATAAAGGAATCCCAAGGTGAAAAGAAAATCAGTAGGGAACTAGGTCTGAAATTTGAAATTTCCCAAGCTGAGTCCACAGACAGCCACTGATGGCTGAATTTAGGCTTCAGACTTAGTAAACCTAGGGAAAAGCAGACCCTTGGTGCCTAGCAGCAGCATCAGCGATGAAAACTTACAAGGTAGCAGAACTGTCTCCTATAATACTTACATACCCCCCCCACACACACATCCAGGAGAAAGAATTACTCCCCCCCAATAGTAATCTTACCCCTTACCTTCTCACAACCCTGGACTTCACAGCAGCAGAACTGCCCAAAAGGTTTAGTGTTTATCTTCACTCGCTGACCAAATTTACGCTCATGGTGTTTGAAGAAGTTAAGATTCTTCTCGGCACTTTTCCTAGAATCCACAATAAATAAAAACTGTTTCATTGATATTTCCCACCACATAATGTGGCAGCTTTTCCTCTGGTTCTTGCAACCCCCATCTCACACAGAAGTTTAAAATTTTTTGTAATGTTTAAAAAAAATAAATTAATTCTCCAAGTCTTAGTCCACAAGGATAATAGTTAACACCCCAACAAGCACTGTTATAAAAATGTGCTTTTACACGTTATAGTCGGAGTTGTTTGCACAACTCCTTCATAATTATGCTGAGAATAGCCATGCTCAGAAACGTTTCACCACTTGCCTGGGGTGTGGAAATGCCATCTCATTGGTTCACGCTGTCTGCGTCATTTATGACATCATGGTCAACATGATCCAATCAGATCCAGTGTGAGCAATGAAAATGATTAAAATAAATAAGGGACCCAAAACCAGTTTGCAAGACCTCACCCACCAAAGTTTTAGATTAAAATGAGTTGGATCAAGATACAAGCTGATGAGGCAAGAAGAAATCATATTACCTCTTTTTGTGGAGATCAATGAGCTCGGCTACGTCGTAACATCGTTGAACTTCCAACAGATGGCATGAGGGGTATGCTTCACTGGAACAGAAAGAGGCATTGTGTTAGTTAGGGACACAGGAAGGAAACCTGCCAATAACCCTGGAAATAAGTAATGAAGTGCAGAGCGGTGTCTCCTCAATGTGCTACTTATGCAAAGGTTAGCAGGAGGGTGGGGGACAGGAACGACAGACCAAATAGTTCAGAAAGCTTTTAATGCTTATGCTCTCTACCTATGGGGAAGGGAGCATCTTCTTAAAGCAGCAGTACTCACAACATTTTGCAATGTTAGATAATTCAGTTATCCTTTTAACTTCATGCCTGAGTATCTAGTAGTGTCTTAACGGTTACAACCGCCTAGCTAAAAGGCAGCAAACACCATGCCTTTTTGTTTAAAACAAAACCTGATTGTAATACTTGCAAAAACTGCAGATTAATATTACTTGAAACAGAAGTCTTCCATTTATCCATAGAACAGGTATTGTACAAGCAGCGGCAGTGTCTGATGCAAGCTTATACACACTGGCCTAGCTATTAGACCAGTAAAAAAAAAAAATTACTGGTAAATGTTTAGTGTTGATTTTTATTTACAACAGTGGTAAATTCACACTTTACTTCTGATGTAATAAACAAATGAAATGCATAGTGCACAACAATTAAAAACGTGTGCTAAATATGAAATAAAAATAACTGTGCTAAAATAGTAGTAAAATAAACTTTGAAAGTTAAAAAAAAGGACGTAAACTTAACTTCAATAGTTAAGAGGTGAATGTTAACTCACACCTATAACCACTGAATTAAAAAAAAAATAAAATTGGAGCTCCTCTGGTCCAGTCCTGAGTGAGCTGGAAGCTTCAAAGCAGAGCGAATGTCCTGTGACCAGACAGCCCAACTACACCCCCCCCCCAATCCTTTGTGGGGGTAGCGATTGGGAGGGGGGTATAAGTAGATAGGTAGGGGATGAATAAAGCGAGAGGGCAGGTGAAAAGAAAGTTAAGTGGGTGGGGGAATGAACGGGTGGATGAGATTAGGGCACAGGAAGGCATATTGAGTGGTCGTGGGATGTAGTGGAGGGAATAAGGGGAGCTTGGGCATAGTAGGCTTCCACGCCTAGGTGCGAGGGTCCTGGAATCAGGGTCCTAGATCAGGGGGGTCCCAAACGTGGGGATCAGGTCCTTTCTTTAACATCCACTCACTTCCCATAAGAAAAAAAGCAAGTATGCTTACCATAAATGATGCTCTCCGTAGACAATGGGCTGAATTAGCCATGACATGTGGTGACATCATCTGGCAGTACCAAATGGACCTCACTCTATTAACTAGTATAGCTTTTGCTCTACTGAGCATGTGAGGGAATTCCAGCTCAGGAACTGCCTCGTGAACCTCCTCAGTTGATTTTAGAGCTAATTCTAGCTAGGCAGTTGATTCACCAGGGAGGTGGGTGGGTATTTAGCATGGCTAATTCATCCTGCTGCCTACTAAGAACATGTTTACGAAAAGCAATCTTGCTTTCTCTATCAACAAGAAGGACCAAATTAGCCATGATATGTGGGGAGTCCCAAGCTAAGGGTTGCAGAGGAACATATACTGAAGAAGCAACCCATGGACAGTGGACTACTGGGTGAACAGGCTATGCAAAACTGCTTGTCCAAATTTATTGCCTCTGAGAGAATGTCCAGACAGTAAAGTAATGCAAAGGTGTATACTGACAACCATGTTACAACTTTGCAGACGTCTTCAAATGGAACGGCTTGCAAGTGAGCGACTGATGCAGCCAAGGTTTGAACTTTATGAGCCTTGATGGTATCTGTAAGTTGTAAGCCTGTTAGCGTATAGCAACATGCAATGAGGTCTGCTAGCCAGTTGGACAATGTACATTTGGCCACTGCTATGCCCAGTCTGTTAGGATTGTAAGAGACGAATAGTTGAGAAGCCTAACAATGAGGCAGAGTCCTTCTCTTGTAGTAAATCAAGGCTCTAAGTTATGAAAAGCTTTCTTGCCTTCATGTGCGTGTGGCTTCGGAAAGCATATAGGTAGCATGATGGATTGAGTAATATGCAAAGCTGATACTACCTTTGATAGAAACAGAGTAAGTGTGGAGCACCACTCTATTGTGGAAGAATTGTGTATAATATGGATAATGAACTAAAGTCTGAAGCTTGTTGACTCTTCTGGCTAATGTTACTGCTACATGCAATATTACCTTCCATGTTTGAAACATGAGAAGCTGACTCCAATGATTCATATGGCTGTTTCATCAGTTGTTCCAGAATCATATTTAGATCCCAGGAAACAGGTGGATTTACAACTGGAGATTTAGTATGTCAAAAGCCTTTCATGAATTTGAATACTAACTGATGAATTAAGCTTACCCTCAATATGAACATAGTAAGCAGCTATGGCACTGAGATATATATCTTTGTACAATAACTCTTTGGGTTCGCATGCGAATGGATCCCAGATATTATGTTGACAGCATGTGGAGAATCTTTTTCATTTAAAACCACAAGATCTTCTAGCTGATGGTTTTCTGCAGATTCTATAATGTCCTCAACCTTTTTGAATAAAGACAAATGGTGATTGAGCACTTGTCATTCAAGCTCTGAAGTCGAGGAAGGGAAGGTTTTGATGAAACAGACATCCCTCTTCTTGAGTTAATAATGATGAGTTGATATAAGAGTGATCGGAGGACTGCTGCACAGCTGTTCCAAATATGCAAATCAAACTTTTTTTGGCCATGCTGGAACTATGATGATTAGATGGGTCTGATCTTTGAGCACTTTTAGCACTGTTCTGACAATCAATGATATCCTTGGAAAAGCATACATGAGATCTGTATTCCAACTGAGCAGAAAAGCACCCTGGGTAGATCAGAGTTTGCTGGGAAGAATGGAGCAAAACCTTTCTAGGTTTCTTGTTTTGCTCTGACGCAAACAGGTCATTTGTTGAAAGTCCCCATCAACTGAATAGGCTGTCAGTTATTGACCTGTGTAAAGAAAAACTCTGTTAAGGCAATCTGAAAATGTACTGGAGATCCCTGAAAGGTAGATCCTTGTAGGACAGCTCAATGTCTGCATGCCCATTCCTGTATCCATCACTTCTTAGCAAAGAATCAATGAACCAGGGTCACCCCCTTGCTTTTTCACATATAACATGTCTACTTGGTTGTCTGTTTGAATGCGAATGCTCTTTCCTTGCAGGATGTGAATGAAGGAGGTATGTTACAGCGTACTTGATCACTCTCAGTTCTAGCAGGTTGATTTGAAATTTTCTAAGAATATCCAAGTCCCTTGAATTTGAAAGGGGCCTGTGTGGGCTTCCCAACCCTTTGTGGAAGCATCCATTGCCAACGTTACTTGGTGAGAAAGTAACCAAAGTGATGCGCCTTCCTGAAAAAAGAAAGGGTCTAGCCACAAGAATTCCTGCTTCATTTCTTTCAAAATCTGCACTTTGGTTGTCAAAGACTGAGTGAGTTGGTCTCATTGGGAACAAAGGCCCTACTGCAGGAGTAATATGTGAAGGTGGGTTAAGTGAAACTAAGTAGGCTGCTGCTGCCATATGGCTCAGAACAACTATCGTCTCCTTGGCTGATGTCTGGCCTGTTCTCAACAGGTTCTATAACCAGGAATCTTAGTGTTCACCGATCTGTTGGAAGGAAAGCTCTCTCTTGAAGAGAATCAATCCAAGCTCCAATGAATTTTATTTTCCGGGAGGGAATTTGAGTAGATTTCTCAAAATTTACCAGGAAGCCTAATGACTGTAATAGTTGCATTAATTTTTTCAGGGAGGTTAACACACTTTTCTGGTAAATTGCCATTATAAGCCAGTTGCCCAGATAAGGGATGATGAGAATGCCTAGTTATTAAGGATGTGAATCGGGCTTCGGACGATTGAAAATATCGGACGATATTTTCAAAATCGTCAGAAATCGGGGGCTCCTCCAAAACGATAGGAAAACCCCACGATATTGATCGTGTGGGTTCTCTTATCGTTTTGGGGGAGGGCGGGAAAAACGGCACACAAAAATAACCCCTAAACCCACCCTGACCCTTTAAAACTAACCCCTTAGCTTCCCCCACCCTCCCGACCCCCCAAAAACATTTTACAGGTACCTGGTGGTCCAGTGGGGGTCCCGGGAGCAATCTCCTGCTCCCGGGCCATCGGCTGCCACTAATCAAAATGGTGCCGATGGCCCTTTGCCCTTACCATGTGACAGGATATCCGTGCCATTGGCCGGCCCCTGTCACATGGTAGGAGCACTGGATGGCCATTTTGATTAGTGGCAGCCGACGGCCCGGGAGCGGGAGGACGGTCCGGGAGCGGGAGATCGCTCCCGGGACCCCCACGGGACCACCAGGTACCTGTAAAATGTTTTTGGGGGGGGGGTGTTGGGAGGGTGGGGGAAGCAAAGGGTTTAGTTTTAGAGCAGCGGTTCTCAACCTATGGGTCGCGACCCCGGCGGGGGTCGAACGCCCAAAACGCAGGGGTCGCGCGCTCCCGGTCTCTCCCGCTGCCGTTGCCGCCGGGCTGTCAGCATGTTCAAGCCCAGCGGGAACGGCAGCGGCGCTAGAAGAAGCCCTGCACCCGCGGCTGGGCCTTTTCTTCTTCCTGCGCCTGCCCCTCCCGTGACCCGGAACAGGAAGTGAATCGTGGTGCGCGGGAAGGAGAGAGAGCTGCGCCGCGCGAAAAAGTAGCAGCGGCGGCTGCAGCATCGGCCCCCGAGCAGTTGAAGCAGCCGGTAATGGAGAAAGGAGAGAGCAGCACGAGCCTCCCGCGGCCGATGGGATTCTTCTTTCTTGGCCAGTGGAGGCTGCTGCAGCTCCCATTTGTGCTCGGGGGAGAAGAGGAAGTGAGTGAGAGAAAGAGAGAGAAGCAGCCAGCCAGCCTGTGTGTGATTGACTGGTCAGAGAGCTGATGTGTGTGTGTATGTGAGAGACAATGAAAGTGATTGCTCAGGGAGATGACTGATGTGTATGTGAGAGTGTGAGACATCAGTCAGGGAGGTGACTGATGTGTGTGTGTGAGAGAGAGAAAAAGCATGGAAGGGAGAAGTCTGGGTATGTGAGAAAGCATGGGCGTAAGAAGCCTGGTGTTGTGGGGGTGAAAGAAAGCATGGGAGTGAGAAACCAGGGTGAGTGTGCATGCATGAGAGAGAGAGACTGCTTGGTAAGGTGATGGTGTGTGTGAGAGAAAAAGACTGGTGTGTGTGTGTGAATGAGAGAAAATGTGATTCAGGGAATGAGAAGCCTGTGCACGTGGAGAGTGAGCATGGAAATGAGAGAGACTGGTGTGTGTGTAACAGAGAGAAAGTGATTATGGGAATGAGAAGCCTGTGCATGTGGAGAGAACAAGCATGGGAGTGAGAGACTGGTGAGTGAGTGAGTGTGTGTGTGTGAGAGAGAGAGAGAGACAGAGAAAGTGATTATGAGAGTGAGAAGCCCATATATGTAAGTAGAACACGGGAGTGGGAAGCCTGTGTGTGTGTGTGTGTGTGTGTGTGTATGGCATGAGAGAAACTGTTCAGGAAGGTGACTGGTGTGTGTGTGTGAGAGAAAGTGATTATGAGAGTGAGAAGCCCGTATATGTAAGTAGAACTCGGGAGTGGGAAGCCTGTGTGTGTGTGTGTATGGCATGAGAGAAACTGTTCAGGAAGGTGACTGGTGTGTGTGTGCCAAAGACTGTTTGGGAGATGATTGGTGTGTGAGAGACAGAAACTGGTCATGGGGGCATGACTGGTATGGTGTGTGTGTGTGAAAGACATGGGCACTAAGGAAGAGGACCATAAGTATAGAGCTTAGCTTCTACTGCTGCTTCTGGTGAGTGCCACGGCCTGCAGGGAAGGGGAGTAGGAGAGCTGCTGGAGGGGGTAAGTAAAGGTGGCTTTTTAAGTTTATTTTTCTTGACTGCCATTTTAATTGTGTGATGTCTGCTTTTTTGAAATATTTTATTGGTGTTTGGAGAATGTTTAATAGTTTTTATGCGTTTTTAATTGTTGGATGTTCATAGCTGTTTTGAAACATTTATTCTGCTTATTAGTATAGTTTTACAATTATTTCTGTGTGGGGGATCTATAGCTGCTTGCTAGTTCTGTTTTCCTAATAAGAGGTGTATTGGTTTTTAGGACCTGATTTAATATTTGTAGTGTTGCCTTTTCATAGATAGGGTTGCTCCTGTTTGAGTGTATTCCATAATACAGGTGTAACTGTGTGCGGATTAGTTTATGTGCATTACTACAGATCCTGGGAGTATGTTAGGTCGGTTCTGTGTCTGTTACCGAGATGAGATATTTTGCTAGCATGTAAGCGTTTGTATCGGTCTTATTTGTTGTGTTTTCTCAGAGGACATGCATTGGTGGTAAACTGCTGTCTTTTCATAAGTAGGGCTATTGAGCCTGGAAATAGAAGGAGTTTGAGTTGCTGTTACTGAGATGTCACTAGAACCAGAATATCTTTTTTGTAGGGTGAGTTATATGGGGAATGTCATAATTCTGCTTTACATCCATTATTGTGGGTCAGGGGGGTTCCTGTGGATACAAACTGTACTTTTACATCTAGCCCCGTGACGATCATGGGTCAGTGTGCCATGCATGTGAGAATCTATGGTGAGTTGAGTTACATTCACATTATAAATGTCATAATTAAATGATAAGTGTGCACTAAAATCCAACCCCATCCATAACCCCGCCCCCATATGACCAAAGCCCCGCCCTCACCCCACCCTCACGGGGCGAGGGCGGGGCGAGGGGTCACCGCAACATGAGGAACTGTATTGCGGGGTCACGGCATTAGAAAGGTTGAGAACCACTGTTTTAGAGGGTTGGGGTGGGTTTTTTGTTTATCGGCTCGGGCGCAACCGATAAACAAAACTGCGATCGGGCCCGATGCAAAAAAACCCACATGTGAATCGGAACCGGAATCCGAACCGATTCTGATTCACATCTTTACTAGTTATTGCAGATATGTTGCTACTACAGTCAGACACTTGTGAATACCTTTGGTGCTGCTGACAGGCCAAAGGGGAACACTTTGTACTAATAGTGGGAAGAGTCCACCATAAAGCATAGTTAATGCCAATGGGAGGAATGGATAGCAATATGAGCATAAGCATTCTTTGGATCCAGAGCGCACATCCACTCCCCCTTCTGGATGAAGAAGCGAACTGTGTGGAGGGACTTCATCTTGAATTTCTCCCGGAGTTTATGCTTGTTCAGGATTCTTACATCTAGAATGGGTTTCAGTCCTCTGGATTTCTCAGAAATAAAGAAGAAGCCGGCGTAGAATCCATGGCCATGTTGATGCGGAGGAACAAGTTTCATCGTCCAGTGTTTGAGGAGAGATTCCACTTCCAGTCAGAGGTGCATTGAGCGAGATGGATCCGAATTAAAAGCTGAGTGATGAGGAAGCATGGAAGTTAGAAAAAATGCAAGCAGTATCCAGACTCCATGATTTTGAGAACCCAACAATCTTTGGTGATCTTCGCCATTCCTCTAGGAAGTGCTGGATCCTCCGCCCTGCTGGTGGGGAGAATTGATGGGTTTGAAATATGGTCAAAAACTTGGTCAAAGCTTGGGCTGTACTTGCTGTGCTGCTTTTGGTTGAAAGCATTCACACTGTCTAGTATGATCCATAAGTTGCTGGTGTTGTGGAAGTGGAGGCAGGACCCGTAGAGACCTTTGTTTTCAGTTTTATTTTATTTTGCCTGGGAATTTCAATGTTATAATAAAAGATATCTGAGGATAAATTACTTTGATATAAAACACAGGAGAAAAATTATTGGAAAAGTCATTTTTCCACTGATTTCTTTTTTGTTCTAACATTGAAATTTCTAGGCAAAATAAAATAAAAATTGAAAACAAAGGTCTCTAAGGATCCAGTATCACTGGAATTGCCAGAAGGGGAGTCTCTGGAAATATGGTCTTCTAAACTCATAGTATAGGCGCCTTACAGAATTACAATCCACTGCCTGTGTCTTCTGTGGAGAGTTGCAGGGAGACACCATGAAAATATCCTGAGGAACACTGCGAAACTCCAGCGCATAGCCGTCTCTCATCACCTCCAGAACCCACTGGTCTGACATGATCTCGACCCACCTCTGATAAAAAAGAGAGAGGCGACCCCCTATTCTCCTGATCCCAGGGCTGAGTTGGCACACCTTCACTGAGAGGCTTGGGGGGGGGGGGGGAGGGGAGGGGCTCCACTACCTGAGCCTGTGCCCTGTCTGGGACGAAAGGACTGAAACCTACCCCAAAGGTCGAGATCTCTGAAAGGCCACTCCTCCGTAGGGTTGAAAACGTCTGAACCCCCTAGTACAACCTCTCGTGCTGGAGCAGCACACGTCTGTTTCTTTTCCTCTGTAACCAAGGAACCTGGGACTCACCCCATTATTGAAAAAACAAAAACAAGACCGATGCCTTGGAAAGGATTTTATTCAAATAGTATGGAACACGCCCGACTATAGCCAAAGTTTTGCTTTATGGCTGCATCAGGGGCTCTTCGAATTAGGTAATATCTAGAGTATGTACTCTAGTGCAATATGTATTCTCTGGGAGTATCCACTGATTTAATATGTCAGATTGACTTTTTAAAACATATCTTGTTCAGTAGTCCTCAAGGAGTGTTGGAGTCATTGCTATGGCACTTTTCAATGAGAAGAACTCTGTAGCCAAATCAAACGGTCTTTATATCCACAATTAAGAGCGTTGCGTTGTGCTGCATGCGATGGCGCTTTTCAGCGACAGGACTTCTGTAACTTCAGATTTCCTTTAAAGATAAAGACCATCTCGTTTAGCAACCTCCGAGGGAACAGGGAAAGCCATCGGGGCTCCCCAAGGGCTCGGCGCGCGCAAGGTGCACAAGTGTGCACCCCCTTGCGCGCGCCGACCCCGGATTTTATAACATGTGTGCGGCTGGGCGCGCACATGTTATAAAATCGGGCATAGATATTAAAATACGGCCCAAAGTCATTGTTTGCAATTAGCAATGACATTCTGTTCCTATCTTCCTGATCTGGATTTGAACCAGTGACCTTGACTCCAAAAGTTCTGCATATGTCTTTGACAGTCCCACTGCTGCTTTTAAAGCAGACTTCTTTTCTTTGAAAAGTTGGGAGCAGTGGAATGGAGCATTTCATTCTGCTCTTCTTAACTCTTGGCAATGCCATTGGTCTAACTGCTAAGCAAAAATTGTACAGCGCTTACAGTACTTTGTTACAAAAAAAAAAAAAATGTTTAAAAAAGTTTAAAGTTCTTCCAACATGGACTTCTGCTATTTTACAAGATTGTTTTATAAACACAATAGATCTGAGATACAGAATATGCTTCTCTACATTAGAAAGCCCTGGGGAAACGCAGTGACAAGTGCATGCCCTACAGAAGTGGGAGTGACACCATGGAGCAGGAAGGGGATGATGGCTGCAGGGATCTGGAGGACTCTCTGCAGGCTTGGGTCTGAGGAGAAGTCAATCCAAACCCTCCCAGCGCCTGTTGGGGAAGGGGATGTCAAACACATATAGATCCTCTGAGATAGTGGGAGAAAATGTCTTCCAGGAGATGGCAGGTAAGGGGCATCCTTGACACCACTACCCAGATGAAATATGGGGGGGGCGGGGGGGAGAGGGGAGAAACCATCAAACAGGAAGCCCTGCTTCTATCTGCTTCTCGACTTGTCTACTTACGCAAAGTGGTTTTTGACAGTAGTCTCCTCTGCATTTTTGGGGAGTCCGGTTATAAATAGCGTGTGTTTCACCTAAAGATGAAAAATAAAAAACATCCCCAGTCCTTAAAATCTGTGGTTGCGTGCATATCAAGCTCTCTTTCAATCATACATCTTGCTTTTCTGCATCTGAAAGGGGTTAGGTGGCATTACCTACTCCCATGGACTGACAAAACAGGAGGGCAGGCTATCTAAGAAAGCCGTGAGGACAACAAAATGGATTAAGACGCCAAAGGCTTGTCCAATAGGGCTCAAAATATAAAGAATACGTCTCCATTCAATTAAAGTTTCTAATCGGACAACCCTCTGGCGTCTAATCCATTTTGTTGCCATTACCTACCTCCATGCCTGGACTGATGATTTAAGAAGAACATCATGCTTCTTAGGGTATACAAAAATAGCTTTTTCTGGAAGAGATCACTGATGCGGTGTACTAGATGACTATGGGATGTGAGAGCACATAAGGATCATTAGGGTCCACCCTAGTCTGCCCAATTTCATTCTTGGTGCAATGTCATAGACCCCATTCAATCTCTGGCTCCGCCCCCCCCCCCCCCCCGCCTCACTTTTTTCACAACCAGGGATCTTTTTGCATTTATCCTGGGAAATTCCTCTGAAGGCCATTTTCCAACCCTTCAATTGCAGTAAAAGCCAAAGAAGCCTGTTCCATATGCATGAAGAAAGGCAGCATGGCTGCATCTGCGACTTCTGGAGATAAACCCGGGGGAGCAAACGAGCACGACACGGAGGGATCACACACTCCAGCATCACACAGATGCTACTTTATTTCACAATTTTATTGGTTTCCCCCGTTACCATTTGGCAAACACTGGGTACCTGCGGAATGGGCTGTGGCTGGGGACACAGGAACCACACATCGTTCAAAAGTTTAGTTGGGACTCAGGTGCCTTTGAGGAATTTACAAAAAAATCATTAACATTACTTAAGTTTAGGTGCCCAGTGCGCTGGAAGCGGAGAAAAAAAAAAAAAAAGACAGTTTTTTGCCCAATCTAACATATCGGTTGTGTGTCTTAATTCTGAGACCTGCTATCAAGCCTCAGGTGTGAAAGTGTTTTCTCTCTGGAAGCATTTCAATAGCTTTTGCTGTTTAAATCCGTAGCATCCATTTACGTCCACAAAATATCAAAAAAAATGTTTGTGCTCTTTGACAAAGTAGGGTCAGGGCTTCCCAAAAACCTGTCCTGGGGACCCTTCGGCCAGTTAGGTTTTCAGGATATCCACAATTAACATGCACGAACTAGATTAGCATATCTTGGAAACTCAGTATATGCAAATTTATCTCATGCAGATTAGCTGTGGTTAATCCTGAAAACTTGACTGGCTGTGAGGTTCTCCAGGACAGGTTTGGGAAGCCCTGGTGTAGGTGTTCGCAGATGCTTCTGAATTACACAAATGTCTGATTAGCTCCTACCCATCCTATGCTATATTCATTTCAACATTATAAAAATATTTTACATCTTGTGATTTTTTTTTTTTTTAAATAATAATAATCGTACTTTTGGATTCAGATCATTTTTTCTTTGCTTTTTAAATCACCCCACACTTTTGTTCCCACATTTTTTGCAAATTTTTTTCCCTAATGGTGATGACAGCACTATATATATTTTAATCAAATATTTTATTAGTATCAGGATGAAATATATAGTTTTGACAACTGTGGCTGGCTGTATTTTATATGTCATTACGAACTGATAAATAAAAGGTTATACTACAATTTATTAATGCTCCTTCCCCCTTACAAAAAAAAAAAATCTGGATGACTAATGTTTAGTATATTTTATGCATGTATAAATTTCTAATCAAAGGGGATGGCTACATAGCTTCATTCCACTGGACACCTAAAAAAAACGTACACATCTTAACTACTGTTTATGCACCTAGGAGGTAGAATTCCACCACCAAGATTAGGCAGCTTTGAAAATTCACCACTAATTTTAGAAATTTAGAGTCAATATTTAAAGCCATCTAGCTGGATAACACAACTTTTGAATACTGGAACACATATCTGGCTATAATTTTGTCTGGATTAAAAAAAAAAAAAGAGGCATTGCAAGATATCTGGATAAATTAACCTATTTTCAACTATAACCGGCTAAGGCCTATAATTTCTAAAACACTGTGGCGTCGTGAATCATGCCATGCAGGGGGGCAAAGCGGGAGTCGGGCCGGCTTTCACGCCTAATAGCACTGACGACTCCTCTTCCGGGGCAGAAGCCACCCCGACTCCGCCCCTTTTTAGCTATCACATGCGAAAAGGGACTTCTGCGTCCCTTTTCGCGTGTGCTAGCTTTAAAAAAATGACCCCCGGCGGCTGTGCTGGACTCAAGACCAACCTGGTGAGCAGAGAATCCATCTCGCAGCGTTGCTGCTTTGTTTGAACGCTGCCATTTCCCGCGGCCCCAGAGCTCCACCTCCGAGCCCCCTGACGTCAGAGAAAGGGGACGAGGGCCCATAAAATCGGCCTCAGAGGGGAATACAGTGCGGCTGTGCTGGACTCAAGACCAACCTGGTGAGCAGAGAATCCATCTCGCAGCGTTGCTGCTTTGTTTGAACGCTGCCATTTCCCACGGACCCAGAGCTCCACCTCCGAGCCCCCTGACGTCAGAGAAAGGGGACGAGGGCCCATAAAATCGGCCTCAGAGGGGAATACAGTGCGGCTGTGCTGGACTCAAGACCAACCTGGTGAGCAGAGAATCCATCTCGCAGCGTTGCTGCTTTGTTTGAACGCTGCCATTTCCCGCGGACCCAGAGCTCCACCTCCGAGCCCCCTGACGTCAGAGAAAGGGGACGAGGGCCCATAAAATCGGCCCCAGAGTGGCGCCCCGTCGACGCCGGCGCGCCGCCAAGCCGCGCGCACACAAGGGGCACGCCGACTTGGTCCGGCTTAGTCCGGATTGGGACGGAGGTACGGAGGGGAAGGACTTGGAAACCAACACAGCTCGTCAGGAGGAGAAAGATAAGCTGGAAGGCAGTGAGTAAAACGTTTTAAAGTACTATCGTGTTAAGTATGCCTCCGAAAAGAAAGGGGAGGGTTCGGGTCCACCCCTCTGAACCAACCCCAATCCCGAATTAACGTTTGATCACAGCATATGCTCCTGCTTTCGAGACTGCAACTGAGGAGACTTCCCCCGCTATGGTGGTAGAGGTGGGAGCTTTGTCACCATCTGGGGATGTGACTCTGTCTCCTCCTGATCCTCGGCGCCCAATAATGGTGTCCCCCATTGGCTCCCCCGCGTTAACCATTGACCAGAGAGCCGAAGGGGCATTAGGTACAATGGTTGGAGTGGAGCACGGGAGTGAGCCTCCCAGCTTACCAGAATCTCCTGAAGGCGCTGTGGGAGGAGTAGTAGCTGTTGCCCCCACAGCGAGTATGTTATCATCGACCCCTGAACAGGGGACAGGAGGAAGTAAGGACAAGCTGGTGACGATGGGAGAAAAGCTGGCAGGAAAAACGGGTAAAATTACCCAGTATGTAACACCAATTAAGCCAGCGAATGTAACTCTGGACTCATTATGGGACTTAGTAGCGGGCTTGAGTAAAGCTCTATTTGAGACGAATGCAAATGTTGATAACTTGGATAATAAAATGGTAGCAATAGAAGAAAAAACTGAAAAAAATTATTCTAGATTAAATAAAATTGAAGCTGCTATTGAAAATAATTCCAGCATTCAATTAAAGTTAGTTAAAGATGTTACAATTGCTTCACGGAGAATTGAGTACCTGGAAAATTATTCCAAACATCTCAACCTTAGATTTATTAATTTCCCAAGAGTAGTGGGACAAACAATTGACATGATGTTAAAAAAAAAATATTTCCTTGAAAACTTAAAGTTTAATGAACAAGGATTACCTTGTGTCATAAAACACTATTTCTTAAAAACCCCACAAAAAATTAATATTCAAACTCAAAATCAGGCTGAGATTATGGAAAATTTAACTGGATATCTGGAGGATTCCTCAATGGAATTATGTGATAGAGCAACTCTTCTTGTTACCTTTTCAAATGTACGTGACATGGGTATTGTTATGAAAAATTTCTTCAAAAACATCGCTACTCCATTCTATGGAGCAGGGGTGAGAATTTACCCGGACCTTGCGCGTTTAACGCAGCAAAGGAGAAGGGAATTTTTGAACTTAAGAGCACAGGTTAAGAGTTTAGGTTTTTCTTTTGTATTAAGATATCCTAGTAAATGTATAGTGAAGCGAAAGGAGGAATGTTTTGTATTCTTATATCCAGAGCAACTCAAGTCATTTGTTAATGCTAGGGTGATTTCTGTAATATCCCCTAGTGTACACTAAGAGGGATCTAGAAAATAGACAACAGTCTCTATAGAAATCAGCTGATTATTGTTAGATATTTGAAATACCTATATAAATTACTCCTAGAATTTATCTCCTCAATTTCTTATATTAAGATTAAGCCATGATAGTGATTGTTGTACATGTAAATGTATATAATTACAAATGGCTGTATCTCTTTTCCGTTGTAAGTTTTGTCTTACTAAAATATGTGAAAATCACAATAAAGATATAATTTAAAAAAAAAAAAAAATGACCCCCTAAGTTAGCTGGAAAATTTTAAGACCAACTGCAGAGTAAGTCTAAAGTTGTCTGGCCTTCAGTGGATGGATAATCTGCCACTTAACGGGATATTTTCAAAAGATAACCGGTTAAATGGCACTGTTTTGCCTGAATAAACAAATACTATGCATCAGCCTCCTAACCCAATTCTGAGCCCCCTCCCAAATGAATAGAAAAAAAAATGTTCCCTGCCGACAAAGTCCCCCCTCCCCCCCCTCCCCAAACTCCTGCAATAGGTGTTAACTTTTGAAGGAGTTTCCCCCTCCCTGGTAAATCTGCCTTCAAATAAAAGTATCCTCTTCTCCCCCCCCCCCCCCTCCTAAACACCACCTACCCAACCACCTCGTACTGTGAAAATCCAGGGGCACCAATTTCCAGCACAGAGCACACAGTACCACTGCGATCCCGGGCACTTCTGGAGCTGCTGGAGCAACACTGCGAGCCACGCACTGGAAACGGGTCCCCCAGGGCTTTCACGGGTTTTGGGTGGGTGGGAGGGGAGAGGAGAGGGGTTTTATTTGAAGGTAGTTTACCAGACAGAAGAGGGCTTTTTGGGGGGGGGGGGGTGTTGGGAGGGGGGGAAATCGACCGGCATGCATTTTTTTTATTTATTTATTAACAAGCAAAGCAGTTCCACTTACCCAGATCTTTTCAAAAAGGATCTGGTGAAGTGACAAGATTTTCCAGCCACCCACAGCTGGATGGATTTAGACCTAACAGACCATATTCAAAAGATTAAAAGTATCCGGTTAAAGTCAGCCGGATATCTTTAAATCGGGGAATATGCAGCAGGATGTTTATTCCGCTGAATATCCAAAGCAAGTTATTCAGTAACTCACCCTCTAGCCGCCTTACTGAATATTTACCCCCTTAATGTTGCGTGTTTAGCACTCGACTTAGGCACGAAACGTTTTTTTTTTTAAATTCGGCCTCTGCTTCCATGACCCGCTAAAGCAGCGGCAGCAGTGCTGTATTCATGACCCCTACGCTGCGGGGAGGGGGGCAGGATGCTGGAGCGCTTACCACGCCTGGCAGAAGATACAATTGGGGGGGGGGGGGGCAGAAGGCAGAAGGAGCTCTCCTGCCGGGGGAAACGTTTTCTCCCATGAGAGACTGGACCGCAGAGCTCCAGATACTCTTCATGGACGACAGAGCCTGGCTCATGTCCCCCCCCCCGCCCCCGAAATTTAAATAACTGTATTAAAAACAAAAGAAGCTTAGGAAAAAAAAAAAACCCCAAACAGAAAACTTACTATGTTTTCTTCTTCATAATAGATGGCAGAGGTATAATGTCTCATGAAGACAACAGTCAGAATCAGGTAAATGACAGCGATGATGGTGTGCAGCCAAGGTAGACTGTTCCTGAGATACAAAAAACAAAAAAAAAAAAAAAAAAAAGAGACACATGCCTTAAGCATCCCAGAGAAAGTTTTGACTGCTATGTTTCTGCAGAGACGTCCTCAGGAACTCTCGGGAGGGGGAAAAAACACGATACATTTCCTCAGTCTCTACATATATGTGGCACAATCAGCCGTCTCAACAGGCCTGGATTTCTCAATCGGCACAGCAGGCATCAGATATCTGGGGGAGAGGACGGCAGGCAAAGCAAAAAAAACAACAAAAAACCCAAACAAAAACCCACAACACATCCTGCTTCCTCACAATAAGCAAGCCTCCACCGCCCCCACGGTTTGCCCTCCATGGCCGAGGAAGAACCTCTGACCTCCCAGCAGATACGGAGCAAAAAGAAGTCCTAGATTAAGATGGTATAAATTCCAGCGTGCTGAAAGAGCTGAAAAAATGGAAATTGCAGACCTACTGTCAGCGATCTGTAAACTTATCATCTGCTACGGTACTTGAAGACTGGAGGATAGTAAACATGATGATAATTTTTAAAATGGGTTCCAGGGGAGATCCGGCAAACTACGGACCAACGAGCTTGGCATCAGTGCCAAGAAAAAAAAAGTGGTTGAAATTACTATAGAGAACAAAATTACCGAAGATACAGACAGTCATCGTTTAATGGCACAAAGCCAACATGGATTTAGCCAAGGGAAGACTTGCCTCAGTCTGCTACATTTGTTTTTGAAGGTATGAACAAACATACGGATAAAGATGAGCTAAGTAGATGTAGTGTTCTTGGATTTTCAGAAAGCATTTCACAAAGTCCCTCATGAGGAAATTAAAAAGTGATAGGATAGGAGGCAATGTTCTACTGTGGACTGAGAAATGGTTAAAAGGTAGGAACAGGGAATAAGGCCTAAATGGTCAATTTTCTCAATGGAGAAAGGTGACTAGTGGAGTGCCCCAGGGATCTGTTATGGGACCATTCCTTTTTAACATATTTATAAATGTCCTAGAAATGAATAAGGTGATCAAATTTACTGATGATACAAAATTATTCAAAGTTGTTAAATCACAAGAGAATTGTGAGAAGTTACAAGAGGACCTCGCGAGATTGGGAGACTGGGCATCCAAATGGCAGATGACATTTAATATGGACAAGTGAAAAGTGATGCACGTAAGGAAGAGCAACCCAAATTATAGCTACACAATGCAAGATTCCATACTGGAAGGATCTAGAGGACATTGCAGACAATATGTTGAAATCTTTTGCTCAGTGTGCCACAGCAGCCAAGAAAGCAAATAGAATGCTAGGGATTATTAGGAAAGGGATGGAGAATAAAATAGAGAATATCATAATGTCTTTGTATCACTCCATGGTGTGACCTCATCTTGAGTATTGTGTGCAGTTCTGGTCACCACATCTCAAAAAATATAGCAGAAATAGAAAAGGTACAAAGAAGGGCGACCAAAATGATAAAGGGGATGGAACAATTCCCTTAAGAAGAAAGGCTAAAGAGGTTAGGAATCTTCAGCTTGGAGAAGGGATGGCTGAGGAGCGATATGAGAAAGGTCTATAAAACAATGAGTGGAATGGAACAGGTAAATGCAAATCAGTTGTTGACTCAAAAGGTACAAAGACTAAGGGGCATGCAATGAAGATACTAAAACAAACAGGAGAAAGCCCAGTTGCTTACCTGGAACAGGTATTCTCCTAGGTCAGTAGGATGTTAGTCCTCACATGTGGGTGACAAGCTACGTAGTTTGATCTCCATGTTATCAGCAGGCAAGAAATCCATGACTACTGCAGCAATTATCATGCTGCGCTAACATGGCAAGATTTTTAAAAAGACAGACTGATTATTATGACACCAAGTTTCCTGTAAATGAATACTGGTAGTCATTTATAAAGGTCTTATTATTATATATTGAAGTGGTCATGAGTGTTGATAGTTCTTACCCAATGGTGACTGGTGATTTTGGTTACCCGCTGTTAATGAGATGACAGCAGAAAGTGAATATTTATTTTTGCTGAGCTGTAAGGGGGGAAAAAAGTCCTAGTTCTGCTCTGCAACCACCCTTGAGGGAGTTTCTCAGAATGAAGGGGATGTTCACAGAACTCAAGATGCAGGGTCTATATCTTCGTGAGCAACATTGTGAAAGGGACAGAAGGTAAGTTTGTCTATTTGCAGATGATACTAAAATCTGCAACAGAGTGGACACGCCAGAAGGAGTAGAGAGAATGAGACGTGATTTAAGGAAGCTTGAACAGTGGTCAAAGATATGGCAGCTGGGATTCACTGCCTAGTACAGAGTTATGTATCTGGGATGTAGTAATCCAAAAGATTTGTATGTGAGGGAGGGTGAAGGGCCGTTATCACAGAACAAGAGAGAGACCTTGGGGTGATAATGTCTAGCAATTTGAAGACAGCGAAGTAATGTGACAAGGCAATAGCAAAAGCCAGAAGAATGCTGAGCTGTATAGAGAGAGGAATAACCAGTAAGAAAAAGGAGGTGATAATCCCCTTGTACAGGTTCTTGGTGAGGCCTCACCTGGAGTATTGTGTTCAGTTCTGGAGACCGTATCTCAAAAGGGATAGAGACAGGATGGCAGCGGTCCAGAGAAGGACGCCCAAAATGGTGGTAGGTCTCCATCAGATGATTATGAGGAGAGGTTGAAGAACCTGAATATGTATATCCTGGAGGAGAGGAGGTGAGGGAGAGATATGATACAGCCTTCAGATAACTGAAAGGTTTTAATGATGCACAATCAATGACAAACCTTCTCCATTGGAAAGAAATCAGTAAAACTAGGGGTCATGAAATGAAACTCCAGGGAGGACGACTCAGAACCAACGTCAGGAAATATTTCTTCATGGAGAGGGTGGTGGATGCCTGGAATGCCCTTCTAGAGGAGGTGGTGAAGACAAAAACGGTAAAAGATTTCAAAGGGGCACAGGATAAACACTGTGGATCCCTTAAAGCTAGAGGATGTGAATGAAGAAAAGAGTGCATGGGGGAAACTTGCTGGTGTGGAGGTTACTACCCTTAAAAGAGGAAAAGGGGAATTTGATTTAGTCAGCAACCAACATTGACACTGAATTGCACAGTCTGGGAAAATGAATAAGCATGAGAGTAACTTGCTGATATGGCGGTTACTACCCTTAACAATAAGCCTTTGTGCTGTTGATGCAACTCCAACATTGCTCTCTGCTTCAATGGCAAGAGGTAATGGGGAATTGGACTCAGACAGCAACCAACAAGGGCTCGGTCTTTGACAGACTGGGAAACTGATAATTGTAAAGGTGGCTTGTATGGACAGTAGTTACTACCATAAGCTTACTGGGCAAATTGGACGGACCATTTGGTCCTTTTCTGCCATCATTTCTATGCTTCTATATTGGGATTTTGTCCCATCCTGTACAGACTCGACTCCACTCCTATACAAAAGGATTGGTTGAATGATGCCAAGGAATACAGCATAGAAGGGCTTTGGAACTTTTTCTTCCAGTGCCTTTTACAGTCAGTTTAAAGGCAAGGCCATGTTGGGTGGGCACAATGTGTGGAAATGTAATTTTGGATTGCCCCCACCCGCTTGCATACCTAGTTTGCCCCGTTGACTCTGCTCAAAGTATTTCTGCCTAGAGATACCACTGGTGGGGGAAGGATATGAGGAAACAATTGGAGGGCATAAGGGGACAGAGAAGGGCCTAAGAGAGGGGAAGTGGCTGATAGGGGGGTGCTAAGCTGAGAGAAGGGTTGTAAGAGGAGAGGGAAGGAAAAGTCAAGAGAAAGCTAAGACTTAGAAGAAGGTGAGGGAAGATAACAGCCTGGGATGAGTGCAGAGGGAAAAGATGGAGCCATTTACGTCACAGATACACAAATGAAAGAAAGAACAAAAAATGAAGAAGTGAGAGGAAAAATGAAAAATACGTTTTTAAAAACAGTTCCGTCTCTGCACCCTTGTCCTAAGAGGAGACTGACACCAAACAGAGAGAAGACAGAAATCAAAGTACCAGCAAGAGACACAAAGGTTAGAAAATTATTTAACTTCGGCAAGGATTTCCTGCCTTTATTTTGCTCTTCTAGGTAGGAAAATTGGCTCTCTATCCCTTCTCATTCAGCCCTGTCGTCACCTGTCTTTCCGGAAGGACCTATGATTCGATAGGGGAGGGGGTGTGTTCTGTGCACTGAAAATTTTTCCCTTTTAAAAACTGAACCCCTTTGGCAGCTCTGTGCACTGCTTGTGGGGCCAAAGACTTTTGCCTCTCGTGCTGCTCCCAGTTTCCAGCAACCCTCAAAGAAGACCGAAGACCTGCCATTGATCGTTCTGCTCATCAGCTATTCACCAGCCCACTCAGCGTGTTCGTTTGAGAAGCAGATAAGCTTCGTCATGGGTAATGGAAAAAAAGAAACCGAGCGGATCTCAGTACACGAAACGTGTAAAGGATAAAGTTGTAAAGAACGATCAGATTGTTCTGAAGACAGTTAAAATGGACTCCTTTTTCTCCAAATTGACAGTGTCCTATGATGCTGACAAAAATGGAAGAGAAAGAAACCTCTCTTGCAGAGCACTATAATCATAGTCTCATTAGTGCTGCTAAAATGAATGCAGAACCTCCACATGAAAGTATGAAAGACATCAAGAGACAGCTCCTGACAGAAGCAGATGGGGTAAACGTCGCCATTATATAAATGCACACACATTTATTACTCATTCCAGCTTGCCAGTACACTTTCTTGCAAACCAGACTTTGCTACGATACGAGTCGCTGCAATAGAGGTATTTTATAAACAGTGCCATGTACTTACGGAGTCTGCAAGTTTGCTATCGTTGTCCTTCCAAAACTGAGGGGGTCCTGATCTAAAGATAATTAAAGAAGCACCCATGAAACACACGAGCTACATTTACCGGTTTTATGTTCAAGCCAGAGACTGAGAAATGAATCTCCCACGTTTTATGGCGACGGCTCTTTCATTTAATATGAAAATGGCCACTGCCTGAGAAGTTAAAGCAGAAGAATAAAAAGGCCAGGGAGATTCCGTCAGGGGCAGACATAAGCACATAGCTGGATGGACACAGTCTGATGACGTCACTTCCTGAGTTTAACAGTGCATTTCAGGATGCTCTTACTGAACTAGTAAAAACGTGATTTCCAACCACTTCAACTTAGCGCATAGGACTTGAAAATCTAGAGTCGTCACATGCAGATTACCCAAAAACCGACTTATCGCCAGGGAAGCCCTTTCTATATTAAGAACTTCATTCAAATCTTATATGAATGTTTAGTAAATTTCTGTTTATAATACATTTTACAAGGGGGTTGGGGGTAGGGGGGATTATTGAAAAAATTTTATTTGGGTGCTTCTGATATGTTGTATTACTGATCTGTTGTTTTGTACAGTGTGATGTTCACCCAATAAATATATTTTGAAAAAAAAAATAATACATTTTACAAAAGAAAAAAAATATTTATTAACTTACTGTTAAGCTTGTGAAAACAGAAAACAAAAGGTTTCTCAATTGACAACATTGTATAGGTTTCTGATGGCTTTCATGAACTCAAGCACTAATTTTTTCTAAACAGAAAGTTCTCACTACTTACCTCATTTATGGTTGATGTCTAATTCTTGAAAGCATGAAATAAAAAGCAATAATGTCATGCAAAAATTAAACTGTGCAGACCCACCTCCCCTTAAAAAAAAAAAAAAAAAAAGCTCCACGCTAATGAAAACACCGTTTGCTTAAGATATAAAAATCCATGTGAAAACAAAGTATATAATCAGTAAATAGGTGTCAATTTGTTTTATTATGAGAGCAATGAGAACAGAATAGTTCTCTCAAACTGCAAAGCAGGAGACTTTAACCTATCCTTTTTTTAGCCTGTCCGGTACTGTGACACATTTTTGAAGCTTTATTAAACACAAAATTATCTTTGAAAGAGAAATGAAGCGATCCCAGGAGATTGGCCATGCCCGTTTCTAAGAGGATCAAGCTCCCATAAAGCTTTGCAAGTGATGATGTCAGAGGGCTCAGAGTGGAAGAACAGTACCGGAGACAATCAGGAAACAAAGTGCGGGTTTGTGGTGGCGGCACAAGGCGTTATCTTTCTTAGGGGTGCAGACTGAGCTGTCAGATGGTAATGGAGCAGGAGAACAACTGGAGGAACTTCCCCACTGTTTCAGCGCAGGATAACAATATTCTCCAGCCACAACACCGTAATTTCTTTCGGTGAGGCAGTCATGTTGGAAAAGCTAAAAAAAATCTTTGAGATAGGCAGAAGCAGCGGGCCTGCTGAAAAGAGTTATAATCTTCCTGAGAAATACCGTGATGCTGTACAAGAATTGTTTCTGCAGCTTATTATTATTATTATTTTTTATATACCGACATTTGATCTCAATCGAGATATCACACCGGTTTACATTCAGGTACTGTAGGTATTTCTCTATCCCCAGAGGGCTTACAATCTAAGTTTTTGTACCTGAGGCAATGGAGGGTAAAGTGACTTGCCCAAGGTCACAAGGAGCGACAATGGGACTCGAACCCTGGTCTCCTGGTTCATAGTCCACTGCTCTAACCACTAGGCTATTCCTCCTCCCCAGCACTGCCTCAGGGAACAGCAGAAGCTCTGCATTAAACAGAAGCAGCCTATACCATAATATGGCTCATCCCACATTCTGAATGCTGAGGGCATCCCACCTCCCTACCACTCCGATACCCTCCTCTAGTACTGCTAGAGCTGCAGCTAGGTTTGTTTTTTTCTTGGCAGCTTCCTCCAGCGCCTTTGGGATGGGGCTAAGCCACCGTGAGCCTCCACACTCCCGTTACCCAATGTTCTGGCTCCGTTTTAATTCTCTCCCCCTTCCCCAAATAGCCCAGCATTCACCAGCACCAGTCACCTGGTGAGAGGCATGGACTGGAGCAGGTCATAATTATACTTTGGGGGTTAATCAGTAAGTGCTGAGCGTCCGGTGAGATCTCCGGCCTGAGGACGCGTGCCCGGGAATCGAACCCAGAGCTCCTGCCGGGGCCGTCAGACCAGCTCACTGCTGCTTCTCTGAATGTCATTAGGAAAAAATAAATATATACATTTAGGCATCTTTGGTGGAAATCAAAATCAATTCATTCAAAACAACAACAAAAAAAAAGAAAAATTGTTGGTGGCTTTAAACACAGCAATTACTTCTTCCATTTAGCAGACTGCAATCACACTAATAACAACCTTCTAAAATCTTTGTTTTACTGCCTAGAGTGTAACCCTGATTTTCCGCAGTCATAACAAAAACACACAAATTTCTCCCTCTCGCTTCATGCCAGCATCGCTTTGGGGGAAGGGGGGGGGGAACGAGGATAGGACCAGGCCAAACAAACTTTTGAAGGACAAAAATCAATCAAGGAGACGTGCGAACGTTTCATGAAGCTCCAAAACTCAAAACAGCATAGGAGTCTTCTGTGGCACCACCATAACTGCCAAAGACTGTTTCGCTCAGAGGGCCAGGGAGAAACATTTGTTGTAAAATAACGAGAGGAAAACGAGAACTACGTCCAAATTCCTCAACAGTGACCCTGACAGAGGCAGTCCTGCCACTATGCGGTCCCAACCAGTCCTAACAGACGGGAGGATTTCAGCTTCAGTGTTTGCGTTACCCACCCACCCCCTCCAAGAAAAAAAAAAAAGAAAGACTTGAGCGGATGGTCATGTTTTCTGAGTTATTTCTGAGTTATTTTGAGACGTGGACTATGATGCTTAATCGAGAGTTTACGCATAAAAAATATTTAGGGCTTATGATTAGAATAACTTGGATTTTACAAAATCGTTTGACTTAAGGCATGTATATATATACATATATACACACACACACACACAGATATATATATATTTCTTCAGGGAAAGGGTGGTGGATGCAAGGAATGCCCGCCTACAACAGGCAGCGAAGACAAGAATGGTAATGAAATTCAAAAGGGTGTGAGATACAGAGGATCCCTAGTTGCTAAAGGATGGAGAACAGGGGGGGGTAAACCTGCATGGAACAGCCATTGCTACCCTAGAAAAAAAACTTGCTGGGCAGACTGGACCTTCTGAGGTTTTTTTTCTGCTATATCTTTTTATGAAAGTTGTCCTGCCATTGTTTAATGGTCACAGCTACAGTATTTGCAAATTTCTGTACCAAAGAAGGAAGCCAGGCATTATGAAATGATTGCCTCTAAGTAATTATCATAGAAAAATAAAGCATAAGTCTTAGAGTGTGAGAGAGAGAGACAGAGAGAGCGAGTATGAGAGAGCGAGCGAGTATGAGAGAGCGAGCGTGAGAAAGAGAGAGTGTGAGAAAGAGAGAGTGTGAAAAAGAGAGAGTGTGAAAAAGAGAGAATGTGAGAAAGCGTATGTATGTGTGTGTCCCCTCTGCATCTCACATCCTTTTGAATTTCAATACCGTTCTGGTCTTCGCTGCCTGTTCTAGGTCATTCCTTGCATCCACCACCCTTTCCCTGAACAAATATTTTCTGTCATTGTTCCCAAGTCCAACACCCTTGGGGTTTCATGTCATGATGCCTAGTTCTATAGCATTCTTTCCATTGGAAAAGGTTCAATTCTTGTGCATTGTTAATACCCTTCAGGGATTTAAAAATCTGAATCCTATCTACCCTGGCCCTTTACTCCTCCAGGGTAGACACATTGAAGTCCTTCAGTCTCACCTCACAGTGCAGAGCCCACACCATTTTGGACTCCTTTCTCTGCACCGCCCCCATCCTGTCTCTGTCCCTTTTGAGATACGGGCTCCAGAACTGAACACAGTACTCCAGGTGAGGCCTCACCAAGGACCTGTACAAAGGGATTATCACCTCCTTTTTCTTGCTGGTTATATCTCAATGTATGAGGCCAAGCATCCCTCTGGCCTTAACCATCGCCCTGCCACATTGCTTTACTGCCTTCAGATCATCAGAAATTATCACTCCCCGGGGTCTCTCCCAGTCTGTTCACATCAGCCTCCTCCCCCACCCCTCCCCCAAACCACATACACCTCCCTTTGGATTTCTGCACTCCAAATGCACGACTCTGCACTTTTAAAATGTTTCATGGCATCACAGTGGGGCCGATGCACTATTGGGCGCTGAACTCAATGCACCGCTAAACACACGGTTGGACGCACTAGACATACACCCAATGCAATATCGGGATTAGCGCATCCAAAACGCACATCCATACTGGCGCATAGCTAATAGCGCTCATCACTTGCAAATGCCATGTTGATGAGGCTATTAGCTAGTACCCCTGATTTAAAAATAAAAGTACAGCTGACGCGCACATTTTAACACTCAAAAATTAACGCCAGCCCAGAGTTGGTGTTAAGTTTTGAGGCACTCCAAACCAAGCTCAGAAGAGCAAAAAATATAGTTTTTTTGTGGTTCCTCCTACTTAATATTGTTGGATACTAAGCAGGAGGAACCACAGAAAGCTATAAAAAAAAAAAACTTGACAGCTATCAGGTTAGGAAAAAGGACAGTCAATTTACGAGCGGCCATTTTCCTAACCCCTGGCTGTGCTCCTGGGCTGGCCGCTCCATCCATGCATGCCGCTAGGGACGCACAAATTATCCACTGCGCGTCCCTTTTAGCGCACAAACTCATTAGAATATTAGATGGAGCGCCCAAAAGAGGGGATGTGCGCGCATTCAAAATCCATGCGTACGAGTTGGATGCACGTTTTTTGCGCGCATGAATTTGCATTGGCCCCAGTGTGCTTTGACCTAGCTGAGATCACAAATGAGCTGGCTTGTTTCCTCACAGGAAATAAAACCAAGAAGGAATTTTGCCGGGAGGGACGTTGACGGCACATGGAATGTGTGAGCCAGGTGGGGAGGATGTCACCAGATGCTCTACTATTTGTGGCTGAAATCTAAATGAAACTGGATGAATAGATCAAGTGTCATTAAAGGGGTTGGGAAACCAGAAAGGAGGACAGGTCAGGATGATCTTACAAAGCCAGTTTCACTGTAGGATACCAAGTTGAACATTTCCTCTAAACTGGGTCAATTCTCGTTTCTCTGGTTTTGTGATACAAGTTCACAGGCTACAGGGTTCCAGTGCCAGCTGAAATCAAGCTGCCCGCAATGACTCGCTCCAGAGAAAGCAGCACAGGCTGCATTTCCACTCCCTACACTCCCAATAATCTATTTCTGAGATCACAACAAAAAAAAAAAAAAAACCTGTCAGGAAGGATTTGCAGGAGAAACCAGAATTTTCACTCTCTAGTGATGTCCCTGCTCTATTCCATTCCCCAGAAAGATGTACCCGACCGCACTGACCACCTGACAAATACAATGGAAAAAGTGTCACTTCTATTCAGAACTTTCATAAAGGATATTACAGAATAGCTAAAAAAAAAAACCAAAAAACCCCAAACCTCTCTTTTACAGCCCAACATTAAGATCTGCAAACGGGATGGACAATCAAGTGGAAAAACTGAGAAGCAATCTAAAAAAGTAATCATTTGGCCACTAAGATTTAATGCAAGCAAATGTAAAGCCATGCGTTTGTTATCGAGAAATCAGAGTGAAAGGTACATGATGTAGGGCGTGTACCGATATGGAAAGGGTAGAAGTATCTAGGGAGTTTATCATAGCTGAAGATTTCAAGGTTACAAAACAACGTGGCAAGAGACAGAGGAAAGTCCATGGTGCACAGGGAGAGGCATAAACAAAAAAAATGAGGCAATTGTGCTCCCGTACAAATCATTGGCAAAATCGCATCTGGAGTACTGCACCCAATTCTGGCAGCCGCATCGCCATAAAGGTCATAGTAACACGGTAAATGGCAGCGGATAAAAGACTAATTGGCCCCGCCAGTCTGCTCATTGGAGATTCTTCCTTTCTTGTGTTCTACCAATTTGGAGAGATGAGCACACAAATTATTACCCACACCAGCTCCACCCTGACACCAACCCTGTTCCCACAGCTGACCTCCGCTACATATCTCAGGCATGGCCTCCACCACCTCCGCTATTTCAAGCCTTGTCGTTTACTTCAATTTCTACAAGACTAATGCTAATCCCCCCCCTGCATGTCTTTGCCATCAACCTTTGTAATAATCCACGCAGCCACCAAAGTTTGTGTGGGCTGTTGCCCAACTGACACGTGGCCTCCTGATGTTCACCGATGCTTGGGTTTTAAATGTGGGCGCTCCGTGCAGGAAACCCCCAAGTCCCTCTTGGATGCTTGATGCAGGATCTACCACTGCCGGTTAGGCATTGCTTTGTGAGGGTTATTCCAGTGCTGTAACCAAGGATGCGCCATTCGGGTTACCCCATAACTCTTTGCCTGCTAGCTTGTATTTTCCCCTCTTTGGCACCCTAAAATTTACACACAACCGAGCAAAACTATTCATTCCTTCTATCTGTTTCCCTCCACCCACACCTATCTTTACTACTTCACTCTGTCCCAAGCAGGTTTAAATTGCAGCACGGTTTTGGTTGCCACCACTTCTGTCCTCTCAGTAACAGATTAGAGGTGGCCTGGAGAAAGGCTACAAAATGAAGCCAAATCTAGAACATAAACCTTGTGAAGCAAGACTAAAGGACTGACACATGATGAGAAGACTTGTGGGGAAATATGATGGAGACATTCAAATACTTCTGAAATATAAACAAAGCTCAAGCAAGCCTTTTTTTTTTTTTTTAGGTAGAAAGGAAGTTCTAGGTGATGGTCTGAAATTGGAAGTCAGGAGAAATGCAAGGAAATATTTCTTTCCATCAGCAGCCTTTCCGGCAGAGAAGGTGGAAGCAAAAACTGTGAATGCTGTTAAGTCTGTATGGGGGTCAATTAAATCAAAGAAGAAATATGAATATCTGCATCCATGATGGAGAACTGGATTGCTCTCTAAGGACAGAGGATTGGGGTTTTGGTTAGTGATATGATAGTCTGATGATTATTTACTGATCTTTTGTTTTTTGGATGGAGCTTTTAGGATTATGATGAGATAAGGTCCTACAGGTTCTTTAAGTCTTTGTTAGCTATATTTCGGGAGTCTACATGGCCGAATTTTTGGGAGGATGAAACAGAAACATGACAGCAGAAAAAGACCATATGGCAATCCACACCAACTGTTTGGCTTTACAACCCCTACCACTCCCTCAAGAGATCCCCTGTGCTCATCCCATGTTTTCTTCACTTCAGATACTGTCCTTGTCTCCACCACCCCTACTGGAGGCTGTTCCATGCATCCACCACCCTTCTCCATAAAGAAGTATTTCCTTATAATACTCTTACTCCTCTTTAACCCTCATCCCATGATCCCTTGTTCTAGAGTCTCCTTTCTTTCAGGTGGGCTTAGCTTTGAATGAGATGGGCGGGGGGGGGGTTAGGGATAGCATGGCTGGATAATATTTTGGTTGGTTTGTAGGCTTATGTTTTACTTAGTCTGTACGTTTTTATGATTGTTTATTGCATTACTAATTGCATTACTATTGTACTCTGCTTGGAGTGCATCTCTGGTTGTGATCAGCGATACATAAATGCAAATCGAGTAGTTTAATTAACCACTTAGGAGGGACCACAAATCCCACAGCACTTTTCGCACAAATTTACACTTACACAAAATATTTTGTGGAAATTCCATTCCCGCCTACCAGAAAGTGGAGGAAATTAAATCTTTGGGTGAAACGGGCGCAGTGCATGATGCCGCGGGAGAGATCTGTGTCTTCCCTGGCCTGGTAATGCTGCAGACGGAGGGAGGGAGGGAGGGATTCTTGGCCACCGTGCAAGAGAAATGCCTATAGGCTGATTACAGAGCGCAGCTGTACCGGGCTGCAAAAGGAGCACTGGTCCCATGCCTAGGATCAGCCCTGCCATGGGGAGCGGGGCAGGCGAGAGGAAAGGGAAGAACTGCCAACGTCCATGAACGAAAGCTCCTAGCGCTAGAAAGCCCAGAATGCAGCAGAATAAGCCGCCATGCTAGACACCTAATAATAATTATAATACGGAGCCAGGGGTAAAAGATGAATCCTTTCAAAACTGCACATGGAAATTTCTCTCTCTCTTTTTTTTTTTTTGCATCTTTTTTGCCCCAATTTTACCAGAGTCTCAAACGTGGCTCAAAATGACTTCAAAAACCAATATCCAAGCTTGTTGTTTTTTTTGCCGACTTCCCACTATAAAAGTATTGCTGTCTACTTGGAATCCTTTGTTAATCCCCAGGGTGGATATTCGCTTCTGATTTTCATGGTTGAGCAGGCCCAGCGGTGTTTCACCTCAGCACCCACGTGCAGGCTTTAGACAGCAGCAGACCGGGACCTCCCTATCATCTCCCCCTCCCCGCCATTTCCTCGAGACGGCGTGTTTTCCCCAACGACACTTCGGGCTAAGCTGCCCGCGATGCGGGATACCTGCAACTGTGAACAGCAGATCCAATGGCAATTGGGGGAGGGGCTCAGGCACCTAATTTTATGGGGACAAATGGTGGCCAGAGGACAGCGGAATCAGAATCCTGCCTCTCCTGGCCAAAGGAGTTGGCGGCATTATTAATTTATTTATAAAATGTACGTACCGCATAAGCAGTTGCAACAAACCCACATTCATAATAAAAACAGACCAAAACCACGAATGAACCACCATCTACCACCTACCACCGACCCTCTGCCAGTCAGATTCATACCCCAGCAACACGCTACACCCTCTGGCACAAACAGAAGAGATGAAGGGAAATCAGAAGACGCACTGCAGACTAATGTCCCCCAGTTTATACTTCTCAGGAATTTTGTTGGAGGCCTGGGCACCCTCAATCAGACACAGACTCAGTTGCCAAATAGCCCAGGGATGCCAATCCTTCAGAGGCATACTCAGGCGCAGGAACGATAAAAGGAAACAGCCTGTTCTGAACCTCTAGGCAACGCGCCTTGAGCCAGCGATG
Organism: Rhinatrema bivittatum; assembly: GCF_901001135.1. Lineage (NCBI taxonomy): Eukaryota > Metazoa > Chordata > Amphibia > Gymnophiona > Rhinatrematidae > Rhinatrema > Rhinatrema bivittatum. The sequence goes on along the minus strand of NC_042617.1, from coordinate 32,665,617 downwards.
AAAAGGTGCGAGTTAAATACAGCGTAAACAAATGCATCTAACACGTTGACACAGCAGCACAAGGCTGGAGGCTCGTCCGATGTGTCAAAAAGGAGCAGGCTAGGGAAACGACAGGGTAATGCGTGCAGAAAACCAAAAGTAAAGGGAAGCTCCTTACCCAGCAAATCTCCTGACAAATTAACAGGCAGGATGACCCCCACAGACAGGATATTGACAACGATCAGCAGGCAGATGATGTGGCGCTGAAAGGAGAGGTAGTGCATGGCAGCACTGCCACACCGCTCGTTGATCTCTTCATCTCTGCAAGTAAAGAGCAGCAAAAAAAAAAAACAAAAAACTCATTACAGCTCTCACCTCCCACCTCACATACAGCATCTCTTTCATTACAGTACACCTCACATACACCTTTCTACACCAGAGGGAAACCCTCTCTCATTACAGAACACCTCACATACACCTTTATACACCAGAGGGAAACCCTCCCTCATTACAGGTCACCTCACACTACACCAGAGGGAAACCCTCTCATTACAGTACACCTCACACTACACCAGAGGGAAACCCTCTCTCATTACAGTACACCTCACACTACACCAGAGGGAAACCCTCTCTCGTTACAGTACACCTTACATACACCTTTCTACACCAGAGGGAAACCCTCTCTCATTACAGTACACCTCACACTACATCAGAGGGAAACCCTCTCTCGTTACAGTACACCTTACATACACCTTTCTTCACCAGAGGGAAACCCTCTCTCATTACAGTACACCTCACACTACACCAGAGGGAAACCCTCTCTCATTACAGTACACCTCACACTACACCAGAGGGAAACCCTCTCTCATTACAGTACACCTCACACTACACCAGAGGGAAATCCTCTCTCATTACAGTACACCTCACAAACACCTTTCTACACCAGAGGGAAACCCTCTCATTGCAGTACACCTCTCATACACCAATCTACACCAGAGGGAAAACCTCTCTCATTACATTTACACCTCACATACACCAATCTGCACCAGAGGGAAACCCTCTCTCATTACAGCGCACTTCACATACACCAATCTGCAGAGGGAAACCCTCTCTCGTTACAGCACACCTCATATACACCAGAGGGAAACCCTCTTACAGCACACCTCACATACACCTTTCTACACCTGAGGAATCCCCTCTCTCATTACAGTACACCTCACATACACCTTTCTACACCAGAGGGAAACCCTCTCTCATTACAGTACACCTCACATACACCTTTCTACACCAGAGGGAAACCCTCTCTCATTACAGTACACCTCACATACACCAATCTATACCAGAGGGAAACCCTCTCTCATTACAGTACACCTCTCATACACCAATCTACACCAGAGGGAAACCCTCTCTCATTACAGGTCACCTCACACTACACCAGAGGGAAACCCTCTCTCATTACAGGTCACCTCACACTACACCAGAGGGAAACCCTCTCTCATTACAGTACACTTCACACTATACCAGAAGGAAACCCTCTCTCATTACAGTACACTTCACACTACACCAGAGGGAAACCCTCTCTCATTACAGTACACTTCACACTACACCAGAGGGAAACCCTCTCATTACAGTACACTTCACACTACACCAGAGGGAAACTCTCTCTCATTACAGTACACTTCACACTACACCAGAGGGAAACCCTCTCATTACAGTACACCTCACATACACCTTTCTACACCAGATGGAAACCCTCTCACATTACAGTACACCTCACATACACCAATCTACACCAGAAGGAAACCCTCTCTCATTACAGTACACCTCACATACACCAATCTACACCAGAAGGAAACCCTCTCTCATTACAGATCACCTCACACTACACCAGAGGGAAACCCTCTCTCATTACAGTACACCTCACACTACACCAGAGGGAAACCCTCTCTCGTTACATTACACCTTACATACACCTTTCTACACCAGAGGGAAACTTTCTCATTAGAAAACTCCTCACATACACCTTTCTTCACCAGAGAGAAACCCTCTCTCATTACAGTACACCTCACCAGAGGGAAACCCTCTCTCATTACAGTACACCTCACACTACACCAGAGGGAAACCCTCTCTCATTACAGTACACCTCACACTACACCAGAGGGAAACCCTCTCTCATTACAGTACACCTCACACTACACCAATCTGCAGAGGGAAACCCTCTCTCATTACAGCGTACCTCACGTACACCAATCTGCATTACAGCGTACCTCACATACACCAATCTGCAGAGGGAAACCCTCTCTCATTACAGCATACCTCACATACACCAGAGGGAAACCCTCTTACAGCACACTTCACATACACCAGAGGGAAACCCTCTTACAGCACACTTCATATACACCAGAGGGAAACCCTCTCTTACAGCACACCTCACATACACCTTTCTACACCTGAGGAAACCCCTCTCTCATTACAGTACACCTGACATACACCTTTCTACACCTGAGGAACCCCCTCTCTCATTACAGTACACCTGACAATCACCTTTCTACATCTGATGAATCCCCTCTCTCATTACAGTACACCTGACATACACCTTTCTACATCTGATGAATCCCCTCTCTCATTACAGTACACCTGACAATCACATTTCTACACCTGAGGAAACCCCTCTCTCATTACAGTACACCTGACAATCACCTTTCTACATCTGATGAATCCCCTCTCTCATTACAGTACACCTCACATACACCTTTCTACACCTGAGGAACCCCCTCTCTCATTACAGTACACCTGACATACACCTTTCTACATCTGATGAATCCCCTCTCTCATTACAGAACACCTCACATACACCTTTCTACACCTGAGGAAACCCCTCTCTCATTACAGTACACCTGACAATCACCTTTCTACATCTGATGAATCCCCTCTCTCATTACAGTACACCTCACATACACCTTTCTACACCTGAGGAACCCCCTCTCTCATTACAGTACACCTGACAATCACCTTTCTACATCTGATGAATCCCCTCTCTCATTACAGTACACCTCACATACACCTTTCTACACATGAGGAAACCCCTCTCTCATTACAGTACACCTCACATACACCTTTCTACACCTGAGGAAACCCCTCTCTCATTACAGTACACCTGACATACACCTTTCTACACCTGAGGAATCCCCTCTCTCATTACAGTACACCTGACATACACCTTTCTATACCTGAGGAACCCCCTCTCTCATTACAGTACACCTGACAATCACCTTTCTACATCTGATGAATCCCCTCTCCCATTACAGTACACCTGACATACACCATTCTACTCCGCAGGGAAATCCTCTCTCATTACAGCACACTTCACATACACCTTTCTACACCTGAGGAATCCCCTCTCTCATTACAGTACACCTGACATACACCTTTCTGCTATATTAATAAAATTATCCTGGGTCTACCACAGGTATTAACACTGACAAGTATTACAAACAATATACCCGTGTATTTCAATGAATTTTATCTTCAATTTTTATTATTTAACACACCTTTAAAAACATAACACATATTTTAGGGTATTGCAATGGCGCGGGAAAGCTTGAAAAAGAACAGGCAACAGGAAGTAGGTAGTGCGCAGCCGTGGCGTTTTCTGTGAAGGAGAGACGCTGTGTGAAATATGGTGGTTTGAAGCAAGAGGTGGTTCATATGTAATAAAGTAAGTGATTTTTGTTTCGGATAGAAGATTACTTATGGTAATATTTTGGATAGGATAGGTTAAAGGTGGTTTATCTGTTACAGATAACGACATGATGGAACAATGGTCGGCATGGGTAATGAAATACTTGTTTGAGAACATAAGGGAATGATATAGTGACATAAATTCCAGGTTAGTATAATGGTTTTAAAAAAATGAGAGCTGGTTACGTGGAGACATTGTGCAGCTTGTACATATTGATTTTATTTTTGAATTTGCATAGATGTAAAGCAGTTTCTGATGAAATAGACAACGGTAAAGCAGTTTTTGAAGAAATATATAGCGGTTTAAATGGAAGTTGTAGCATTGGAGCTTGGGTAAGTGCAGTGATGTTGATAACAATGACTAGGGAAATAATAAGATATTTTTCCAAATTGTTTAAAAAAATTTTTTAAAAATATTTATTAGAAGGAGGAGCATTGGGGTAATAGATGCACGTATTCATTTGGCACATGTTTTTTTGGTTTTAAGGTTTCCGGTACTGCTGAGATTTGGGCAATGAAGTTGAGATTTATGATTGCAAATTATTATGTGAACAAAATCCCCTGAAGAAACCAATGGGAGAAACAGGAGCTTCCTGTCGGGATAAGATTAAAGAAATTACAATATCGATTGTGTTGGAATACAAGTTATGAATTTCATGAAAATGCGAATGGCAATTTAATTAAATGTTCACTATGTTAGGATGTAACCTATGAAATATGAACTTAATAAGGAACTTTAATTATAAATGATTGTCTACATTTGTGTTAAATATAATAGTGGTAGAAATTGGGGTAATTAATAATAAAAGAGGAGTATGTTTACATTGTAAATTAGGGAATGTTGCAATAGTATTGTTAAAGTGTAACAAATTTGTATTGTTGGTTTTTAATATTTTCATTATTGTGTGAGTGAATGTGGTGTGTATGGGTAATATAAATAGATATGTGTTATGTTTTTAAAGGTGTGTTAAATAATAAAAATTGAAGATAAAATTCATTGAAATACACGGGTATATTGTTTGTAATACACCTTTCTGCACCAGAGGGAAACTCTCTCATTACAGCACAGCTGATACACCTTTCCACATAAGGGAAACCCTCTCTTATTAAGGTACATTTCATACACCATAGGGAAACCCACTCATTACAGTACAACCCATCTACATTTCTACACCTGAGTGAAACCCCTTCTTATTACAGTACACCTCACATACAGCTTTTGTATACCTGAGGGAAACCTTCTCTCATTACCACTCTTCCTCAGACCTCACATACATACATCTCCACTGGAGGGAAGCCTTTCTTCATTACATCTCGTCTCACATGACAACTACAGCTTTCTGTACCCAAAGGAAACCCTCTCTCATTGAACACCATCACACCCTGTACAGTTTTCTAAACCTATCAATCACTGCATTAAGCTTTCTAGACCCAAGCAAAAATGTGTCATTATAAGGCTGCTGTAAAGTATACATGAATAGAGCTGCCCCAGAGTCTATGCAGATGAGTGGGCGGTCTCCTGAACATTGCTGATAAATAATGCGTATGAACCGTAATGGAATCTCTGAGAACCTCAGCTGCATGAAAGGACCTCATGCTGCTTTGGAAACAAACTGATCACAGCAGGAGAAAGTACATCGATATCATTGGAAAATGTGTTTATTATTATTATTATTTTTTTAACTTAAAAACCTGAAATGGCACAAGACATGCATTACAAAAATGAGCATCTCATACACAATACAATACACTTATTAAAACCTACAGTTACACTGTCTGCCATATGATCGCACAATGGGTTTAAGCAGGACCCGCCCCCAGCATCTCACCACAAACTGTCCCAAAAGTGCATTCATAAATATCATAACTGTACTATACTTTCTCTTTATATACATATTACATATTTTCACCCAGCGACACTCTATTCTGATACAGTTCACCCTTCTGTGGCAGCTCTTATGCAAAACAGACAGTTTGGCTAAAGAGATGCATCTGCGGCTGACCCGGAGCTGGGCCCAGCTGTCCTCCCATTTTACACCAGCAGCTCCCAGTGCCGAGGGGGACTCAGCTCTCTGCCATCAACTGTTCCCAAAATGTTTCTATGCCACCCCAGACCCTTGGTCACTAGCGAAAACAGCAAATCTGGTACAGCAGGAGTATGAAACTGCAATTCTGGAGGCCCACAAACCAGTTAGGCTTTCAAGATATCCCCTAAGGATCATGCATGAGAAATATCTGCAAGCATTGCCTCCACTGTATGCCAATATTTATTTACAGCTGTCATTTGCCTTTCATTATAATCCCAAGGAGGCTCCCAAAACATTCAGCAAGGATACAGAACAGTACATAAAACAAGTTAAATCCAAAATTAAACAAAGGAGTAAAATGAGTCATAGATAACATACATACATAAAACGCAAATAAAACCCCCAAATAAATTATAAATTTGAAGACAAAATCATAATACAACTACTAAGCACATTTCAAACAACATTTCTTACATTACTCTAAGTTTGGAGACTAATGTGCAGGGTCAGCCTTTATAAATCTAGGAAATCACATTCATGTACTGTATCCTGGCACCTAGGAATAAGGGAATAAGCAATAAGCTAATTAAAAGCAGACAAAGTTTAATCATGCCTTTAAAAGCTTTCTGAATTTTGAACAGACAGCATTCTCCAGGAAGGGTATGACATATGGTGGGTACTACACAAATCTCTCTCGTGTGTAATCTTTACAGATGTCTTAAAAGCCAGACTGGTCTGTGGCCCTTCAGGACTGTAGTTTGACACCCCTGTGGTAAGAGCAGGGGCAGGTTATTCTCTGTACAGGACTCCTGGTATTTCACTGCACACTAGCAAAAAATGTTACAGAGCATCCCCCAGCCCTCAGCAACTAAAAGCCAGGGGACCACTCCTGCCAGGTTTCCTCCTTTCGAGTTTTTGCAGTTGTAGAAAGTAAAAGTAAACCTCCCCCAGCCCAATAAAACACAAAATGAAATAGGAACTACAGATCATGCAAACATCAATCAGCTCTGCTGTACTCACTGCATTTGAAAGACAGCCGACACCCAGGAGCAGAAACCCTAGAAATCAAAAGGAATTGATTATTAGTTTCCAAAGGTTTGATATTCGTCCTCCAAGCCTGGAAACCGACGGCAGCATAGATGCGAAATCTCTCCTGTAAGGACAGAGAATTAGATCTGATGTATTTACCATGCCCTGTGACTTCCGCCTCAGCTCACCCCTATGAGATCTTCTCCTGCCATGCTGCCTCATTTTACCTGCAGTCATCTTCCCCTTGGCTTCTCACCCAGCCTGTTCATATCTCCCTCTTGCCGGCCCTGTTCAATAATGAAATATCTGCCTGTTTAAGCCAAGTGCGAAGACTCCTAAAGGACCTGGACTGGCCAATCCACCTTGTCAGCCCGGATGTCGAGGACCCACAAAACTCTGCTCCGGCAGAGTTTTGTGGGTCCTGCAGGCTGACAGCACATGACCAGTAGGACCCGGAGAGGCCAGAGTTCAAATCCCACCCCCACCGCTTTGCTGTGCCCTCAGACTGAGCCCTGTCCTTCTCTGGGAGCAGGTATTTTTAGCATGCGAGACACTGATGGACACAGACTGGGAGAGAGCTCGATCGGTGTCTGATGGTCTGAACGAAGCGAAGCAATGTGACAAGTCGGTGACTAGCTATAACCAGCAGGAAAAAAAAAAAAAAAGAGGCGATAATGCACCTGTAAAAGGCACTGGTGATGCTCACCAGGAGTACTGAGTTCAGTTTTGGAGGCTGGAGAATTAAAGCATTCAGAGAAAAGCAACCAAAATGGTAGGCAGTTTGCACCTAAAAGCATGTGCGATGAGATTAAATGAGGGGCCTAAACCTAGGAGAGAGGAGGGATGGGGGGAGAAGGGGAATACAATACAGACATCTAAATATCTGAAAGGTATTAAAATTGCACAAGAGACAAAACTTTTCCAAGGGAAAGGGAGCTGTAGAGTTAGAGGGGGGGGGGGGGGGTCACAATATGAAACTCCAGGGGGAAAGGGGGGTGGGGGTGTGGCAGAATCAGGATATACTTTTTCACGGAAAGAGTGGCAGAAGCCTGGCACGCTCTTCCAGAGGAGGCGGGGAACACAAGAACGGGGACGGAATTCAAAAGGATGTGGAATTAACACGGTGGATACCATCCCTAGGATGGAAATGAAACACCGGGGCAGCCTGTGGCGTCCTTTCTGTATGGTGGGGGGGGGGGGGGGGAAGAGACCGCTAGCCTGCAGAGAGCAACAGCTACAACCCAGTTACTTTACCACGCAAAATAGTTAGTACCTCTGCAATCTTTACACATGTGCCTGAATAGTTTAAAAAAAGCTACCAGAGGCCCAGTGCAATCAAATGCTCAGATTTTGACACAGTCTTCTACTATTACTACTTAACATTTCTACAGCGCTGCACGACATCCGCAGCGCCGTACAAACACACAAAAAGACAGTCCCTGCTCAACAGAGCTTACAATCTAATAAGACAACCATGCAGGATATTGAAGTTTGAAACATTATCTCCTCTCTCTCTCTCAAGTCATCATTTTGCCCATTGATGATTCTTAAGGCCAACAAGGATGTTTTTGTTCCTTTAGTCGCAGCATTAAATTAAGCTCTCACTGAAGGAAGGTCATTGTCCTAAATCTGTTGACGCGAGCTTCCGTTAGGCGCCCTTATTAAAGAAACCTGCTCTTGATCCTACTGATTTGCTAAATTTAAAGGCCAATTACTTCTTTATCTTTTATTGCAAAAACGTGGAGTCCATTATTCTTATGCAGCTCGCTGGTTTTCTACATGATCAGATTTTAGATCCCTTTTTCAATTCGGTTTCAGAAAAATCACCGAGTACAGAGATATTGCTACTTTCTTTTGTGAACTCAGTAAAAAGAGCAATGTCTTTAATATTCTATTTTGTTGAACTGTAAATACTACGTTCTTATGAGGGTTTCAACAGATTTCTGCTGAAGGATATTGTATGATTATCTTGTTGCTTTAATAAAAAGTATTTTGCAAAAAAAAAAAAAAAAGCTCTTGATGAAGAAAGGAATTGTGTGTTGGTTGCACTTGATATCTTTTCTGCATCTGATACCATCGATCATCAAATTATTTTATACCGTCTTAGAGAATGTGGAATCCTAGGAACTCTGAACATGGTATAAATTCTATTTGAGTGTCCAGATGCAACAAGTACAGCACAGTGTGAGCCAATTTCTTTGGCATCCAACTGCAACAGGTGTCCCACAGGGCTCAGTCTTGTTTGCTACGTTGTTTAAAGTCTACATGTCACCAATATGAGGAATATTGACTGGGCTCTTGTGAGATGACATCCGGTTCTCTCTCTCTCTCGTTGGCCTCTCCCTGGGCTGAGACCTCCGCATTCATTTCTTGTTGTATATCTACTGTAAGACATTGGGTTGAGGCACAACTTAGCACTCAATGTGCCCAAAACTGAAATCCTCATAATGCAGCATGAGAATTTTAGGGTAATTAGACAAGTGATTAGCAGATTTAACTAATTAATCATTGATACGAATTCAATAGTTTTTAAGGGAGCGGAAGCTTACATCTTTCGTGAGGCAGTCGATCAGTTTAATTTAGCAGCATAAGATTTAATACAGTAAATAAGTATTTGTTTTTAACTTTCTAAGTTTTACAGAACAAAGCACCATTATGAAAAATACACACAAACTCATGCGTTATCTCCAAGACAACATGCATTTGACAAATACGCAATGCCAACTAATTAACCCAGATGAAACGTTAAACCAGCTTATTTAACCCTTAGCCCAGGGGTTGGGAACCCATGGCTCGCAAGCCAGATATGGCTCTTTTGAGGGCTGCATCTGGCTCGCAGACAAGTTTCGCCACACTTTCCCGCTGACCCAGCTGCTGCCCGGTCCTCCTCCGCCCGGGCTTAAAATGCTGTCAGCCCGGGCGGAACGCGGCAGGACAGCTGGAGTCAGCGGCACCGGCGTGCTCTCTTCTTCCCGCCCCCACCCGCGGCCCGGAAGAGGAAGTGGAGAGTATCGGGTGCCTGCGCGGCAAGAAGAGGCCACGCTAGTGCGCTCGGCATCGGCCCGAAGAAAAGAAGACTGCAGCGCGGCTCGGAGGAAAATGAAGAGCTTCAACCGCGGCCAATGGGACTCCGCCTCCGCGAGGGCTGAAAATGAAGAGGTTAGCGTTGGGAGGAGGCTGCTGCTGCCGCGAGTTCCCGGGGTGGGGGTGGGGGGGGAGAGAGAGTGAATGAGCTCATTCACACTCTCTCTCCGGGAACTCGCGGCAGCAGCAGCCTCCTCCCAATGCTAACCTCTTCATTTTCAGCCCTCGCGGAGGCGGAGTCCCATTGGCCGCGGTTGAAGCTCTTCATTTTCCTCCGAGCCGCGCTGCAGTCTTCTTTTCTTCGGGCCGATGCCGAGCGCACTAGCGTGGCCTCTTCTTGCCGCGCAGGCACCCGATACCTAATCCCCACCCCGAGTTAGTAGGTGGCCCTCCTATAGGGGTTAAAATACCTATGTAGGGCATAGGCACTATAGTAAGTCTCTCTCTCTCTCTCTCTCTCTCCAGGAGCCTGAAACAGGCTGTCTGGGACTATCGAAATATCGTGCACCGCGATAAAAGAAACTGGCAATTATCGTGCACTGCGATAAAAGACTGAAAGAATCATCGTGCAGTGGGAAAACATCGCGTGCGGCGCTAATCTTTTCGCGAATGGCGAAAACATCGCCGCACACGATGTTTCCCCACTGCACGAAAGAAGCCTCATTTGCATTGGTAACGCCCCCTAATGAGTTACCAATGCGATATTGGAAAATAAGGCCCTATGTCTGTGATTGAGAGCCTGTATATGTGAAAGAGAGTATGTCTGTGATTGAGAGCCTGCCTGTGAGAGAGAGAGCATGAATGTAAGTTTACCATTGGGAACCTGTATGTGTAAGTTTGTGATTGAAAACCTGTTTGTGTGAAAGAGTATGTGTGTATGATTGAGATCCTTTGTTTGTGAGAGAAATCATGTGTATGTATGATTAAGAGCCTGTGTGTATAAGTAAGAGAGAGATCATGTGTGTCTGTGTGTGATTGAGAGCTGGTTTAGGTGAGGGAGCATGTGAGTATGTGATTGAGAGCCTGTGTGTAAATGAGAGAAAGAGAGGACATGTTTGTAAGCATGTGAATGAGAGTCTGTGTGTGAGAGAAAAAGACAGCATGTATTTATGTGATTGAAAGCCTGTGTGTGTGTAAGCGTGAAAAGATAGGACCCAAAAAGCACAAAGGAAGGCGATCTATAACAGCCGTCAGGATGAAAAGAAAAGAATAGATGCCTGTAGTCTAAAATTAATCCTTTATTGAAGTGGAGACACAAGGGTAGCCCGACTCTGGCCGAGTTTCGCCGTCACAAAACGGCTGCCTCAGGGGCTTAAATCAATCTTCTTGAGTTCATCAATCATAATAAATGAAACATCGATCTCCACTTGTGAAGTCAAACAAGTGGAGATCGATGTTTGTGAATGTTGCAAGACGGAGCAGTATAAGAGATCACATCGTGATCTATACGATCATCTTTCATTTATTATGATTGATGAACTCAAGAAGATTGATTTAAGCCCCTGAGGCAGCCGTTTTGTGACGGCGAAACTCGGCCAGAGTCGGGCTACCCTTGTGTCTCCACTTCAATAAAGGATTAATTTTAGACTACAGGCATCTATTCTTTTCTTTTCAGCGTGAAAAGATAGACAGCATGTGTGTATAGGTGTGTCATTGAGAGCCAGTGTGAGAGAGAGCACTGGTATGTGACTGAGAGAGGAGAAAGTTCCAAGCAAACCACCCCACCTCCTGCTAATTCAGAACAATCTCAGGACACCTGGATATCAAACGTTCCCAGGTATGCAGAGCAAAAAAATTTTTGTATCCTTATTATTTTTCATTACTGGGTCTTTGTGTCTGCTATTTTGAAATATTTTGTGGTATCTGGAAATGTTTTATATGAGTTTTTAATTATTGGATATTCCACTCATCAGCTGTTTCGAAATATGTTCTTTTTGTTAGTACAGTTTTACTGCTGATGATTTTATATTTCTTGATTTGTTTTATAAGGATGGGTGATGTTTCTTTTTTCCTTTGTTACACTGCAAACAGAGACTCTGGCTTGTTGCAGTTTCCAATTCAGTTTTTTCTGCATGCTTCTTGTTATGCGTTTTAGTCTCTTTATTCTATGTTAGGTGAGGGACAGCACGTGATTCAGGTGAGGTTTTCTGCTGGCGTGTAGTTTCTGTGTAGGACTCTATAGCAGCCTGACTTGGTCCGTTTTCCTAATAGGAGATGTATTGGTGTCTTAAGGCCTGGTGTAATATTTTCAGAGACTTATTGTACTTTAAAAGTGTGATCTTACATAAAATGCACACATTTACTTGTATTTAGTTTTAAACATATTGTATGGCTCTCATGGAATTACATTTTAAAATATGTGGCATTTATGGCTCTCTCAGCCAAAAAGGTTCCTGACCCTTGCCTTAGTCATTGGCGGGTCAAACTCCTGCAGAGATCCTGGACCTGTTTTACAGCAAGACATGGGGGGGATTCAGCAATACCCCAACAGGCAAAAGATAGGTTATTCCAATCTCATAGAAAGAAGATCCCAGAGGTTTCTGTGAGGTATGCTGGTAGGAACAGGGTTAAAAAAAAAAAAAAAAAAAAAAAAGGACTTGACTTGCTAAAGTTCTGGCAGGGGTAGAAGTTGGCAAGTATGACAAGGCAGTTACCCCAAGCTTAACGAAGCAGGTTATGCTTCAGCAAGGAACTCTAGTCCTAAGCTTACTAGTACACAGGTACACAGGTGTAGTGAACTGCAACAATTAGAGTTGTATCAGCAAGGCAGATACAAATCTGCAAATCCTGGGGAATAAAATCCATAGTCTGTGTAGGTCAGGTTCCTGTTCTCATTCCATAAGACCCAAGGTTGGTTCCGATTGGGTATCACCACCATCTTTAGATAAAGGATCGGTGGGATACTGAAGATACCTTCTGGGTCCAGACGCACGTGAATATTCTCACTGTTGGAAATAAGGTCTATCAGTGGACATTTGTTGAACAATACTGCTTCATAGCTGGTTTCTTGGCTAGGTAGAAAGTTTCCAAGGACATGCTCAGCGGTTTGTGCGTCGGAGGTCTACTAGCACATGGGGAGGTGTAAACAGACGTCTTTACAGGGAAGAATAATTGCCGTTTCTTCTTCTCTGTGTGATTCACGGTCTCACAGGAAGTTATCAAGATCATCACATGGCTGAAGACTCCATCTTTGTGTTGCTCTGGCCTATACTTTGGAGTTCAGTCTGTGTGCATGGCTGCAGGCTCAGATTCAATTGTGCACATCCTTGTTTCAGGTGACTGGCTTTCACTCCTCGGAATCCAAGACAATACAGTTGAAGAATATTATTATTCAATTACCTCCTTTTGTGAAAAGTGTGGGAGTATGCATCGATTCCGGTTTGACTTTCAAATATCAGATTAAAGTCAGTGATAAAATCAGGTTTCTTTAAATTACGGTTCCTACAGGGGCTGAAACCATTATGGTTATCCATGGATTTTCATGCAGCAGTTCAAGCTTTGAATTTACCACTAATCGATTATTGTAATTCGCTGTACCTTGGCCTTCCTGCAGTTATTGCAAAATTCTGCAGCCGTCTTATTTCTGTTTTTTGTTCCATGAGAAATTACAGTACACATTCCATATGATCTTCGCTGGCTTCAAATTCATTGGTGAATTGTGCACGAGATTGCAGTGTTGACACACAAACTGTTTCCACTTGATTCTTTTCCACGGATCAACAAACTGCTTCAGATTTACCAGCCTAGCCAAGCCTTACGATCGCTACAGCAAGACTAATTAGATGTCCCTACTGAGGGTCATGCTCATCCAGCAGTTAAAAGAGAGCGAGCCTTTTTCTGTGGCCATACCAGTTTTATGGAACTCTTTCCATCAGGAACTACGTTTGTCATCTTCTGCAAAGACATTTAGAGCAATGCAAAAAGCCTTTTTGTTGAGAGACAAGCTTTCCTTTGAACCCTAATAACTTTATAATTCTGGCAGCAGCACTTTGTTTACTGTTTGTTTTTATTTATGCAAGATTTATGTATGCATGTATGTTTTTGTATTCACTGTTTAGGGTCATGTGCATAGACGGTATATAAATATTAATAAATACAAAAATACAAATACAACCCAAAACACCATGCTGGTCAAACTGAATGGGCCATTTTGGTCTTTCTTATGCAGTTATTTTATTTGTGTGTTTTATATACCATCATTCCATGTGAAAATCACTAGTTCATAAGAGTGCTACCCGTGCACACTGACAAACGCTGAGTAAGGAATAAGTAGCATTCCAGTTATTCTTATTACACTCTTTGGGTCTAGATGTCTCATGGCCTGCCAACCCTGTCCTTTGCTCCCAATATCCCACTGCAGTACAGCACCTTCCACAACTACTTCGGTCACGGATGGCTGGTTTCTGGTGTTCCTCGGATCACAAGCATTTCATTCAAAATGCTAATGGTTCAAATTGAAACATTTCAAGGTGAAAGGGACAGTGAGCAGTGTGGACTTTGGCCCAGATGTGATAAGCATGTTTTTGCCTCATGGTACACATATTCACACTTTTCCAGGCAGAGAATCTTTAAAATCAACAGCACAAAGTGGATTCCTGAAACTACTAATGATCCCATTTCTTGGTTCTAGTGCATTTTGTGGTTTTTTGCCCTGATATACCTAGGGTTTTGTGAATCAATATACTTTTATTTTATTTTTTTGCAGTAAGAAACATGCACCTATAATTATGGCCATTCCTCATTTTTAAAGATTTTCTGGCTTTTGCAGGAAAATTGGTTCTTACCTGCTAATTTTTATTCCTGTAGTACCACGGATCAGCCCAGACTGCTGGGTTTTGCCTCCCCTCCAGCAGATGGAGACAAAGAAAAACTTTGAGAGCGCCCTCTCTTAACTGCTACTCCTCAGTATTTGTTCATACCCAAGCAGAATAATCATATAGAATAACTCTGGATTTAAAAGCAGTTTCAAAAGGCAAGAGGTTTTAAACTGGACCTGAATACGGCCAGGGAGGGATCTTGACGCACAGACTCGGGAAAGTTTATTCAGGCATACGGCACAGCCAAGTGGAAAGTAAGGAACTGGGGAGTTGGTGGTGGAGGAGAAGGGCATAGATAAAGGCAGTTTCTGCAAGAAAGGATGCAGAGGGAATGAGGAGGAACAGAGGGAATGCATTTACAGATTATTAAGAGAAGCCTGAACTGCATTGCAGAAGCAGGGGGGGGGGGGGGGGAGCCAGTGCCGCAACTTCAGAAGAGGAGCTAACGTGGATATAGCCGTGCTGAAGATAAATAATGTCGTGCAGCTGCATTTTGAAAAGGACTGCAGAAGAGAAAGACGGTTCAGTGGGAGGCCAGTAAAGAGCAAGTTGCTGTGTGCTCTACCCGGGAGGTGACGAGAGCGAGTAAGCGTTTTGATGGCATGCTCAGAAAGGGACGGATGGATTTTAGCGATGTTATAGAGGAAGAACCAACACACTTTAGCTTTGGCTGCGTGCAGAGAAGGAGACGCATCGAAGATGATCCCCCCCCCCCCCCCAACGTTACTGGCCAAGGGAACTGGGAGGATGAGTCCACAGAGTCAGAAAGCAAGGCTTTGGGGGAGAGGTGGGGAAGACTAAAAGCTCTGTCTTGGCCATCTTAAGTTGACAGCGGACATCTTAGGCAGCAATGTCGGACAGGCAGGCCGATTCCCTCTGGCGGGGGGAACTCTCTCCAGGTACACTCTGTGGGAGTAGATGCAATCAGAGACCAAGAAAATGAGGGAGAAAGATACAAAAATATTCCCAATTTTAGTGAGTGCCACTGGCCTGATTAAAAAGACCATACAGGCACAATCTAGACATGCTGCCTGTGCATGCAATATCTTATGAACGCCAGAAGGAAGCTCTCTTTGGCACAATGCGAGTACTAGGAAGGGCATTAGCAGCGAATCTGAGACCAAAGATCACACTCAATATATCCTGCCTTAGGAGTGACATTCGCTTCCCGTCAAGGAAAGTGCAAAATTAACCCATTTGGAGACATTACCCTCTGATCATAGACTGTGAACTGTGCAGGAGGGGAAAAGTGCTACAGTGGCAGGAGCAGCAGGTTAGAAAAGCAACAGATCCACTCTCCTGCCAGCAGGGAAGGAGTGACAGCAAGAGAGGTGCCAGCACTGAGGAGTGGGCTCGAAGGGGAGGATGCAGGTTAGTGGCAGCAGGAGTGCTGGAGTCAGACCCAGGCAGACGCAGTACTAATACTGGCTTTATACTGACGGTTCTGAAGTTCTGCCAGCAAACAACCTGGCCAAATAAAATTTTATTTATTTTTATTTAACAGCTTTTATATACCGATCACCGTTTGCACATCGTATCGGTTTACAAGAAAAAGTAACATTCACATGGAACAATTGTTAAGATATATAGTTAAAAGGAGTGTAAATAAATACAACAGTCAGAAGGCAGACTAAAGCGTTATGAGAGTAGAATGAACATATGTATGTTGGACAAGGTCCAGATGGTACCAAATATATATTTAGCAGGGAAAAGAAGAACTATATCAT
Source organism: Rhinatrema bivittatum (assembly GCF_901001135.1). NCBI lineage: Eukaryota > Metazoa > Chordata > Amphibia > Gymnophiona > Rhinatrematidae > Rhinatrema > Rhinatrema bivittatum. Next base: position 32,649,213 of record NC_042617.1, on the reverse strand, counting down.
AACAGGGGTGCGGGTTAAGGATCGAGATTGCTTGACGGCGTACTTGGTAGAAGAAAGGGGGTTATTCAAACGCTTGTTTGAAGAGCCATGTTTTTAATTTTTTTTTTTCCAATGTCTGTGTAGATGGCTTGGTGCGGAGGTGGGGAGGCTTGGTGTTCCAGCGGGATGGCCCTGCTATCGCGAGAGCTCGGTTTCTTGTCGAGGAGAGGTGTGTGAGTTTGGGAGAGAGGGTGTGTGGATTATTCCTTGGTATGCAGATCTGGTGGGGTCTGTTGGAAGGATGGAAGCATAGGGGGTCTTGTATGTAGCCAGTGTATATAGCTTTATTGAACAGTGTCTTGTGCATAAGGGTTAGTGCTTTGTATTGAATTCTTGAAGAGATAGGGAGCCAGTGTAGGTTTCTTAGGGTGGGAGTAATATGTATGGTCTTTCTTCCGTGTGTTAGTGAGTATTCTGGCAGTAGCATTCTGTAGTAATTGAAGAGGTTTGATGGTGGAGGTTGGGAGGCCTAGGAGGAGGGAGTTGCAATAATCAATTTTGGAGAATATGATGGTCTGCAGAACAGTGTGAAAGTCGTTAGCATGTAGGAGGGGGGTCTTAATTTCTTTAATGCATGTAGCTTGAAGTGGCTATCTTTTAATGAAGGTTTTTAAGTTTAATTGATCGAAGGTATCGCCTAGGTTTCGTGCTTGAGTTGTGAGGGGAAAGGGGGGTGGGAGACGATTTTTGGGGTTTGTGAGAGAAATAGGGGAAACATTGGGAGATATAATGAGGATTTCTGTTTTGTTGGTGTTTAGGGCTAGGTTCATGTTTGTGAGGAGGTGTTTGATAGAGGAGAGGCAGTCGTCCCATGTCTCAAGGGCCTTGGGTAGGGAGTCAGTGATGGGTATGAGAATTTGGACATCGTCTGCATATAAGTAATGGGTGATGCTTAGGTTTGTTAGGAGATTGCAGAGTGGCAGCATGTAGATGTTAAAGAGCGTAGAGGATAAAGCCGAGTGTTGGGGGACACCACGGTTTATTATGATTGAGTCGGATTTGTTATTTCCCATTTTGACTTTGAATTGTCTGTTTTTCCCAACACGCCAGCTGCATACTGGCCAGTTTCCTGGTCCAATAGTTCTTCCTTTACCCTCCTTCCCGCTCAACCGGAGAGAGTGCTGGGATCCTGGCACCATTCACAACCACCTATTTGAATAGGTCCCTCCCTCCCCCTAATCTGGCCACTACAGCAATGGTCCTGAGGCTAAGAGCCATTCACCAGGGTTCCTCCCAAAATCCTGACTCTAAAGCCAGCCAGCAGGTGCCTCCTAGACGATGACCATGACTTCCCCCCCCCCCCTCTCCCAAACCCAGGAGCTGCCAATGATCTGTCTGCAGCATCCCTAGCCCCCGCCAACCCAGGGTGCGGAAAACCTGATCCGGGTAACCGAACCAGGGACCTTCCACATAGAAGCGAACAGCACTGCCACACAGTCACCAGGCTGACCCGCGGGCTAAAGGTTTTCGCATCAAATGACCCGATACTATATTCTTCTATAGCACTGGTCATGCATGCACTGCTGCACAGCGCGCAGGCGCACAGAACCGCTGCCCTAATGAGCTTGCAGTCTGAGTGGGCGCTGGAGGCACGGGGAGGTAAAGTGGCCCCGTCTTGACGTCACGCTGTGGTCCTAGTGGCAAAACGAAAGGCCTGAATTCACGCTCCCAGGATTACATCTTCCCAGGTTACTCGTAAAAGTCAGGTGGAAGCAGATGGGCAATAAAAGGACCCATTCTTGTTTCTCCTCCTGTGCCCCCGCCCGCCATCACAAAGCATCTAACGTCCTTACTTCAGGCATGCGATGCTGTTACACTAACAGTTTGAAGTATTTTAGTGCTTCGCCCTTTCTTCATCAGGCAAAAGTTAAACGCAGGCTGCCGTTTCAGGTTGCGCCGGGTGCTGTCATACATACCCTGTCATGTTCCAGTTCGTCATTCGCCGAGGAAGAGGAGGATAATCTGCGATACCTTGGAGATAAACTGAAACACATTTAAAAATTCAACATAAATTACTTATTTATTGCTGACAGCGTTTCGCTGCTGCTGATACACTTGACTCGCACGCTCAGGAGGCCACTAAACAGCCTGCACTTGAGAGAATGGTTGAGGACGACGCTGGGCTGAAATGCTTTTCTAAGGGGGTTCACCATGCATCCCAAGGCTAAACCTCAGTGGCGTCCATCTGCGTACGTTATGTATTGAGAGGAAGCGGTGGTAATGACAAGATCTTGCTTCAGCGAGTTTCCCCAGTCTCGCTGCCAATGACGGATGGAAGAGCTCACGATTTTACCAACAATGCAAAAAATAAATAAAAGGGCCCAGAAGAAAAGCAGCCATATCCTGACACTGGATACCCCACACACAGCGAAACATGGGCAACACTCATCTATGGCTACTCTCAGTAGGACACTGCAGCAATCCTGAGGGAACTGTCTCCCCGTGCCAAGGCCTCCCTGGGAAGCCGGAGAACAGGGTCAGAAGAGACCCGAGGCCTAGAAGCAAGCTCAGAGTGCGGTCCTGTCCCCACTGTGCACCCGGAACAAACAGTGCGTTCTTTAACAACCAATAAATTTAAAATGTTTGCTCCACCAATGTTCATTTAAGTTCCTAAGTTGTTCAGTACATTCTGAGTCAATGAAAAGGTTTCTCCACATCAAATTCAAAAGTGTTCCATTCAAGCCCAGTATTCATGGAATACTCTTAGATTTGATGTGGAGAGATCGTCTTCATTGTGCTTTTGCCAACTGTTAGCTGTGGGACAACCTGAGTGAGGCATCTCCAGGATCAGAGAATGGATCGGTGTGGCCTTGATGGGTCTCTTCAACCTTAAAACTATAAGATGCCAGAAAAACTCTGCCCATGCTGGATAGTTAAGGCGTGAAATCCAGGCTACTTGACCATCTCCCGTACACCGTAAATGGAAGGACACCTTACCAGACAGCCAAAAACAGCAACAGTTAGACCAGCCCTAAAGAAACACAGCCTGGACCCAAATGAGTTGAGTAATTACCACGGTCTCAAATCTACCATTTCTAGCAAGATCATCAAAAAATGCTGTATGAGTACAGCTACCCAAATTTCCTGCTGACCACAAAGGTCTGGACCCAGTTCAGTAAGGCTTCAGGCCACATTTCAGCACAGAGATGGTACTAGTGAGTCTACTTGATGAAGTATGACTATGTGTGGATCATGGGCAACCAGCCTTGCTGGTTCTCCTACCTCTCCATGGCTTTCAACAACACTGACTGAGACAACCTAATCACCCACTTAAAAGAACTGGGGTTAGCAGGCCCAGCACTGGTCTGCTTCAACGCCTGCCTTCAAAATTGATACCAGTCTGTCTCGCTGGGAACATCCTGTTTATATTTTTGAACAATATCTTACTTTATTACAAAGAACACTGACATTACATATTTAATTATCACTCATCGGGTGAAACAGGAGTGTCTTGAAGAATGAAGTGAATTGAGAGTTGTTGAAGGGAGTGTTTTGTAAGGAAAGGAAAAGAAAAAAAATGGGAACATTTTGAGTTTTTGAAGAAGGGAGTAATCGCAAAATACAGTAGTTTAAATGACAGGATAACAAGGGAAAAATTGTAACAACAGTATAGAGGGTAATAATTTAATTAAAATAAAGCTGCTATTTGATGTATGTTATAAAGATGTATCACTGACTGTATTGTATTTGTTTGAATGAATGAGGTACGAGTGATAATTAAATATGTAATGTCAATGTTTTTATAAAGGAAAAGTTTTTTTGTAATAAAGTAAGATATTGTTCAAAAATATAAACAGGTATATATTGTATGATTATTCATGTATAGAGAATACCTGTAATTTACCCAGTTATTGTTAGATTATACTTGGCTCACTGGGAATATCATCATCCTGCCCATGCGCTCCTGCCTGTGGAGTGCCATAGGGGTCTATCCTATCTCCAACTCTATTTAATATATACATGGCTGCCCCCACCCCCCCCCCCCCACCCTGCCCCCGATTTATCAGATCACTTACCACTCATATGCTGATGGCACTTAGCTACTGGCTCTCTTGGCCCAGACACTGACAATGCAATAGCCAACCTGAATAAATGCCTGGGAAAGACCTCCAATTGGCTATGTCAAAACAAACTATAAATCCACAAAAGACAGAACAACTGTGGGTAAGGGAAAAAAAAAGGAACCTGGCAGATCGAAATCTAATGTAATCCTTAAAGGGGCATCTCTTCCTTTCAGCTGCCAAGGTTACAACCTGGGATTTGTGTTGGACTTCAAGCTCATCCAATCGAAGCTCAAATCCTGGCAGTATCCAAAATCAGCATTCTTTCAGCTATACCAATTCCATCACCTCCACCCATTCTTCGATGGCCCTCCATCCAGTTGTCTAGGCCTGGAATACCATAACTCACTCTACATTGGGATATCTTACTGAGCAGATTGGCATTTCTTGGAATAGTTGGATCCGTTATGGCCTGGTTTAGGTCCTACCTTTCTCAGCGCACCCAACAGGTGTGTGTAAACAAAGAAAGATCTACATGGTTTCCTGTGGTGACCAGTGTACCTCAAGGCTTGGCCCTATCTTCCGCATTGTTCAACATTTACCTCACTCCTCTTTACTGGTTATTACCCAATATGGGGGTACATTTCAGGCTTTACGCGGATGATGTACAATTTTGTTTTCCACTTAAATCAACACGGGATCTCACCACTCAATTTGCGTCACTATGTCTGTCCTCTATTCATGCCTGGCTAAGACATAACAGATTGTTCCTGAATATGGACAAATCAAAAATCTTAATACTTTCATATCATCAGACTGATAAAACCATCAAAAAAGAGATGTGAAGGGATGTTAACATCAAAATTTCAGACCAAGTACGGAATCTAGGTGTCACTCTTTCCACCCTTTCTACGAGACCACACATCAAAACAGTTGATAAAAACTCATGAAACTTGCATGTTGCATCATCTTCATTCTTTTCTTAAACCCAAATACTTTCATACAGTGCTTTAATCGCTGATCTTTTCCAGCATGGACTACTGTAACACTCTGTATACTGGTCTTCCTGCATGTGTTATAAAATCGCTACAGACCATTAAAAATTCTTATGCATGTCTCCTTACAGATACAAGCCTCGCTTCAGCAACAGGTCCCTCTATCTTGGTAGTGCATGTTGCTTGTGCCTACAAGGAGAGAACATATCACTCCGGGTTTGTCATCCCTCCATTGGCTTCCCACTCACTGGAGGATACATCATAAACTTGCTTTCATCATCCACACCTTGTTAAATAATATCAAATCTCTTTGGATCCTCTCCATTCTAAAAATGCACACTCCGACCTGTAATCTCCGGTCGGCCATACAAAATTTACTAGATGTCCCCTTCTCCCAAATTTGCTTGCTTAAATGAGACATGAGAATGTGCTCTGTTCATTGCAGGCCAGGTATTTTGGAACTCTCTACTGCTCACAATCAGGAACATCAGTGAACAAAACTGTTTAAGCAGACACTAAAAACATTTTTATTTTAGCAAACATTTGAGATCACAGATTAGCCTCTGCAGTTTCCATCTGTCAGCAACATATTCATGTAAGGCTCTCTGCGGGTAATATATCAATCTAGTTATCAGTTGTCAGTCTGTTATGGTTTGTTTGGTTTTTTTTTTTGGTTTGGTTTTTTTTGCATACAATTAGAATTGTGCGTTAATTATGCTAAAACACTGTACCTGAAAGGCGTGTACTTGTATATATCCTCAGGCCTTTACTTAAAAGGGGGGTTTTGGGTTCTATATCCTCCACCTTTTCAGAAGAGAGGTTACAAGGGTGTCCAGTTTAGGTCACAGTACTTTGTAAGATTTTGCATTCAATTGCCCTTTCTGAATGGAGGTTATGTGGGATGTTTCCGGTTTTATATAGGTGTACCTTCTGTATTCTCTGTATCGGACTTTTCCAAAAGGGCGAGGTGGGATGCCTTCCATTCTTGATCTCCGTATTTTGGCACCTAATTGTTTTTTTCTGAGGGGAACAGTGCTCTCAATTGGGATGCTTCCAGTTTGGATTTTTGTTCTTTTTTTGCATTCTCTGTAAGAGCCTTTGGATTTTAAATTGTGTTTTCTGAAGGAAGATTATATGGATAAAGTATGTTTGTAGTTCAGGTAAGAGCATGTGAGAGGTTTAGGTTTTCATCCTCAGTCCGAGTTTACTGGGGATATGGGTTTTTTCTGAATTGATCTAATGAAACCTGTACTGTTACCGATGAGACACATAGGAAAATTGATTGTTACTTGCTAATTTTCGTTCCTGTAGTACCACGGATCATTCCAGACTCCTGGCTTTATGCATCCGTGCCAGCAGATGGAGACAGAGAAAGTTTAACTGACACTGCTTGATAACCACTGGTGCCACCTGCAGTTCTTCAGTATTGATATGTACCCAAGCACAAAAACTTACTTGCAAAAACACTTGTTAAAACTCTGAAGCAAAATCTGCATAGCAAAAAGAGCACAGCTGAGTGGAAGACGCTCCACCTCCATTAAGCGGGTGGGCTCTGGAATGATCCATGGTACTACAGGAACGAAAATTAGCAGGTAAGAACCAATTTTCCTTTCCCTGTACGTACCCAGATCATTCCAGACTCCTGGGATGTACCAAAGCCCCCTAGCCAGGGTGGGACCTGGAGAGTCCCGCTCACAAAACACTCTCGTCAAAAGAATGAGAGTTTCTGGATCCTGGACGTCTAGGTGAAAATCTCTCTCAAAAAAGTATGCAGCGACTTCCACGTAGCCATCCAACAAATATCTTGTGGCAACACCAACTGAGCCTCCGCCCACAAGGCCGCTTGCGATCGAGTAGAATGAGCCCATAAACCTTCCGGCAGTTGGTGGCCCTTAAAAATATAGGCTGACCCAATAGCCTCCTTGAACCACCTCGCAGTGGTAGCTTTGGAAGCCTGGAGCCCTTTCTTTGTGCCACTCCACAAAACAAATAGGTGATCAGATCTCCAAAAGTCATTGGTCATCTCCAGATATCTCAGTAAGGCCCTCCGAATGTCCAAACGCCTGAGTTCCCTCGCATGAGGAGAAGCATCCAAATTGGGAAAAGCTGGACGTTCGACCGCCTGATTAACATGAAAAGCTAACACCACTTTGGGAAGGAAAGATGGAACCATTCGTAAGGACACCCCCAAATCCAAAATCTGTAGGAACAGGTCCTTACAAGATAAAGCCCGCAACTCTGATATTCTCTGCGCTGAACAAATGACTACCAGGAAAACAAACTTCAAGGTCAAATCCTTAAGAGTCGCCCTACGAAGAGGCTCAAAAGTTGGTTTACACAAAGCTCGAAGGACCAGATTAAGATTCCAAGATATCCTTCCATACTGGAGGACATAAATTCTTAACCCCTCAAAGAAACCTTACAACATCAGGATGAGAGGACAAAGTTCCTCCGTCAATCGTCCCTCACAAAGAGGCCAGAGCCGCTACCTGAACTAGGACAGAGTTAAATGTCAAGCCTTTGCGCAAGCCATCTTGCAGGAAGCATAAAATCTGGGACACCGAAGCCTGCAAAGCAGCAACACCTTTGGCCACACACCAAGCCTCAAAAACCTTCCAGACTCGGACGTAAGACAATGAGGTAGACGTGCGCCTCGCATGCAGAAGGGTAGTAATAACCAACACTGAGTACCCTCATGCCTTAAAACGTCGCCTCTCAAAAGCCAAGCCACTAGATAGAAGCGATCTGCCTGATCGAAAAATATGGGACCTTGATGGAGCAGATGAGTGAGGTGACTGAACCCTATCAGACCATCCACAGCCAAGTTGACGAGATCCACAAACCATGGGCGACGTGGCCACTCCAGAGCCACCAATACAACATCCCCCAGGTGTCTCTCTATTCTGCGCAAGATCTTGCCCACCAGAGGCCATGGAGGAAACACATAAAGTAGAACTCCCTGAGGACAAATTACTAGAGTGTCGACTCCCTCAGCTCCGTAGTCTCATCTGCGGCTGAAAAATTATGGTGCTTCTGCACTGTGGCGAGACGCCATCAGATCTACATGTGGGCAACCCTACTTCTCGCGAATGAACTGCATCGCCGACTCTTGACAGTTCCCATTTGCCCAGATCTAGAAGACTGCGACTTAGAAAATCTGCCTGAACATTCTCATTGCCCATAATATATGAGAGGCCGCTATCTGGGTCAAGTGTGCCTCCACCCAGATCATTAACTCCTGAGCCTCTTGGGCTATCATCCGGCTCTTGGTACCGCCCTGTCAATTGATATAAGCCATGGTCGCCGCATTGTCAGACAGAATTCTGACTGAAAAACCTTGGACCATCGGCAGAAAAGCCAGCAACACTAATCACACCACCCTGGTCTCCAAGCGGTTGATAGACCAGGAAAGCTCCTCTGGCGACCACATGCCCTGAGCCGACTGAAGCTGGCAAACTGCCCCCCCCAACCAGAAAGACTGGCATCGGTAGTAACAACAATCCAATCTAGTATCTCTAGAATGACCCCCGAAGAAGGTGAGACGTTTGGAGCCACCAAGAGAGGCTTTCCCTCGTAGGAACATCCAGTGATACCGGCTGATGAAAAAACTCCAACAGTGGATTCCATTGTGCCATCATAGCTTTCTGTATGCGTAAAAGCCCAGGGAACCGACTCGAGGGGGGAAGGCATGGATCCCAGAACCTGCAAAAACTCCCAAGCTCTGGGTACCCACAACGCCAATAGACAGTGCATCTGTGACTGCAATTTGTTCGCTCTCTTGTCCGTCAAGAACACCTTGCCTACGCTCGTGTCGAACCGGACTCCCAAATACTCGAGACACTGGGTCAGGTTGAGATGGCTCTTGGCGAAATTCACCACCCAACCCAGCGACTGAAGGTATTGAATGACCTTCCTGACTGCTGAGAGACAACTGGCCTCCAACTCTGCCCAGAGAAGCCAGTCATCGAGATAAGGATGTACCAGAATTTCCTCGCGCCGCAAGGCCGCTGCCACTACTACCACGATCTTGGTGAAGGTCCGTGGTGCAATGGCTAGGCTGAAAGGAAGGACCTGAAACTGGAAATGCTGACCTAGAATCATGAACCTCAGATAACGCTGGTGATCCTGATGAATGGGGATATGAAGATACGTCTCCGTTAGATCTAAGGAAGCTAGGAACTCTTCACTGCGAACCACCGCAATCAGCGACCTTAGGGTTCCCATGCGAAATCTCGGGACTTTCAGCACTGCATTTACTCTTTTTAGGTTCAGGATAGGGCAAAAAGTGCCCTCCTTTTTGGGAACCACGAAATAAACAGAGTACCACCTGATGCCCCATTCCTCCGGGGGAACCGGCACCATGGCTCCTAAACCCCACAACCTGTCCAAGGTCTCCCAAACTGCTCATCGCTTTGCCAACGAAATGCATGGGGAGATCAAAAAAGAGATCGCAGATGGGACGAGCAAATTCTAAAGCATAACCGTGTCTTATGATTGAGAGGACCCACTGATCCTGAGTGAGACAGGCCCACTCCTCGTAGAAAAGCACTAGACGCCCCTCTAAGAAGGGAACAACTGAGTGGGCCAGCCTCGCCTCATTGGGAGAATTTTGCCCGCAGGGCCCAACCTCTGGTGGGGGCTATAAAGGGCCTCCAAGCTCCTCGAAAAGTCTGTGCCCAGGACTGATCATGGCCTGCAAACTGTCTCTGTGGGGCTGTTGTCCCTCTCGCATGTCGAGGCCTTCTGCCTTCTCGGAAACGGGCCTGAGACTGAAAGGACTGTCTGGACTTAGGCTTATCCTCTGGCAACTTGTGGACCTTGTTGCCCCTAACTGTTTCATCAACTGCTTGAGGTCCTCTCCAAACAAAAGATGGCCGTTACACAGCAGGGAACCCAACTGAGACTTGGACGAAACATCCGCCGACCATTGCTGCAACCACAACAATCTCCTGGCCGATACCGCAGAAGCCATAAGCAGAGAAGAGGCCCGTACTAAATCATTCAATGCGTCAGCTACGTACGCCACTGAAGCCTCCAAGCGCTCCACAAGACCAGTGTCCACGCTGGGGTTAGCTTGGTCTCCTTGCAACTGCTGCACCCAACACAAGCATGCCTGCTGAATGAAGCTGGAGCAAATAGCCGCCGGAAGGTTCAAAGCAGAAACCTCAAAGATCTGCTTGAGATGAATCTCCAGCTTACGGTCTTGGACATCCTTTAAAGCTGCGGCCCCTGCCTGCGGAATAGTCGTCATCTTGGTGACAGTTGATACCGCAGCATCCACCTTCGGCATAGTGAAGAGCTCTAACGTCTTCTCGGTTAAGGGATAGAGCTTCATAGCTCGGCCCACCTGTAATTTGAGAAACCCTTCAACCAATAGGCAAGTGCCACGTAGAAAACAATGACATCATCAGTTGCTGGGGGTTGAAGGGTTTCTCAAATATTGGTGCGAGAGCGTTACCCTCCGGTTGAAGAGACGCATTACCGGCAGGTCAGCAAGCTGAGCCGCGCTCCATCTCTTGGTATTCCACTTTCGTACATCTGTTTATAAATTATAATTCTGATGTACTGGTTTGACAAAGATGCTTTTTATTATGCAGTTAATTTCAGCCCCCGATGAAGGCTAAGCCGAAACACGGATCCTGTGTCGGGCTAACAATTCCTGAGCCTCACTAAGAACATGGCGTTTCTTCACGCTACACAAAAGTTAAGTTAAAATGATGACAATTGAAAGAATTTGAAAAATTGAACCCTTTGAAATATTTATTCATTTCAAATATGATTGGGAATCTTCCTGGACTATTTCACTAAGCATATTGAAAAAAATGCTCATTCATGGTTGACCTATGATTATATAAAACCTGGCACACTTTTTCACATGCTAACTAGCATGACATTATATGCCTATGTATGAGGTCATTTAAATGAGTAAAAAAACTCCGTTTCACCTTGGGTGTTGTCATACAGTTATAATTTGCGTGGTTATACAGTTCCTTTTTGTAGCTGAAGCTTTTATTAAATACAGCGGTCAAAAAGTTCTGGAGGGTCAGAGGTCCCTGAATATATATGCTGCCATATGTAAAACGTTGTTAGGGTTTATCTGCTTCTGTCTCTCCGGAAACTGTTGACCACCGAATTTAATAAAAGAGCTGCTTTTGGGGAAGTTGTTTTTTTTTTTTTTTTTGCTTCATCTGTCGCGTTTGGGTGCAAGCAGATGTTTTAAGCTCCTGACACTCTCTGCCGAGAAAAAAAAATGTATTAAAAGAAAGATAAGCAGAGAGAACGTGATCGATAAATGGCCATCGCCTCACCTGTCTGCATCGGACACCAGCGCCAGGCGGCCATAATCCCAGAATCGCTTCCTGATGATGGAGAACACCAAGATTAAGAACTGGAAAGGAAAAACAGAAAAGAAAAAATATCCCTTTACCTCATCTCTCTGCTGAACGTTTTTTTTTTTTTATTGACAACAAACAGAGTCAACTCTTAGTAGTGTAACATGGAGAATAGCATATTCCAGATAACATATTAGAGTAGCTTTAATGGAAAGATACAGACAGTGGGTGCTATACATCCGAAATCTGCCTCCCCAATAGCTCAAACCCCCCCCCCAAAAAAAATTACATATCCCCCTCCCTCCCACCCTACCCATCCCCTCCCTACCGCACCCTACAAGGCTACCCTTTCCAGTCTTAGGCCATAGCTCAGCAAGTCCATGCCGAGGGGGGATGACTGTCCAAAACCAGCTTATTCCTGAAGGTACGGCTTTGGTCGAGACCAGATCCTGTGGAATTTAGGAAGTGTGTCTCTCCTGACTGCCGTCAGATTTTCCATTAGGTATATATGTCGTAATTTGGTAAGAAGCTGAGGACGAGTCGTAGAAGACTTCCATTGGGCCGCTACCAACAAACGGGCGGCAGTGATCACATACGTGAACAACGCCTGTTGCTCCTCCGTATACGCCTCATACTGGATCCCCAATAACCAGATTTCTGCAGAGAGTGGGATCCGTACACCTAAAACACTCTCCATCAGTCCCTGGCAATTCCGCCAAAATATTTTTATTTGTGGGCAGCGCCACCACATACGAATAAAAGATCCTACTTGGGAACACTGCCGCCAACATAGAGGAGAGCGACCCAGTTGCTACCTGGCTATTCGGGCCGGGGAGTAATGCCATTGATACAGAAGTTTATACCTGTTTTCCATCATAGCTGCCGACATTGATGTCTGTCCTAAATTACGAAAACATTCCTCCCATTTACTCTGATCCCATGTGACACCCAGGTCCATCTCCCAAGCTGCTATGAGTTGCCACATGACATTCCTGACCCACCAATACCTGATAGACCTGGAGATAATTTTCTGTATTTTGCCCGCCAATATACCGTATCCCTCAAATAGAGATTGTCCCCGTTGCAGACTGAGTGCTACCCCACTCATGGCGATAAAGTGTCTCAACTGGGCATAGGCGAGAAAATCTGTTTTAGGGAGGCCATAGATATGTTGCAATTGCTCAAAGGGTAGTGTTCCACACCGGCCCCAGGCTAGTGAGGCCTCTCGCTTCCCAGCGGCAAAATACCTGATTAGACCGCCCAGTGGCAAAGGTTCTCAAATACCGGATAGGAGAGAGGGCAGAATGCTGCTTGCCCCCCACTAAATGTGATCTCCAGCATTTCCAAATAGTATAAGTGCTTTGCAAAGGCTGGGGGAAGGGCCTTAAAATCCCGGGCTGCAAGTCCACCCGACCAGAACAGTGCATACAGTGGAGGGGCCTCCCACTAAGGCCTGCTCTATCTCCACCCATTGTTTTGTGGAGCCTAGATCGTGGCAGTCAATCATATGCTTGAGTTGGGACGCGACATAGTAGTGTACCAATGAGGGCAATCCTACCCCACCCTCCCTCTGATTCCTGTACGGCACATTCCCTGGCCCCAAGACTCAGCTGTCGGGGTAGCCAAATCAGCGCAGCGCACAGCAAGGGCACGAAGCAAGGGGAACTCAGTAGTCAGTATCCGAGTACTCTCTCCACTTCTGCCCCAGCATCAGGCCTGTAAGCAAGGGGCTTTACCCGGCAGGGCTCTCTCACACCCCTGCTCAGCATTCAAAACAACAACAGAAACCACACAGTCCTGAAACTGTGCAGCTTCCGGGGGAGGGGGAAGTTAGCCACGTCTCCGGCCACCTCCCTCTCGCTCGACGCGGTGCACACGCATTCGCCAGCGAATAAGACGGAAAAGTCACGTGGCCGGACCAGCAGGTGAACACGGGACCCTGTGATTCTTCACACAGCGGCCCCCCTCTTTTTTCTTTTTTCAATTTAAATGCTTAGTAAACCAACAAATTCATAAGACAAAACAATAAAAGACTGTAAAAGTATACAGCACTTAATAATAAACAATTATAAAAAAAATAATAAAATAATAATAATAATTACGGGGGTCTTTCCTTGCTCTGGCATCCCCCCCATCCCCACTGTACTGCAATCTATAATCACAAGTAAAGCACGAACGAGCAATCAAACAAAAACTCCAACTTATGAAAAGAGTTTTAAAGCCTCTGCACACCAAAGTTCAAATGGTTTCCAAATCTCGTGAAATTCAAAGACAGTTATTTTTTAACCGCCGTTAGATGGCGCATAAGATGTACACCCCCCCCCCCCACACACACACACACACACACACTCAACACTGTAAAGGACGCTTCATCAGGAGGCCGAGAGCTCTTTCAGTGGGAAGCTCCTCTCGCATTGAGCCGCTGTAATTATTTGTAAAATCGACTGCCGGGTCTTTCGAGAAAATAGCCACATCTGGAATAGGAATACGCAAGTCAGGAGAGTTTAGGATCCCCAGGTTAAGGTGAAATCTATTTTAAAAATGTCGGTGAAATCGCCCTTTTCCCAATAAACCTGAATCTTGGGGCACTCCCACCAGATATGGAAAAGAGACATAGCGGCAGACTGCTTTCCCCACTCCATGATGTCTTAACACAATTTAAGTAATGTAAGAATGGCAGCAGAATAGAAATCAGGTACCAGTTACAGCTCCTGATTTATGACTAAAAAGGCAACAGGATGAAACAAAAAAAAAATATGCTAAACAAATTTTATATTTTGCTGTAAAACTTCTTTTTGACCCGGTAGGTTCCTCCTGCTCCTCTGACCTTCCGGCTCGATCAGAACCGACCTCTGTTGGCCTACGGCACTCTTCACGGGTATACGGGTTCCACCTTCTCCTCCCGCTCCCCCAGCCCAGTCAGTGCAGTGACCGTTCTTGGCCAAGGACCACAAACCCGTGGCTGCCTCTGGAATCCAAGTCACGTGGACCCTCAGTGCAGTCACTAGGTGTCACCACTGAGCAACAGCGGAGGCTTCCTTCCCCAGTCCTCAGCCACCCAGGCAGGGGCTGTGAACGCCGGGCCAGCCCGGAGAGCAGAAGATCTGGTCAGGAAACTGCCACCAGGTCAGCCCCTGGGGGGGGGGGGGAATATTCTTTTTTTTTTTTTAAAAGAAAACAGGATACACCACCTACGAATTCAGGAACAGGAACGCCGTGGCCTCTGCGGCTCTGGCCATCCTCAGGCCACAAGGGAAGAGGCGGGGGGAGCTGGGTAGGAATGGTGCCAAAAGAGACAGCAAGCAGAATCAAGCCAAGGGCTGCGAGACCAACGGCCTTCTCTTTCTCACCTTCGCCGGTCAATATACAAAAACATAAACAGAGAAGAGGACTTACCGCAAAACATGACACGTCTAAGAGCAGGACGGTGGGCACTCCCCCGAAGGTCACCCCTTGCAGCACGGTGCTCCCCTGGGCCGCGCTGTAGCAGTAGGTCTTGTTCGAACTGTTTGACACTCCAATTCTGCTGTGGGACCAGGAGGAGAAGGCAGAGGAATGGGCCGCGGACTTAACCATCAAAGACATCTCCGGCTTCTAACCTGCAAAGGAAAAGAGGAAACTGGACTAGAGGCTGCATGGACACATGGCTTTTTACGACAGCGTCTCCCGAATCGCTCCTGGAGCCTCACCCTAACCAGGTTCGATTTTGGGGTTTTGGGTTTTTTTTTCCCCCCAGAATTCCCACATGAAGATGCACGAGACAAATCTACAATTGCTGGAGCCTTGGGCGATTGCAAAATCTAATCGAACGCGTACGTTCTCGGCGCCCTGCCGTGCCACTCTGCCCAGGGAAAACCCACTCCCTGATCATGAAACTATCCTGGCTTCTCAGGCGATTCCACAACCCCCAACCCTGTACAAGTTCTTACTACAACTCAAAGTACAATTTTCCTTCCTGTGGCCTGTACTCTTTGGGTCTGTCCTCCCAACGCAAGCACACGGACTTATCCAGTTACAGGACTTGTGTGTGTATTACCTCCCTCTTCTTCCTACCAAGCACAGTTATTCTAATCTTTCTTATAACATTACAGCTGTTTTCTCACTTATGTAAGGACACCCAGATAGCGCTGTAAATTACCATTGCAATCACTCATCAGACAAGCCTGCACGACATGGGAACATTTCAGCCTGGCAGTTTCTTCCTCCTCTTCCTTCAGGCATCCAGCTCAATCAGAACCGGTCCCACTTGGGCTTTGGGATCACGAGCCCTCGGGGAACTTTCCCCTCTATTTTGTAACTTCTCCTTCCATCTAGCCCAGACATCACAGCAATGGTCCTTGGCTGGGGTGGGGGGGGGTGGGGGGTGTCACAGATCGTGGTTCCTTCCCCCCAAACCTGGAACGTGTGCACCGTGTGATGCCGTCGTGCACTGGACAGGACCTCCTTCCCTCCCCTGCTCCCCAGGTGCTGCGAGTACCGCCCTCTGCATCATCTGAAGTAATTCGGGAATATATATAGTAAAGCTCACCCATAACCCTGCGACCAACCGCGTGCTCCATCTGTCCTAACCGGATGCTGCTCCATTGCAAAAATCGCAGGCCGTCCCATCGGTCGAACCGGTTTTCCACCTGCTGTCCCGCTCCCCCATCTATTTGTGTCCTTAACCTCTTTTTTTTCCCATTAAGGCCTTGACCGAACTCCCAGGAGGCACAGCGTCGTGCGGATCCAATCCTTAGGTGGGGTGAACCGGGCGACTGCACCAACACCAGGTGGGGAGAGCCGGTGGGATGCAGCAGGAGCTGTGCCCGTGATCTCACCGCTGTTTCCGGGTTTGCTGACCCATCCCCACGCTGCTGCCTCCTCACTCCTCCCTCCTCCTCCTTGGGCTGCTTTTCATGGCCCTGACCCCCAGCCCATTCTCCAATCTTGAGAGGGGGACGGGGAGCAGATGACTCATTTTCCCCTCCATCCTGTGGTGGTGGTGGTGAGATGCAGGGTGTGGAGGGCCCACTCAGGAATATTTTCCTTGGACCCCTCTAGGATCAGCTATGATATCAAGGGCTTTAACAAAATGCCAGGCACACAGAGTACGAAAAAGAGACAGCCCTGTCCTCTGTATAAGCTTCATGCCAAATTTGCCAGCATGCACTAAAATCTTTTGCCACCTCTGCCGGAGTACATTTTTTCTCCCCCATCTGGTGGGAACTGCACAATCATCGTGCGTCAGGCTGGATTTATGAAGACAGCGTCAGCTCCGGTTTGGAAGCCTTCGAACGATCTCTGGAGGTCTTCTGCAGCCTCTCCATGGGCAGTGCTCAGACTCTGAGGAGCTTGGAGGTGTTTCTGGCTACTTTCTTTTGTTGTTGTAAGTTTTCAGACAGTTATGCTCAGGATTATTAATCTCCCGAATTCAGCTGCTACTTAAAACAGAGCCTGTTGGTTCAGGAAAAAAAAAAAGCAAAGAGCTGTGTGAATACCTGCACATAGCACCCCCCGCCCCCACCCCCCTGTCCAACAACCAGCACGGCACTCCAGTGAAAGCCGTGGTCTCTGCAAATGGTCAAGAGGGGAAGACAGAAATCTGCACACTGATCACCACCAGGCAACTCATAGACATGAGAGCCGACATCCGAAGCCACATGAAAGCAACAGCAGCTAAGTCCAGGACCATCACATTGCAGTAGCCTGTGACCACAGAATAATCTTAACCCCCAGAGGGCCAATTTACAAGCGGCTATCAACCAAAGCACTCTCACAGCAAGACGGCTAGCACTGTGTGATCCAGAGCTGACGTGTTATACCCGTCTGGGAGCAAGCAACCACCAAATTCTGTTGCACTGGCACGGCCATGTTACAACAGCCAGCAATCAGAGAGCTACCTCCATGCTTTCTGAATCTCAGAGAAAGTGTATTATATTTATTGCAACTCCCAAGATTTACATAAGGCTGCATTAAATCTTACTGTCTTATGTTTCCATTTCTGTTCAGCCTCTCTCCCCTGTCTTCCTGAATGTTTGACATTTTTCATACTCCTACACTGACTCCGCTCCTCCAGTCACCTGCTTCTCATGCAATTTTCTCAAGGCACTAGGCACTAGTGCATCAGTATATGCAGAGCTGCAGTATTCCCGCTCAACTAAACTGCACGCAGATCGGTATCTCTGAGGTTTGAATATCCTGTGAACACAGGAATAAAACCGTACGCTTAAATCCTTAAGCAAAAATCCCTTGAGCAGTGTTTGTGGCATCTTTGTAGCTAACTGGGAAGGGGAACACGTTTTTCTGTTCTTTCAATATACACCGCACGCAGCCACACCCACACCTTCCCAATTAAAATGTATGCTCATGTCAATCTAACAACTAAAATAAAGAGGAAAGTTGCCCAGTGCATCGCTGGAATGCAAACTGAGCTCTACCCCTCCCTCCACCTCTCTCTCCCTATACTCTCCAGTTCCACCCCTGTCTGTCTATTGTCCAGTCCACTGTCTACTACCACATATGGAAATGGAGCTCCGCCTCTCTCTCTTTCCTGTCTGTATTGTCCAATTCACTGTCTACCACCACAGTGGTCCCCATCCCTGTCCTGGAGGCCCACCAGCCAGTCGGGTTCTCAGGATATCCACAATGAATATGCATGAGAGAAAATTTGCATGCAATGCCTCCATAACATGCACATTTTCTCTCATGCATATTCATTGTGGATATCCTGAAAACCCGACTGGCTGGTGGGCCCCCAGGACAGGGATGGGGACCACTGTACTACTATATATGGAAATAGAGCTCTGCTGCTCTCTCTCATCTGTATTGTCCAATCCACTGTCTACTATCATATATGGAAACGGAGCTCCGCCCCTCTCTCTGGCTGGCTCCCTGAATTGTCCAATCCCCTTTCTACACTCACACAGTGCACCCGAGCTCAGCCTGCACTCTCTCCTACCACATATCTCGGTTATGTATTTCCTACACGTCACAGTATTTCCCAGTCTTTGGACGGGCTTTTACTACTAGTCATGTACAATAGCCTTGGCTGCTGGTTTTCTGTCTGATCATGCTCGTTCCCCTGCAGACCACAAGGGGGCGCTGCTGACTGTCCAACGCACTAGCATGACTACTGGTGACTTCCTGCAGTCAGGCTGGAGGAAGCAGGTGGGAGGTGAAGTGAGAAAGATGGGGGAGGAGGAGTGGGATGGAAGAAAAGGAGGCGTGAAAGAAGGCAGGAAAAGAGGAGCAGCCAAGGGGGGGTGGGATACTCATTTCCCTGGCAATGTTTTACAGGTTTGAAACTTCTCTGTGGAAATTGGCTAAGCTCCTGCCCTGAGGTTCCCCTGAACCACGGGAAGATGACATGTTTGGAGAGTGTCATAAAATAGCTCATGTGGAACTGAAGCTGACTACTTCATACCATGCGTAGTCAAAGACCAATCAGATCCACCGTTTCAAAGGTAACCTGCGACTAGTGCCAACACGGCTGCTGCCAGAGACACTGAAGTAAGGAGCTTCTGAAAACAGCTTCACAGTAAATTTTTTTTTTTTTTTGTAATTGATACAGAGTATTGCCACATAGGAAGCTCAATCCTGAAATGCTTTACAGCAGCCAGACCATCCACTCTGCTACCATAAAACAGACACTTCCTGCCTTCACTTCATATTTGCAATTAAGACACAGCTCTCACCAAATTTAGGCGAGTCAAAGGCTTTCTTGCCACAATGATGTCAAAAAAAAAAAAGAAAAAGAAAAAAAGGGTACACTGAAGTGTGCAATATCACTAACAGAACCAACAAAAAAATGTAAAATGTAGATATTACTGCATGCTAGCTTTCCTACTGGAAAGGCCCTTGCAGAACAAAAAAATAAAGTAGATCATTATTTGTGTATAAAAACAAAAGCGATGTACACTGATAGGCAACCACCCCTGGGAAAGTCAGGCTAATGCATCTCCCTCCTGACCTACATCTCCCTGAGCTTCCCACGTGGCAAACAGTGCGCGGGCCTTGCATGCAGCCGAAGTCACGAGAGTCTAATCTCTGAGAACAAAAAAACTACTCATTTCCCATCCAAGAATTGAAATACACTAACCCACCTTGTCCTTTGCACAGGGTTTGAAACTGTGCTAGCACCGTCACTGGAAGCATATGACTCTTAGAAAACATTTACCCTTTCTCAAAAGTTTAAAAAAAAATAAAAAATGTTTATCTAGGATAATCACAGGCCCGAATCATATCTGTCATTCTTAATCCTGGAAGTAGGCGGCAAATTGCTGACCCTTGATTAAAGGCCTACAAAACACCAGAGAATAAGGCATCAGGCCATACTGGCTACAGGAATAACTCAAGCAGTACCAGTGACCCACAGAATATCAATCAGTTTCCCAGCATGGGACAGCTCCTCCTCCCCGCTCCCAATAAAAAAAACATCCATTATTGCACCCAAGTATCCAAAGCCTTTTTAGTAGTTACCAGAGACAAGGAAGAGTTCAGGACTCCCATTCCACAGCAGTGAGTCACTCCGGTTTTTAACTTCTTTATTTTTTTATATTACCGTATATACTCGTATACAAGTTGATCTCATGTATAAGTCCATGGGCAATTTTGAGAACAAAATCCATTGAAATGCACTGACCATGTATAAGTTGAGGTTTAAAATGAGCGATCTATCAGGAAGATAAGAATTCAAGAAAAGCCATGTCCATATTAAACAAAACGTCATGGGGCGTGCTAACGTCAGGACAGGTCAGCAGCACGACCAGAGTTAGCTGCATAAGTTAAGCGGTTAACCGCTAATATCGGAGTCAGCCACTTAACTTGTGCGGCTACCTCCACTCTGCTTCAGCGGTTGGCGCATATCTACTCGCATATCTCAGGAACGTTATGGTATACGTGGAAAAACTGATAGTATGCGTGTATAAGTCGACCCAGCTTTTTGGGATTATGCTCTGGCATAAATTTCTCGACTTATACACAAGTATATATGGCAATTATATTTTATTGAAATTTCAGTTTTACATCCAAGAAATCACTTGTTGAGAATGACAACAGAGATACAATACAAACAAAATCATATAGTAATCTATTAAGAAAATTAATATTATCTCGGATGTCAGTCCACAGATAAAGAAGATCCAGTCACATATCAAAGAAACCTATCTTGAAGAAAAGAAACCTAAACATAGAGTAGAACTAGCCAAATCTTAATTAACGCCTTCCGCTACTGGGGAAGAAATAATGCCTCCCCACTTTTGGATCCAGTAGTTAAGTTGAGACTGTTTCTCATTAATCAATACAAGCAACAGAGAAAGGTTGAAAAATACGTATTCAACCCTCCTATTTTTAAATTACACATTCACGTGGAAAGTAAAGCATAAATAAAGCACCCACACTAACAGCCAGCAGGTTTCACCGTCAAAAATCTCTTCTTCTTTGCTTGAGTTGCCTTGGCAACATCCGGGAATATACGAACTTTTAAACCATAGAAAGTAACCTCTCTCTCTCTCTTTTATGGAAAAAACAAAGTTTTAATATATAATCCCTGTCAGAATCCAAGGCCAGTGTGGCTATCTATCAGTGTGGAAGACACAGGCCCTTCCTCTAAAGAATTTTCCAAGATCGCAGTCAAATTCGAGGTTTCCAATGACTCTTGGGGCTCGCCGTCTCCCTTTATAGATTTCAAAGTAGACGGTAAACAGTAAGGAATTTTCATTACCTCTAAGACGTATTTTCTCAGCATTTCAGTTGGAGAAGTCAACTGCTTCTTAGGAAAAGTTATAATTCTGATATTTTGACGAACAACATTTTCCAAGTTTTCAATCTTATTTTGTAGAAAAAGATGACCCTTGGTAACAGTCCCGACTGAATCTTGACCACCACTGATTTTAGATTCCTGAGTTTTTCCACTTTTTGAGATAAAACAGAAACCTGTTGCAGAGTTGTTTGTAAACCTGTAGATGCATTTTGCTGCGGACTTACAAACTGAGCTAGTTGTAAGGAAAGGTTCGAAATGGCATTCCAAATCATATCCATTGTAATAGGGGATTTGGGTAATTCAAAATGCAATACATCAGCTGCCTGATTCCCAGTTAGTAATCGAGCCAGTCCAATAGAAACCTCTGTAGGAACATCGTTATCCACCGTCACACTTGGTCCTATGGAGTTCTTGCTATCCCCCACCAGCATCAACTCCTACATCTGGCAGCCTGAAGAAACCGATGCCATTTTGGGCATCTGCCTGAAATTGTCCAAATGCGGCCTAGGAGAGGATGTTTCCTCGCCGCAAGTCACAGGAAACCCCAGTCAATGGGGAACACGGAGCAGCTCCCAAGTCAAAGAAGTTTCAGGGTCTGGGGTGGACACAGGTGAACCTTCACTCAGCATTCCACCCAACCACTCAAAGGAGTGTACTGGAGGGTCCTGAGGTCAAAGGAGATGTTTATCCATTAGGCCTGTCGGTGATGACAATGCCGACATGTCGGATAGATGAAGGCCTTTCCTTTCTTCTTTCCCTCCAAAGAAAGCCGAGAAGGAGCAAAATGAGGTAACATAATATTATGGGAGAGGATCCTTCGGAGCTCATAATCTCAATTGTGCAGCCATTTTGAATTCCCTCTCTACTTTTTACATCTTAAAACGGGACCGTGTGCATTACATTACCTTTGGATAATTCTCAAGGCATCCCAATAACAAAGTTATTACAATGTACAGAGTCCAGTTTTCTCCAAGACCAACATAACTACTACTAAAACTCACCACTACTGCATTTACTTTAAAAGAGTATTGGAGTTTGTTTTTTTTTTAATATCCTTACTGTAAACGAGCATATCACATGCACAGAAGTTGGCAGCAGATGCAAAACCAACTTTTTCATCCAATTTGCCCAGATTATTCCTGTCCACAATGCAAAGATATATCCTACAGCCACAGAATGTTACTACTTGAAAGTTCTCTCTCCTTATGCAGGGCAGTTTGTATACTATCATCTGTACACTATCATCTTAGCTTACAAGATCCCCTGTTGCCAGAGGATGTCGTGAAACTTAGTGCAGCTGCGTTTAAAAAGAGTTTGGACAAGTTCCTGGAGAAAAAGTCCATACACTATTATTAAGCTGGAGTTGCAGAGATCCACTGCTTATCCCTGGGATAAGCTGCATGGAATCTATCTACCCCTTGGGACCCTGCCAGGTACCTGAGACCTGGATTGGCCACTGCTGGAAACAGGACACTGGGCTTGATGGATCTCTGGTCTGACCCAGTCTGGCAAGTCTTATGTTCAAGTCCACACCCAGCACCCCTTCCTTCCCACGTCAACCACGAAGCTTTGCAATAATCCAAACCACCACCAAAACTAGCATGGCTGCCACCCAAATACCTGACTTCCATGCCCCCGCAGTTTTTCCAGATGGCATACCGCCACCACAGATCTCCTGCACTGACCCAGCAAAGTGTCTGGGGAATCACAAATTTACTTACATAATTGCAAATGTAATCATTGTGGCTAATAATCATCATAGCGCAGAAGTTATATTGCATGTCTCTATATAATGGTTGGGAACCCCATTCTTACAGTTCACCTTAGTTGATTCTACAAAGTCTAAGTCCAGATGATTATTTCCAGTTCAATGCTGCCTGCTAGACAGACCCAGCTGCAGTCAACCTGCCCGGTACAGCTGGCTAGTCCCCACCCCTCCACTCCTCCCTCGATTTGTAGCCTTCTAGACCAACACAGCTACCGCCCTTTTATTTTTCCTCTTGAGTTGTAGCCTTCTGTTTTAAACCTGGTTATCACCATACTAGTAAGCACCTGCTGGATTACTAATAAGAACGTAAATATGGTTTAAACTACTGAAATGTCAACTGTTGACTATTTAAAAGATAAATAGGGAGGAGAATCTCCCCCCCCCCCCCCAATAGGCCTATACCCTTCCTGCATTCCTCCCTACCCATAAGCCCTACACTTTCTCCAGCAAGTTCATATACTCCCCAGGCTGGCTAACAGCAGCCCAGCCTGCCCGAATGCGAGGAGCCGTGCAGTATGCCTGGCAATTGAGAGTCCCTGGCTAGCATATGCAGATATTAACACTTAAATGACTCAATGATAAGACTTTACTTACGGTTTAATAGCTTAAACAGCTAATATTCTGCATCCCTATTTGCAAGGCCATGCAGTCGCTATCTCTTCACTTGTGTGCAACTAAGGACACTTACAATAAGAAGCTATGAATTTAGAAATCACATTTGTTTTACAAATGAGTCATTATATATTCATTTATTTTATAGGTGGTATCGTGAGAGTGGAAACCTGACTTCTAATGTTACTACCCAAACAAAATCCCAGGATCCCCCCTAAGCAGACGCAGTTTCCAAGTAATAAGAGTCGTTCACTTTACATTAATGTTCTTTGATGGCTTCCACAAGCTTAAATATGCACAACCACATTTATTTTTACCTGGGTAGGTATAGCTATAAGCTTCTGACCTGTTCTGGAGTGACAAATTGAGTTCAGGGTTGGCTCAACCACTATTCACAGGTCCAGGACTACACATACAGTTGTGCTAATAAGTTTACATACCCCTGTCAGAATTTGTAAGATGTGTAGCATTTTAAAAAAAATATGAGTGATCAGACAAAACATGTCTATTATTTTTAAATGTGTTTCAAATTAAACTATTATCCATCACAGAATAGCACAATCATTAAACAAACCATAGCAATAAAGGAAATAATAAAATGGTCCTGTTCAAAAGTTTGCACAGGACTGAGATAGCACTGAAGGGCAGATATCCACACCTGTGCCTTGTTTGATTGTAGTTAGTGTGTGTATAAATAGTCAATGAGTTTCTTAGCTCTTGAGAAAGCCTTGTACATTTCATCCAGGGCTGCACTGTCTTTGGTAGTTACTGAAGCACGAGGAAAGCAAAAGAACTGTCAAAGGATCTGCAAGCAAAAGTAGAACAACTTTATAAGTAAGGAAAAGGGTATAAAAAGATTTCCAAAGATTTGAAAATGCCAATCAGTACTGTTCAAACTCTGATCAAGAAGTGGAAAACTATGGGTTCTGTTGACACTAAGATAGACCAAGAAAAATTTCAGACACAACTGCCAGGAAAATTTGTTGGGATGCAAAGAAATACCTACAACGAACTTCTACTGAAACAAGTAGTGTGAGTGTTTCAACATGCACAATAAGGAGATACTTTTACAAAAATGGGCTGCATGGTGGAGTTGCCAGAAAAGAAGCCATTGCTGCACCAATGCCACAAAACAGCCCGCTTACAATATGCCAAACAGCATCTAGAGAAGCCTCAAAACTTCTGGAACAAAATAATTGGACGTGATGAGACCAAAATTGAAGTTTATGGTCACAACTATAAACGCTATGTTTGGAGAGGAATCAACAAGGCCTATGATGAGAAGCACACCATCCCTACCGTGAAGCACAGAGGAGGATCTCCTCTGTTTTGGGTTGTTTTTTTTTTTTTTGGGGGGGGGGGGGGGGGTGAACTACAGCTGCACAGGGAATTTAGACAAAATTGATGGCAGGCTGAATGCAGCATCTTATCTTAAAATATCGGAGGAGAATTTGCATTCATCAGCCAGGAAGCTGCGCATGGGTTGCACCTGGACTTTCCAACATGACACTGATCCGAAACGTAAAGCCAAGTCGAGCGACTGCAGCAGAAGAAAGTGAAGGCTCTGGAGTGGCCATCACAGCCTCCTGACCTCAACATCATTGAGCCACTTTGGGGAAAACTCAAACATGCAGCTCATGCTGGACAACGAAAGAATTTACAGGATCTGGAGGGTTTTTGCCAGGAGGAATGGGCAGCTTTACCACATGAGAAAATAAAGGGCCTCATTCACAACTATCACTAAAGACTGCAAGCAGTCACTGATGCAAAAGGGGGCAATGCACGATATTAAGAACTAAGGGTATGCAAACTTCTGAACAGGACCATTTTATTATTTCCTTTATTGCTGTGGTTTAACGATTGTGCTATTCTGTGATGCATAATAGTTTAATTTGAAACACATTAAAAATAACAGACATGAGTTTTGTCTGATCACTCGTGTTTTCTTAAAATGCTACACATCTTACAAATTCTGCCAGGGGTGTGCAAACTTATGAGCACAACTGTACACTAACAGAAGTTTTTCTCTAGAATACTACACTGACTCTTTAAAAAAAAAAAAAAAAGTTGATCTCTCCTGCAGGGCCAAGCATTGTACTGTGAGTTTTTAGTGATGTGGTTTTTATATACTTGACTGCTTCAGGTCTCTTAGCCTCCAGGGAAATGAGATACATACAACAAGGCACCTGAAATGTTTCACAAGACACTGAAAAATGCACTGGTGTCTCCTACAATGCCCCATCCACCGCCCAAAAAAAAAAAAGAGAATCACCTATTCACCTCATCTTGGCCCAACAGTACATAACGTAGGTCGTGCACAGAGCTGGAGAAATAAACAGCTCAAGTTACAGACTGCACAAAGGTTGCAGAAGAATCGTCCTCAGGATTTTAAGTGTGAGGTTTATTTTAGCTTACGCAGACTATGCAAATCTTACACAAACAAAAAAAAAAAAAATACAGTAAGGAAAATCCAAAGGCTAGTTTTCCTTATTTCGTTTTCTTTTTTTCTCAGTGGCTTTCATGGGCTAACAGAGGAATTCCTCTTTTTCAATAAATGAATATTTAATTAAAAAAAAAAAAAAGGGAGGTATTTTAGTGTACTTTAGCCTAAAAACATATTACGAGATTTGACATTTAGACACAAGATTTAGCAAGAAAAAAAAAAGCCATGGTATATTCTGTACCAAAAATGAAAGTGGCACAAAATAAAGCCTGTCATCTGGACCAGAGATAAGCACAGGACAAACACTTCAGGCTGCTCGACAAGGTGGCCCTAGGTAAGAAGTGGCCAGGCACGGCTGCAGCGTCACCCAGAAGCAGCGAGATGCTGGATTCTCTGCAGAGAGAGAAACAGCCCATCAACTGGTAACAAACAGAGCCCTCACAGGAGGGGGGCAACACTGGACCTGGTGCTTAACCGAGAGGGAGACCGTTTCTGATGCTGCAGTGGAGGATCACCTGAAATCCAGTGATCACCGAACGGTGCGGTTCTCTATCAGAACGCCAGTGGCGAAGGTAACATTAAAAGGAAAACTAACTTTGTCAAAACGCGGGGAGTACCACAAGGAGTCGTCAGCAGCCTGGGAAAATCCAGGGGGAAGCGGGCGAGCAGTGGGAATAACTAAAAAAAAAGTAAATAAAAGGGAAGAGGCAAAAAAAGAGGAAGCCATGTTTTTCAGAAGAAGCAGCTGAAAAGGGGTAAAGGAGAAAAGGTTAGTGTTCGTAAACCAGAAGAGATCACGGAAAGAGGAAGACAGGCGACGATATCTGGAAAAGCTAGAGAGAAGCTGGGAAAGCAGTCAGGACAGCGAATATGCAGATGGAAGAAAAAAATAGATTATACAGGAAAAAGACGGACAAGACCTATTTTCAAATACGCTAGTGATAGGAGAGAGTGCAAGAAGTGACACTGTGAGACTCAGAGATGAAAGGGAGGGAATATGTACAGGCTGACAAAGAAAAAAAAAGAGGAAGCACTTAACAAATATACTTCTGTTCAGTGTTCACTGAGGAAGGGTCAGCAGTAAGACCACAGAAAACGGACACAATTAAAACTGGAGGAGAGTTAAACCTCAAACAATTTTTCAGAAGGCTATTCGTGAGCCGCTAAGTAAAAAAAAAAAAAAAAAAAAAAGTAGAAAGAGTAATGGGGCCAGAAAGAATACATCTGAAGGCATTAAGGAAAAACTTAAGAGATGTCCTGGCAGCTCCACCGGCTGACCTTTTCAATGCTTCTTTAGCGTCACGAGTACTTCCCAGAGGACTGGAGACAAGTATTAAAGGGAGTAAGGAGACGAGTGGGAACTAAAAACCAGTTAGTTTGTTGCCAGTAAATGGGATCGCTACTAAAACAGGAAGATAAGCGTGGGATCCAATGGATCACACAAGCTGAGGCAGCAGGGTTTTATCAGCGGTAAATCTCCTCAGACAAATCTGACCAATTTCTTTGATTAGGTGACCAGAGAGTTGAATCAGGGGTAAGTGCTAGATTTATTTGTAAACTTTTATATACCGTTGTTTGTGGAACATGCCTTCACAACGGTTTACAATGATAAAAATAAACACAAGAAAACCATGAAATGTAAAACAGTAAAACTCGCTAACACAGAAATTACTTACACATCAAGCTATAAAATAAAACAATAAAATTGAGCATTAAATAAATGAGAACATAAAAAGATAAAATAACATATACTAAATATTAAATACAAGCCCTCGAAATTCATAAAAACCCTAAAACTAGTGACTAAGATAGAAATAAAATCTAATTAGATGGTAAAATAAAAATAATCCTAATAAAAAAACATCATAAAATAGTGTAGTGTATGTGGAAATGAGGTTTAGCCTATGCCGTCATTATAAGCTTGCTTGAACAGCCATGTTTTAAGATGTTTTCTAAATCATTTTAAATCGCTCTGCAACCTTAGATTTGTTGGTAACGTATTCCATAAACCTGGTCCTGCTAATGAGATTGCTCTCTCCCTTACAGTAGTAAGTCGTGCTGATGCAATAGAGGGTATTGATAGAAGGCCTTTATTGGCTGATCTGAGGTTACACTGTGGTGTAGGTAGCCAAACTACGGCATTTAACCATTCGACTTGATTGCCATAGATTACCTTGTGCAAGATTGCAAAAGTACTTTGTACTCAATCCGTTTTTCAATTGGTAACCAATGAAGTGCTTTTAAGACAGGGGTGATATGCTCCGTTTTTTTTTGTGACCGGTTAATATTCTAGCGGCAGCATTTTGAAGAATCTGTAAAGGCCAGATTGTCGATTTGGGTAAGCCTAGGAGCAGAGAACTGCAATAGTCAAAAGCCGTGAAAATGAAAGATTGTAATATGGTTCTAAAATCATTCGGGTGTAGGAGTGGTTTTAAGCGCTTTAATATAAATGATTTGCTGAATCCTTCAATTATCTTCAAGGATATGTAGGATGTAGTACACTTGGATTTCAGCAAGGCTTTTGACAGAGTTTCGTGTAGGTGACTTAAATAAACTGATGTCTTTGGAATGGGCCCTAAAAAAATGACTGACAGGGTTAGAAAGTGGTTGAGTGGGAGGTGTACAAAGGATAATGATAAAACGGAGTTAGCTCCGAGGAGAAGGGCGTTATCAGTGGTGCGCCACAGGAATTTGTCCTTGGACCAGTTCTTTTCAACATTTTCCTAAGTGATATTACAGAAGGTTTATTGATAAAGATTTGTCTTTTTGCAGGTGATATCAAAATCTGCAACCGGGGAGACACCCAGGAGGGTAGGAAAATCATGAGAAGGGATCTAGTGAAGGTTGAGGAATGGTCTAGAGCAGTGGTTCTCAACCTTTTTTCTGTCGGGACACACCTGACAGACGGTTTTCACATGCATGACACACTGATCACATGACCATCATAGGACTAAATGTAAAAGTACAGTTTGCCTCCACAGGAACCCCCCTGACCCACAATAATGGATGTAAAGCAGAATTATGACATTCCCCGTACAACTCACCTTACAAAAAATATATTCTGATTCTAGTGTCATCTCAGTAACAGCAACACAAACTCCAACTACCAGGCTCAATAGCCCTACTTATGAAAAGACAGCAGTTTATCACTATTACATATCCTCTTGAGAAAATACAACAAATAAGACTGATACAGTAAAATACCTCACCTCGCTCACATACACAGAACAGACTTAACATACTCCCAGGATCTGCAGTAATGCGCATAAACTAATCCGCACACAGTTACACCTGTATTATGGAATACACTCAAACAGGAGCAACCCTATCTATGAAAAGGCAACACTACAAATATTAAATCAGGCCCTAAAAACCAATACACCTCTTATTAGGAAAACAGAACTAGCCAAGCAGCTATAGATCCCAACACAGAAATAATTGTATAACTATGCTAATAAGCAGAATAAAAGTTTCACAACAACTATGAACAGAATAATATCCAACAATTAAATACTCATAAAAATTATTTAAAATTCTCTAAACACCAATAAAATATTTCAAAACAGCAAACACATCACATAATATTCAGTAATTAAAATGGCAGTCAATCAAGAAAAATAAACTTTAAAAAGCCACCTTTATTAACCCCCTCCAGCAGCTCTCCTACTCCTCTTCCATGCAGGCCAGTAGCACACACCAGAAGCAGTAGTGGCTGAAGCTCTGTACTCATGGTCCTCTTCCTTAGGGCCCACGACCAGTCTTTCTGTCTCTCACACAAACACATACCAGTCACACCCGCATGACCAGTTTCTGTCTTTCACACACCAATCATTTCCCGACCAGTCTTTCTCTTACACACACAAACACAGGCTTCCCACTTCCATGTTCTATCTTACATATACAGGCTTCTCACTCCCATGCTGTGTCTCACACACACCCAGGTTTCTCACTCCTATGCTAGCTCTCGCCACATGCACAGGCTTCTCATTTCCATAATCACTTTCTTTCTCTCTCACACACACACACATACCAGTCACACTCATTTACCAGTTTCTGTCTCTCACACACCAATCATCTCCTGACCAGTCTCTCTCATACACACACACCAGTCACCTTCCCGAACTGTCTCTCTCTCTCATACATACACACACACAGGCTTCCCACTCCCATGTTCTATCTTACATATACAGGCTTCTCACTCCCATGCTGTGTCTCATACACACCCACACACCCAGGTTTCTCACTCTTATGCTTGTTCTCTTCACATGCACAGGCTTCTCATTCCCACAATCACTTTCTCTCTCTCTCACACACATTCCAGTCATCTCCCTCACCATTCACTTCCATTGTCTCTCCTATACACACACACACATCACCTCTCTGACCAGTTTCTCTCAATCACACACACATGCTCTCTCTCACACACACTTACATAGATGATCTCAATCAAATGCTCTCGCTTACACACAGGTTTCTCAAATCACACTTACACATACACACTCTCAATCACACATACATTCTCTCACAGACAGGCTGGCTGTCTCTCACTTCCTTCCCCCCCCCGAGCACAAATGGTAGCTGCAGCAGCCTCCTCCTCCAGCCCCCGCAGGCCAAGAAAGAAGAATCCCATCGGCCACGGGAGGCTAATTCTGCTGTCTCCTGTGCTGATTTCTGGCTGCTTCTGATTTTGTTCCAAGCCCACGCTACTGCTCAGGGCCGATGCTGCTACTTTTTCATGCAGCATGGCTCTTTCTTCTTCCCGCGCACCCCACTGCACATCACTTCCTGTTCCGGGCCAGGGTGGGGGCAGGTGCGGGAAGAAGAAAAGGCCCAGCCACAGTTGTCAACCTCCACTAACACTGCTGCCGTTCCCATCCGGGCTTGAACGTGCTGATAGCCCGGGCGGAAACGGCAGCAGTGGAAGATCATCTGCCCCTCGCTCGATGAAGGAAGAGGAGGGAAGAGCAGCGGGAGACCAAAAGCATGCGACACACCTGCCGGTGCTTGGCGACACACTAGTTGAGAATTGCTGGTCTAGACCAGCGGTTCTCAACCTTTTTTCTATTGGGACACACCTGGAAGATAATGCTTATAGATGTGACACACTGAACACTTGGTGACAACCAAACTAGAAAACATAATATGTCATATCACATCACAAAATTAACTCATGTGAACAATATTTATTGAAACCAGTTTTTAAGATACCTATCTAGACAATAAATACTAACTAGCACATCCACTCAATCACAACCATACCATTCATCCAATAAAAATCCAAGCATTTTTTCACAGATGGTCACAGCGGCAATAAAATAATAATGGTGAAACTAAACAATATAATTAATCATATATCCATCAAAAGATGAAATTATATAATGACTTTACATAAAATTTCACTAAACAAACACTTATTATTTATATTTTCAGCTGCTCTATTCAAATTGTATTACAGCGTGCTATATCAACACACGCCGAACCAAGCAGTCTAATCGCCTTTACTATTCAACACCCGCTGAGTTTAAACACGTGGAATTTCTGTGAGTTAATGGTGTTTTAAGCGGTAGTTAAAATTGGATTGTTTGTTTGTTTTAGTGAGAATGCTGGCAAGTAGAACTTCGGCGAAACTTAATCCCTGATGAAGCCCGGTTTCTCGGGTGAAACAAAGATCTTTTGTTGGAGGAATCCATTGGACGGTGTCGATTCTACGTGTTTAAACACAGCGGGTGTTGAATAGTAAAGGCGACTGGACTGCTTGGTTCGGCGTGTGTTGATATAGCACGCTGTAATACAATTTTAATAGAGCAGCTGAAAATATAAATAATAAGTGTTTGTTTAGTGAAATTTTATGTAAAGTCATTATATAATTTCATCTTTTGATGGATATATGATTAATTATATTGTTTAGTTTCACCATTATTATTTTATTGCCGCTGTGTGATCATCTGTGAAAAAATGCTTGGATTTTTATTGGATGAATGGTATGGTTGTGATTGAGTGGATGTGCTAGTTAGTATTTATTGTCCAGATAGGTATCTTAAAAACTGGTTTCAATAAATATTGTTCACATGAGTTAGTTTTGTGATGTGATATGACATATTATGTTCTCTAGTTTGGT
Source organism: Rhinatrema bivittatum (assembly GCF_901001135.1). NCBI lineage: Eukaryota > Metazoa > Chordata > Amphibia > Gymnophiona > Rhinatrematidae > Rhinatrema > Rhinatrema bivittatum. Next base: position 32,617,166 of record NC_042617.1, on the reverse strand, counting down.
TGTCACTTAGTAGATATAGAGAACTTGTATAGTTATTAGCCTTCAGTGAGTATTACACTGAACACTTGACCATCACGGGCTAAATGGAAACATACTGTGCAACCACAGGAACCCCCTCCTCCCCCCGATCCCCAAACAAAGGATGCAGAGCAGAACTAGGATATTTCAAATACAATTCGCTACATAAAAAAGATATTCTGATTCTGGTGCTATTCTCAGTAACAGAACACAAACTCCCTTACTACCAGGCGCAGTGTAAAATACAAAACCTAAAAAAAAAACAAAAAACCCACTCAGCACGTGTAGCAAACCTTCAATACCATTGCAACACTAATTCCAAGAACTCAAACAGCAATAGCCCTTCCTGTGAAAAGGCAGCAGTGCGGCACCAATGCATGCCCTATTGAGAATGAGAAAACACAAAGAAGATTGATACAAATCCCTTCCTACTAGTAAAATACCTCACCTCAGCCACACATCCAGATCCGACCTTTACCAAACACAGAATAAAGGACCACAAATTACAAATGTGGAGACAAAAAACTGGAATGGAAACTTTAAAAAGCCGCTCTGCATGCAGTGCAAAACTGGAGAGCTAGAAACAGAAATACATTTCCTCCTACACTAAGCAAAGTACAAAGAGAGAAGAAATGCACATTCCCAAAACTGGCATACGGCTCTTACACACCGTCACTCCCCTTCCATGCCTCCAGCATCCTGCATTTTTCAGATTACTCCCTTTCAGTCATCCGCTCACACTCGCATCCCTGCCCCGCATTCCCGACCCTACACATCCTCTTCCCTGCTTGACTCTCCCTACCCCCTTTATCCCATCTCCCTGTGTGCCCAGGTACCCTGACCCCCTGTTTCCCACCCCCTTCCTGCTCAGCAGCCCCCACACTCCCTCTGCATTTCACCTTCATCTTCCCAGCATCCCCAACCTCCTTTCCCCCACCCTCCACAGGGTGAAGAGATCAGCAGCAGCAGCATCACTCCCAGACTCAGCAGGGGAAGATAAAAGTTTGCATCCTATCAGGCCCAAAACAGGAGGAGCTGGCAATGTCTCCCTGTGATCTGAGTGAAGGAGGAAACAGCCTCCCACTGGGCCAGAGAGAAGAGAAGGAAGTGAGAGCAGCCTCCCATCAGGCCCAATGTAAGAGAAGTCAACCAACTCCCACCCAGGCTGATAAGGAGGCCGCCATCTGCTAGCCCTGCAACACCTGTTGAGAACCACTGCTCTAGACATCTAAGATTTAAGGATAAAATGCAGGGTCATGCATTTGGACTGCAAAACCCCAAGAAAGTGGGATTGGGGGGGGGGGGGGGGAGGGGGCAGGTGATCATATCCGTTGATCTTAAGGTTGCTCAATAGCTGGATAAGGCAATGGCAAAAGCCATAGGTATTTGTATGTGTGTAGAAAGAGAGAGAGAGGAATGATCAGCAGAAAGAAAGAAAAAAAAAAAAGTGTGTGATATTGCCCCATAAGTTCCTAGGGAGACCTCATTTGAAATACTGTGTACAATTCTGGCAACCACACCTTCAAAAGAAGGTCCAGAAGCTGGCTACTAAAATGGTCAGTGGTCTTCATTCTAATGCATATTTATTTAAAATGTGTTATATTCCGCTACTTCCAACATCATTTACAGGGCATACGAGAACACACTTAAAGATCTAAAACATCTATAACCTAGAGTAGTGGCTTTCAACCTTTTTCCCATTGTGACCAACCTGACAGATGCTGCTTACGTGGTGCATGACACAGTGCACACAGATTTAAAAGCTGTACTAAAATATATATATATATATTTCTTTTGCATCATTTTTAACAAAATAGGATATATATATATACTTTAATTTCAATAACTGCTTGTAAAACCATAGTTTTTAAATTGTATTTTCTTCAGAAAAGTTTTAATTTTCGCTTACTTCGTCAGTAGGAAATCTGGAACCGATACTCTACCCACAATTTTTCCATACAAACAAAACTCTTGTGCATTTTACTGTTAACCTCAAGAAGTTCTGATCTCTTATGGAGTTTATACAGAGCAGAGTTAGGAAGTTTCCCCTTTCAACTTGCCTTCAAACAATATAGTCAAATTCTGGTATCATCTCAATAACGGCACTTCAGAATCCCTCCCCCCGCCAAACACTTTGTGGAATAAGATGAAAACCTGCCAAAAAGACACTTAGAACTGAAGGCATACCCTAAGAGCATTAACACCCAGGACTCACAGCAAAACCTTACCTTGGAAAAGATAACACTGTAAATATAGAACACAATGCACTTCCTATTGGAGAAATAAAACGAGCCAGACTGCTATAGATCCCTACACAGAATCTACCTGCTTGTTAAAATCTCTCGCTTCTGTCAAACACGCAGAACAAGACTGACCGAAGAGAGAATTAAAAAAAAAAAGACCATAGATTAGAAACAAGCATACAGAGAAAAACTGACACCCCAAGAAGCCCTGACCGGGATGGAGGAATACAACATACATACATTTCCCTTTTGGGCTGATGGTGGCAGTGATTGCCGGGATGTCCGGAAAGCAGCAGCAGAGATAGGTGACAGGTAACCTTAATTGCTAAGCTCCCTCCTCGAGTAGCAGACGCATGCAGTTATTATAGAAAGCACAGGATTGCTATGTTAATTTTCTGGTGACGCACCTCCCAGTTCTTGGTGACAGGTTGCTTGAGAACTATTGCCCTAGAGGAAAGGCAGGATACAGGAGATATGAGAGACATTTAAATACCTCCAAGGTGGTGGACCTGCTTTCAACAGAAAGGAGGCTCTGGAATGAAAAGTCATGAAAAAAAAGTATGAGACAAGCACAGGAGGTAGTGGTAGGGTTCGCAGAATGAAGCAGGTGGAATTCCTGGGCAGACTAGATGGGGAGTAAGGTCTTTTTCTGCCATCTCCTTTCTATGCTTCAATAATATGAAATAATATTATATTTCTTTCTAAGCAAATTTTTTTTTAATTAAAGGATGTATGATGAATCTCACAGACAGAAGTAACTGTGCCAAAGATAAAATTAATTTGGGGTGACTAATGAAAAGCAAACTATAAACCTTCTTCAGAAAGACCTTTCCTCCCGCCCCCGTTGTATGCAACGAAACGTTTTTATGGCCTCTTCCAAAATAGTCAGTTCTTCATGACAACATTTTGCTTCCTTTTCCGCCCAGCATTAAATTGGTTGGTTTCCCTAATGCTGCTGCTTTTAGGCTAATTGTGGGAGCCAACCAGCTGACAGAGAGAAGGCACCAGCTGCAAAGGGAAGGCTTTTAGGTTAAACAGAAATATGAGAATTCCACTCCTGTGCAAGCAAAAAAAATACTGCACTCGTGCAGCCAACCATCCAAATCCGTCCTTCAATAAATTCGAGTTCACCAACAGCAGAAATTCTATAAGGCGCAGGATTCTTTCCCGTGAAGAGACCAGAATACAACCACCTACGAGCCTGGGAAAGCGACGGGGAGCTGAACCCGCCTCTCCGCTCCGGAGGAAGCTGGACGTCCCCGGGAGCCCCTCTGCTCACCACAGCACGTACGCATCCAGGCGGAGCAGCTGTTCACGAGTGCCGCGGGCCTCTCGCTCGCTCCTTCCCGTCCAACCGAGGGCTCAGCGCCGGAAGCGCTCTCTCTCCGCCAACAGCGGCCGCCTCCAGGCACTGCAGGGCCCGGCCAGGACTCTCTCGCTCTCTCTCTCCGCGGCGGGAGGAAGTTTCGTCGCGTGACACTTACGTGAGCCAAGCGAAACTTCGATCGCCCGAGACTCCGCAGCGCACGAGGAGGAGGAGGGAAGCTCAGCGGCGCGAGGCCGGTGCACACCGCCGGGAATGACAGCCCCAGCCGCTCATGCGCGCTGAGAACCCTGGCTGTGCACGGGCGCTGCCTCCCTAGGGCGGGGGCGGGGAGAGCGCCTCTTGCACTGTCGGGCACCAGAAAACGAGTGTAACCCTTTGCTGCCGGTGGGGTTTACTGTTTTCCCTATGGCCATAAGAGTATTTGTTCTTCGGGGTTAGGCTTTCCATACTATTCCCTCTGGTTTCAGATCCCTGGGGGATAGTTCTTGCTGTGGGGGGGAAGGAAATCCTTCTTGGCCCAGGTGATGGGAGTATTTCTCCTTATGAGTTGTATTTCTATAGTATGGCCTTTTTTTCCCAGGACAGACAGGCTGATTATCTCCAGAATGGCAATTATAATACAGCATAGGTCCTACAACTGAAACTGCACATTTGCATGCAGGGGCGGTTTCATAATGAGGCAGGGTGAGGCGGCCCCTTCAGGTGGCAGAATTTTGAGGCAGCAAACGATGTCCCTCTCAGAACACTATTGTGGCGTCCGCCTCACCCTGCCTGCCCCTGCTGTGGCTGCTGACCCAGGCCGGCGGCGGCAGAAAAGAGGAGGATCACTGCCATGGACCGGAGGCCAGGCCCGCAGTGTGGAGGAGGGAGGAGGGAACGATACCGCCGCTGGAGGCCAGGCGGACAGTGGGGAGGAAGGAGGAGGGACAACGAAGATGCCAGAGGCCAGGCCGGTAGCGTGGAGGAGGGAGGAGAGACAGGGGGGGCAAGGGGGCGCCATCTCATCCCTCACTTCAGGCGGCAGATTGCCTTGAGTCGCCCATTTGCATGGGCATCGGAAAGGGGGGGCCACAGGGCCCATGGCCGCCCTCAAAATTTGGCTGACTTGACTCCTCCCCCTCCCACTTTCAAATTACTGCAGGAGAAGGATCTTCTTTTAAAAAAAAAATGCATTGGTGACAGTGGGACAGTGCTTTTTGTATTGACCCTCGACTGCCTGCTTGCCCCGGATCTTCTCACTTACTGTTGATTAAATAGGAGGAGGAGAAGACGGGAGTTTTGCAGAGCTTCGAGCACCTAATTCTTCTCCTCTCCTGCTGGGTCTGAGCGTTGTGCTTTGAATGACAGCATTCAAAGAATGATGCTTTGGTCCTGAAGGGGAGGACAAGCAGGAGAAGAATTAGGTGCCCGAAGCTCTGCAAAGCTCCTATTTCCTTCTCCTCTACTTGTGTAATTTCATCAGCAGTTGAAGTCGAGGGAGGCCCAGTCGACCGCGAGCGGAACCCAACCGTAGACCATGAGCAGAGCCCATCCTGCTCGTGGGCAAGGAGCATGAACACAAGAGAGGCCTAAGAGACTGGCCTGCAGGTGATGAGGACGATGCAACCTGATCATATGCGTGAGTAATGACAGCACCAGGAGGGTTTGTCTTGTGTGATTTGGAGTCTGAATGAGGGTGTGTGTGACAGGGATTTTGTGAGGTGCATGTTTGTGTGTGTGAGAGGGAGCCCATGTGAAGGATTGTGTGTGTGAGTGAGAGGAGCCCTATGTTCAAGGGTGTGTGAGTGTGCAAGAGAGAGAAGAAGCCTGTGTGAGAGAGAGAGAGATGGAGCCTTTGTGAGAGTATGTGAGTGTGTGTGCATGAGAGACAAGGAGCCTTTATGAGGGTGTGTTTGTATGTGTGTGTGAGAGAAGGACAGAGGGAGCCTGTGAGGTGGGATGTGTGTGTGAGAGAGGTTCAGAAAGAGCCTGTGTGAAGGTATGTGAGTGTGAGAGAGGGTGAGTGTGAGAGGGACAAAGGAAGTCTGTGTAAACAAACATTCTTTCCAAGCATTCCTGCAACACTTTATTAAACAGATCCTACCCAGTATCAGACAAATGTATCTTGTGTGATCTGTAAAATCCCTCGCATATAACATTAGCCCATTTGTGTCTGATTTGCTGGCCACCCAATTTTTGCACCTAAACTCCATTTTTCCTATTGATTTCTTTTGACCTCTGCCCCATAACTTTGAGTCGCACCATTTAAAGTGCAGTGAAATGTCAGACCACCACAATTGCACAGGATAAAACGAGGAAGCCAACTCTGTTATGTCTTTCTTGATCATATCAATCAATTGCCTACACGAGACCCTTCTCAAGTCATTCCCCTCCCCCCACCCCTCCCCACCAGATGGATTATGACGACTTTGGGCCTGGTGATAGCTACCAAACTGCATCACAGGAACGGTAACAACTGCTCCAAGCTCCCTCATCCCGTGCCTACCAATTCATGAGATGTGAAGACCGAATTGAGTCAGGCTCAAATGTGGACCATAAGATCTTCCTTGCACCCTTTTGGCTGCCCAAAGAACAAAGGAATGTCTCACCATCTAGACTGTCCTTCACCTCTGGGGTAGACCTGCAATGAAACATTATTGATTAACACCCACGTCACACAATTCAGATCTTATGTATAGATTAACAGCGGAAGACCTACATCGCCCTATTCGCTGTATGGTGTTAAGATTGAGACCTGCCTGCGCCACACTGATAGCTGCTCCGATTCTAAATGAATGTGTCCCATACGCACTAGGGTCCAACCCCACGTGTATCAGAGTTGCCTGCATGGAAAATTGGAATCTAGTTAAGGGCACACCGTCAGCGTGAATTAGTAAATGTGAGCCTCCCTCAGGTCTCCCACTCTGATAGATGTTTACATTTTTTTAAGAGGCAGGTGACCTGAGAGTCAACTTGCTGCAAACATAACATTGTCCCCTTACCGGCCTGATCAGTCGTAGACCTGTGTACCCAAATGTGTGCTACGTTCCCCCTTACTTGTACATTGCACATCAGGATGCCATTAAAACCTGAATCATGCTTGAATGCGCCTGCCAGCTCGCTTTCTCTCAAAGCGCCAAAGAAAGCCAAGGAAAAGACCACATGGAACAGATTAGTTTTGAACCCTGACTCGCAAACCTCCTGCAGACCGTACCATAGGTGAACAAGCAACTCATGGGTTATGGGGCGTCTTGCATCTGTCACTGTCCCCACCTTCCTTGTCCACCTAGTTAACATCTTTCTGACCGTAAAGTTCTTAGAAGGATCACACCAACCCATGCCTTTGCGAAGAAAGCAGAGCCCGCCGACTGATTAGCTGTCTCTCCTCTTGACAACCCTGTGTCCCTTGCTCAAGAGACATATTTGATGTTAAAGTTATCAGATAGCGGGCCATCCACCCATCCCAGCCTTCTCAAAAAATGCTACACTCGATCATATCCTCTACAGTACACGGACCAAGTGGACAGGGCCACTGCACTCCTCAGCAATTCCCACTTGGTCAAGCTTCAATCTCCCACAGCTGATTCGGAACTGGAATTCTGTCTGCCTCCAGTACCTGCTGTCAAAATAAATCCTATTTAGCATGAGAGATGCAATAGCTTCAGGCACAAGCTTGGCCTTCATGGTCATATTAAGCCGAAAGCACTGCAGGACTATTTCCCTCAATAACTTGACAACTTGCAGGCAACAGGTGGACTATCTATTGATTATCTGGACAACGGCCTGGTTGTCGTACCAAAATATTATCCCTTTGTCCTGGAACTTATTCCCCCATATCACAAAGGAGAACAGGTTCGGAAATAAGGAAGGTAATATTTCTGGTCGATCCAACTTTGACTCATGCCAAGAGCCAAGGTGCAGTGCACCATGATCCCTGACAATATGCCCCGAATCCCTAACCCCCGGAAGCATCAGTGTAAATGTTCAAGTTTCAACTCAACACCAGGGGTTCCTGCCAGATAGAAATGCCATTAAAATCATGGAGAAATGCAATCCACATTGCTATTTCATTCGGCATGGGTGCTTGACACCCACAGTTGCGGCAGGTAGCCTTCTTAAGAAGGCGCACCCCATGGGAATGACCCTACATGCGAAGTTAGGGCTACCAGTGAGAGACTGCTGGCTAGCTAGGGTTAATTTCTTGGCTTGCGTTGCCCGATGGAGTAAGCCACGCAACTTGTGCAGTTTATTCGGAAGTAATCTGGATGTCATTGCCTCTGAATCTAACTCAGTGCCCAAAAAGGAAATCACAGTAACAGGACCCTCAGTCTTTTCCCAGGACGATGGTACACCGAACTCCATGGCCACATCCTGGAATACCTGCAACATATGAGTGCAGGAGTCTGACCCAACCAGACCCACAAAAAGGAAATCATCCAAATTGTGTATTATAATTTGCCATCCGCTCTCTTCGCTCCGCCACCCAATGCAAAAAGGTACTGAGCTGCTCGAAGTAGGCACACAACACTGATCACCCTATGGGCATACAATGATCGAAATAGTATTGTTCCCGAAACAGAAAACCTAGGAGAGGGAAACTATGTGGGTGAACTGGCAGTAATCTAAAAGCAGACTCTATATTGCTGTTAGCCATCAAAGCCACTTCATATTGTCACAACATTGTAATTGCGCTGTCAAAAGATGCATACTGCAACCTACATTCCTCTGGTGGCAGATGATCATTCACCGACTCCCCACTCGGGCAGGACAAATTCTGTTTAAGGTGAAATTTGCCTGCATTTTTTTTGGGGGGGAGGACTACCGCTAAATGTGTGGTGCATAAAGAGTTAATGCAGGGACAAGAAAAGCCTTTGGGGCTGATACAATAAAGGCCCATAGAAAGCGGGCGCTCAACAGTCAGTGCCCGCTCTCTTAACGCGTGCATGGCGCCCCAACAGGGGGTGCCATGCAATATTTAAATTGGTTTAAAACAAATGCCTAGTTTATCGGCATCGGTTTTCCTTAGCGGCGGACAGCCACGAAAACCGACGCTGATAAACTCTGCGTTTGGTTTTCAGCAAACTAGTCACGAAAACCAATGCCGGGTTTATCAGTGTCGGTTTTCGTGGCTGTCCGCTGGTAACGAAAACCGATGCCATTAAACTTGGCGTCGGTTTTTGTGATGGGCCCGATCATCAATTTTTTTCTTTTATTTCTTTTTTTTATTCTTTTTTTTTTTGATGCGTACATCTATTAACGCCTGCTCCTGGCAGGCGTTAATAGATGACAATTAAATGCGCGTCAGAGACACACAATTTTCTTTTTGCATCGGGAGTGAATACTTAATAGCTTCATTCACATGCATTTGCATGTGAAGAGCGCTATTGCATTCACTCCGCGTTAGACGCGCGTTGAATAGGCGCTAATCCCCTTATTGCATTAGGGGATTGATTAGCGCCAATTCTACCCGCATCCAACTGCAGGTTAAGAGTGCGCTTGGCTCAGCGAACCATATTACATTGGCCCATTTCTGTTTTAGAAGTTGTGAAATCTTTTTTTTTTTTTTTTTTTAGCTCCCTGCTGTTACAATGATTAGCGATTTCCTGTTTGGTAACTCTGTGAAACTGCATGGCAAAGAAGGTAAACAATGCAGGAACTGCCCTGCATTTAGACAGTTTTCTCATACAGTGAGCAAATAGGCAGGAGAGTACAACAATTTGTATAATCTTATAATTGTAAACATTATTGGAAATAGAGTAAATAGTAAAATAATGACTGTACCGGAAAGAGTAAAATGGTAAAGCCAGGAAGTAAAACAGAAAGACAGATGGGAAGGCAAAAGATAGAGACAGGAAAAGAAGGGCATGTCATTGTATGTCACCACTAATGAAAGGGAGAGACGTAGGGACTGAAAACGTGAAGAGCTTTTTGACGCAACAAGGGGGCAATAATAGGGGCAGGGTGACACACCAGTAAGTATAAAAGACAGTAAGAAAGACCAGGAAATTGAGAGCTAGCAAGCCACCAACCCGACACAGGCTTGTGTGTGAAAGCTTACCCAGCACTAGGGATGTGCATTCGTTCAGGACAAATTAGGCAATTTCAACAAAATTTCCTAATTCGTCCTGTTTCAGGGACAGCAAATCCTGAACAAATTTTTCATGAAATTTCAGGAAAAATTCATTTTCGGGATAGTGCGCACTAATGGGGAGTTAGCGTGCACTAACCCGAAATTCGGGTCCCCCCAAATTTCAAAGGCCCGAACTGCAGGAAATACGATATTTCCCGTGGCAGGCCGAAAACGAAGCTCAAACCAAAGGTTTGGACTTTGCACATCACTACCCAGCACTGCCCACAATCCCCACCCTTGTGCAGTAACCACTTCACCTGCCTGACCGGACAGTCTTTTCAGGAAAGTACACTGCCACCGAATGTACATATATGTATATATAACTTAGCTTTGCTTTATATGCTTTTTTTCTACTCATATTCTTTTATAATCTGGATAAGAGAAAATATAATCACCTTTTCTATATCATTACTCTCCCTGAATATTACTGCTATTTATATAGAAATATACTACAATAGGATAGAAAAAGGGGGGAGGGTAGATGAATGTGTGATCGATTCTTATAAGCTGACACATTAGTAACTGGAAAAACTTATACTAGAACCCCTCAGCACAGGTATGGAATTGGACAAAATTCAGGGATCCTTGAACCCGTGCACGCTACACCAAAGGTAAGAGCATCATTACCTCGAATGGGGGGGTGGGGGGGCGTGCGGATCAGTGAACAGGACCAGCCATTCTGCCCAGGGCCTCTTCAGCATAAATTTTCAGCTAAACAATTTTTGCATTGTGCACTGCGAAGGGTGCATTGCCAAAGGTACTATTGCTGATTTTTTTCTTGAAAAGGGATCAAAAACCCTCCCTGTAGCCCTCGGCTATTCTTGCAACCGCGTCACGACTGGGATAATAAGAGCCATGGCTCCGTGCTGGATAACCTTATCAGGGATGGTGCTTTGCAGGATATGTTATCATCATTTGAGTTTGCTGGAACTCCCTGATGCTCCCTTCCTCATGCACTTAGTTGCTGGATGCGAAGCAAAACATATCGAACAAATGTTTAAATTTACAATCATGAAAGCTACAAGATGATTTATTGAAGCACTAGCATATGTTGCTACTTCCATTATTGTGTTGAGATGTACTGACCTCAGTATGTCAGGGTGCTAATCTTTTGGCTTGACCTGACGCTTGCACTGCTTGCCTTATTAGTCATTTGCTTGAGCTACAATCCTATGTCCTGAGTGCCCCAAACCATGAACTGATTCTCTTCCATTTTTTCCCTGAATCACTCATCATAATTTAACCACAGCCAACCCTTGTAGTCCTTTTATGCCTCCAAAACACAATTTTTCAAATACGCTCTTCAATGGTCACGGTATATAGATGACATTTTTTTCATTTGGATGCATACAGAGGATCAGTTACACCTATTTCACACCTGGCTCAACCAGTCTCATCCTCATTTAAAGTTTACATTATCCTATCATCGTGATCAGTTATCCTTTTTGGATATTCTTATCATCAAAACTCCAATGGGCATTCAGACTACATTATATAGAAAATCTTCAGATAGGAATAATTTCCTTAGAGTTGAGAGTCATCATCCCAGACAATTCAAAGAAGGCCTCACCGTCGGACAATTTTTTCATATTCGCAGGATTTGCTCCGAACATCAGGAGTTTTTAAATCAAGCATCACTATTAGGAAACAGATTCCGTGATAGAGGATATCCTAACTATACCATTAATCAAGCATTCAAAAGAGCTAAATTCTCCGACTGTGATCAATTGTTGGAATACAAACATAGGACATCGTCCCCTAATCTAATATGTGTGTTACAACATACTGTATTGACTCAACAGATTAAGCAAATCATCCAGAGAAATTGGCACTTAAGTCCACACTCCATTTTTCAATCTCCCCCCATGTTCGCTTACTCTAGGGGTACTAATATTAAGCAACATGTGGTCAGGGCAGCCTCTCAGTGCAAACCAGTAGCAAGTGTGGTAGGACAAATTCAATGTGGTAAATGTATCTTTTGTTCACAGGCACATACTGGCATAGTATGGGTAGACCCCAAGAGTGGCATCGAAGTACATAGAAAACAGGATGTTGACTGCAATACAAACTTTGTGATTTGTGGCCTACAATGCCCTTGCCTCATGACATATGTGGGCCGCACAAAACGCAAAATACTGATACGATTAACTGAACATAAAAGTCGTATCAAAAATAAGGATTTAAAAGCGCCAATTGTGCACCACTGCATCTCTGCCAATCATTCTTTTGAAGACCTCAAGTGGTTAATTTTTGAGCATGTCCCCCCCTCATGACGTGGAGGAGACAGACAATTGATCCTTAATTTCAAGGAGAATCAGTGGATTCACCACTTAAGATATGTTGAACCGTTCAGACTCAATGAAAAAATTGAATGGTATTCTTTGATTTGACAATGTTATAAAGTTCCTCCTCATTTTCAAGATGACCGCCTTATGATGTATATACCCATGTTTGGACATAAGCACATCTAAGCCGGTGTTTAAAAATGGCCTCCTCATGACATACATAATCTTTTTTGGGTATACCTACGTCATTTCCGCTTGTCAATCTCAAAGACCGGCGGGATTTCTTGTGTATAAATGGCAGCGTTTTTCAGCGTACATTTGTCAATGCCGGACTCATTAGATGCAGCAGGTAGATTGTTTCACCGCGCATGTAAGTTTTATCACTGATGTCCACTTAACAATACCATAAGATTGAGAACGCAAATCTAAAATGTTGGTATGTTTCTCTTTCAGTGGCAATGAAGTCTTGGTCAATAACGCATTGACCGTTTTCACACAGATCAAGTAGGTGTCTTCCCATACTCTGATGCACCTCCATGTTTAGATGTCATTCATCTGTTAAAGGGTTTTTTTGCACATTTCTCTAGGTTGTTCACCAGTCGTCATTAGTTGGTATTAAGCATTTTCTGTTTCCCTGAAGAAGGAGCGTCCTCCAAAACGTTGTACAGTGTCGGACAGAACAAGACATCTTATCAAAAAAAGCCCGGCACGACCTGATTGTGAACTACATACAGACTGGAAACAAAGCTTCATTAGATATTCGACCAGAAGGTGGACTTTAGCCTGTTTGGATATGTGCATGATAGCTTCTTATTGAAGAATCACAGCCTTTCCGTGACCAATGATTAGAAAAGCCCTAGCGCCTTCTAGAGCTTCACTTAAAAAGCTTGTAGCCCCTAGCGGTATTATATGAGGTCACTACAAAGTCAAAAATCACTAGTTACCCTGTCAGCTTATCTACAGCTGGATTTTATATATTGTGCTATTTATTATTTTCCAGCTTTTATTGGATTTCAAGTATTTTGTGCTTATTCCAAAACAGAGTCAGCATAGCCTAACAGTGGATCATATCCACGCTAATCATCCTAAGGAAGGACTCTGTCCAATTGACTATATTCCTGGGAACCTTTTTTCCTAAACCCACCTATCTCATCTCTCTCTTTTTTCCTTTCGTTTTCACTGCTTTCTTTCTCCTACCTTCCATAATACAAAACATGTCGATATAGGTTCTCTTTTTGATCTTTTTCCTCAAGGACTTGGGGACATTTTCCCCAAATTGGTCAGCGCAAAAGGAGCTTGCTTCCAGTTCATCAGACACGGGCCGTGCAGGACTCTCCTCGGGGGAGCCCTCTTGACTCCAAACGTGTCTGATGAACTGTCAGAGAGCTGGACTCAGATCCGCTCTTTCGCCACCTTCTTTCTTTTCTTCTTGGCCCCCCTTGCCCCTCCAGCCTGCAGAGTACTCCCTTGTTCCCTGACCCACTCACCGCTTTGCACGCTCTCACTTGTCCCCGCTGCTTCCATTGTATTCATGCTGGGGCCCCCCCGCAATCGATGAGTCATTCCTGGCCGTTGTCCTGTGGGGGCGACACCTCTGCCTGGACTGCAGCTGCGCCCTGGGATGGCCAGTGAAGGAGACCCTTTCTGCGGCAGGTTGAGGGGCTGCGATTACCCGAGTCGTGGTCGCATGGGAGTCCACCATGGTGCCGCGCGAACGCAAAAAGGTTCTTCACAGAACTGTCTCGCAGCAGGCAGGGGAAGAAGAAAAGGGATTACACAGTAACATTCACCACTTACTGAACCTCACTGCAGGGCTGAACGCTGCCCCCCCCCCCCCCCCCCCCATCTCAGTTTACAGTGACAATCCTGAGTAATGTTTGGCAATCTAACCCAGCTGTATGTCTCTCTCTCTCTCTTTCAGCTGCTGCCCACTGACACTTTAACAAACAGATATGTTTTTTAATTGTCACTCTCCAGACTCAGCAGCAGCAGCAGTGACATCATCAGCTGCCTCTGTCTGAGATTAACCTCTTCAGCGCCAGCTGCTGGTGACTATGGAACACTGCTACCTGCCATCCAGTAAAAAAAGAGTTTTAAATGGCAAACAAATGATGACATTTACAGTCAAACTTCTGTTCCACCACACATTCCCTCAAGAGCAGAGGTAAAGGGAAAGGTGACAAGGACAAAACACAAAGCGGATAAAGAGCGGATATTGCAGACCATGATATCGTCAGGCTGGAAGTCCCCAGAAACCAACAGAGTTGATGGTGGCTGGGTACTGTACAGCACAGCCACTGAGATTTAGGATGCTGGATGTTTGAGTTAGCCTCACTAGTTTTGTTAGATGTTTAGATTATTACAAAGCTTGATGCTAAGAAGACATGTGGGGCCCTGGATGTCTGATTAAAAATTGAACCTTGTATGATCATCTTCCCAGAGTGGTAGAAAGCCAGCGAGGAAGAAAGCTAAACTTTATTTGGACAACGAGCGATTGCACCATATGCCACTATGCTCCAGTGGGTTACAGCTGGGATATATCCTTTCAGTGTGTGGACAGGCATGACGGGGCACATTGGATGGGCTGATTTGTCTTTTCTCTGCCATCATCTGCTCCATCGTCATTACGAAGGGAGCCGCTGTGAGAAAGAGAAAGTGTGTACCTATTGGGGGCATGGGAGCAAGCCCACTCTTAAATTTAAAAAAAAGACAAATTTAAGGAGCTTTTTAGTTATGAGATTCTATATATTCAGTAAAGGCAGTGTTTTGTAGTTGAACACACACTGATTGCGACTAAATGATGCCAGAAAAATAAAGGTCAGCGAAGAGGCTGCAGGTGGACTAACTTAGTATATTGCTTTGTGACTTAGCTTTGGAGAGTTATGCTCCCTTCATCAGGGCTCACGCGGGTTAAGTTAATCCAGTAAAAAGATATCGCCTACACAAACTGTATGTGGACCTTTATTTCTACCTATTCAAGTGGGCTATTCAAGGCGTGACATCACGTCATGTGACTGCCTTGAGCGCCGAATTCGCACGGGAATTCATTCACTGCCGGCGGGGGCCGTGCATTCATCCAGGCAGAGGGAGCCGGAGGCCGCTTTCGCCGCCGGCTCCCTCTGCCTGGATGAATGCACGGCCCACCCGGCTGCCTTGAGCGCCGAAATCGGGAGGAGAGGAGAAGGGAGAAGGGACTACCGTAGCAGGCCCGAGCCTTGCTACTTTTTCGGTTTGTTTTTTTTTTTGCTTCGGGAGGAGGGGACAGGACTGGGGCTGCACCGGAGACCGGACGGGGCCTTGAGCGCCGAAATCGCCCCCATTTTTTACACTTTATTCCCGTTTTAATTTTCGAACACCACACTAACACCAAGTAGAGGGTAGGCGGTAAACTAACAGGTTAAGGACGCGGCAAAATAGCGGGTTACAAAGGAGATAATCTGAGCGCGCGTCACAGTATCGGAGGGGAATAGTTAATTCCTTCATTATACAGCTCATTCGTTCATTTACATATCATATACATGCTGGGTGCGGAAAGGGTTATGCGTCTGTTTTAAGAAGCGCTAAGGACGCGCGAAACTGGAAACTGGATCGCTGGATCGCCTTACGCGTCCGAATTGTGCGCTCCCAGCACGTTACAGACGGGAAATCTTCAACCGCACGTTACAGTATCGACCTGAATGCAAGGAAAAGAAACCAGATAAACAGGCTTGTGAAGGCAGATAAGCTGCTGTCTGGGAAGAGTCCCATTCTCACCAAACCACCTTTGGTTGGTGAGATTTGCACAAGATAATAGTATTGCATCCTTTTCCCGAACAAATTCTGCATGATGACAACACTGGGCCATCCTGAAGAGTCTGACTAGTTAAACTCTTCACTGCAATGTCTCTGTATCCAAGTGAATCATATCACAGACAAAACATGAAAGAAATCTCTTGTACTGACTATAGTGGGATCCTCGGCGGCACAGTCAACTGCACTCTCACAGGTAAAGTAATTCTGAAAGCCATTTCTGCAGGTAAAAACCATGCTTAACCCACAGAAATGGCTTTTTTAAAAAATTGCCCAGCCTAGATACAGCTAAAAAGTTTTTACATGGTGCCACTAAGCTTCTACTTTTGCTCTAGGAGAATGGTCTGAGAATGATAAAATCTGCTTTTCGGGGGAAAAAAAAATGGCGGCAGCCATTTTGGAAGGGGCAGCCATTATTCCGGTGATCATTTTGGGGACTGCACTTGGAACACAGGGTGGCAGCCAGGTTGGGGAGCAGGGCTTGACGGCTGCCATTTAAGTCATGTGGGCCGCATGGCTGCAGCCATATTACCGAGGATACAAACAGCAGGGGTTTTCAAAAAAAAAAAAAAAAAAAGGTTTATCGGTTAATATTAACTTTGCAATGCAGTAATTGTCAGTCGGGGGATGGTGTCTACAAGTCAGCGGTCAGCAGCGGCAGAAGGGTCCTCGGCACATCAACAGGCCCCCCCTCGGGGTAGCAGGCTCAAAAGGTTCGGCGGTGAGAAAGATCGAGGTTAAGAACAGGATCATCAAGCCAAAAGCGAGCAAGCAGACCGCAGGGCAGTGCAGGCGCAAAAAGCAGGGGGCATCCGATACTGCAGCGCCAGCATCCAATACTGCAGCACAGGCTGTAAGTGACACGGATCAGTGCCTGTTAGAAATTAAAGAGCATGCAGCTGTGCACGGAATGGAGTGGGTAAGGCAGCGCATGGCGGGGTCCTCCCCCTTCATCTTCTCACGGATGGGGCAAAGGTGATTCATCAGGAGACCCCGAGTGCTCACCAGGAGATGAACTAGTGCAGGATATAACAGCGCTCTCCTCAGCTCCGCAGGGTCGGTGGTCAGCGTTACGCAAGAGGAGCGCCAAATCACAGCAGCTAGGGGCATTAGCGGACAAGGAAAGGCGTCATGTGGGCCCCAGAAAAGCTATTAATTGGCCCTGATGCGTCACTGGGGCATCCACGACGGTCTTAGGTTGCGGGGAAGCTTCGCCGGCCCCCGACCCATTGGCTACAGCCTTCCACGGCTCCTAGCACAGAGGCTACTTCATATGAGAGGGGACGAGGTAAGCCTTCGAATTGTGATACTTTATAGTTGTCTGATTGCAGTGATGACGAAAGGGTGTTAGCCAAGTCGCTTTGCTTTTGTTCTGTTCCCTCATAAGAGGGAAGAATGCGAGGCAAAGAGGTTTGGCAGCGGTAGTCTGGGGTTCTCATCTTGTGAATGAGCATGAGAGTAGTGGGCAAGTGGTTACTGAGGCACAAAGGATCCCTATTACTCAGGCTACCCCCTTGCCTGCCAACCCCACCCTCGATTCTGGTGCTGCAATCAACAGTTAACAGTTTGCCAGCCTTAGTTCACACTCCTCAGTCGCCAGTAGACGTCAATCCTTCCCTTAGCCCCTGCTAGTTTGGCTTCTCAAAATCCAGCGCCACAAGTAGCGAGCGATGTTTTATGTGGGGTCACATCCTTAGCCCACAGTGTGCCAGCATCAATTAAAGAAAAAATATGGACACGGGATTATATTGATATATTTTCGCTCCTTATTACTGATATGGAAGTTGAGCCAGAGAAAGGGGGATCAAGTGAGGTGAAAGAAAAGAGAACCAAAGTGGCCAAGAACATTCAGAATTGGATCAGGGCTTTCCACATTTTCATGACCGTGATTGTGGAATGCGAGCCTGAACATTCCCCCTTTCCTCATAAGATACATGGACACCATCATGGTAGCACAGAGGCGGGGAGGTTGGGCTTGGCTGAACTACGACATTTGTTTTCGGAAAAACATGGCCCAAAATCCCGCCGTCTCTTGGCAGCACAGATTGATTGACCTGTA
The DNA here is from genome assembly GCF_901001135.1 of Rhinatrema bivittatum. NCBI lineage: Eukaryota > Metazoa > Chordata > Amphibia > Gymnophiona > Rhinatrematidae > Rhinatrema > Rhinatrema bivittatum. The sequence continues at coordinate 32,599,336 of NC_042617.1, read as the reverse complement.
GTTAGATGAGATGACTTTACAGAAGTCCTCATGGGCGGATAGAGCGGTTCCATCATACAATTATTCGAGAGATAGATAGAGGTTCATTTCAGGGTGCGGGGAGGCGGGACACATGCAAACAGTTCAACGCTGGTCACTGCACGTGGAAAACTGCAAGTACAGACACATTTGCTCCACCTGCGGTTTTCAGTGCACACCCGGCCATTCAGTGTCGCACCTCCAGAGATCACAGACAATTTTCAGCAGCAGCAGGGGGGGGACACCCGGCTGAGTTCACGGGCCCCAACCCCGGTCAGGGTTGAGGCAATGCGCCCATGGCTTGATCGCTATCCTTACCAGGACGAGGTTGAGCGGATTTATATTGGCTTCATGCACGGCTTCATGGATCCCTAGTCAAATTATAGCCCCTATTACGCTGGAATCCCCTCCAAGCAATGCACGTTTAATAGTGATGCATGAGGAGCAGGCAGGGAAAAAAGTGCAAGCTGAATTAGCTTTAGGTAGGATAGCGGGCCCCTTCCCTTATCCGCATTCGCCAAATTTGGTATTATCACTCTGGGTATGGTTCCCTAAAAAGAGCCGGGACGCTTCCAGCTGATACATAACCTGTCTTCCCGCCTGGTAATTCGGTCAACGACCAAATTGACCCTTATTATGTGCAGTGTCGTACTCCTCATTTGAAGCAACAATTCAGATGATCAAGGAGGCAGGACCCGGCATGCACATGGCTAAGGTAGACATAGAGTCTGCATTTCGCCTTCTGCCGGTGCACCCAGACTCCTTTCACTTGCTGGGTTTTCATTTCAAGGGGCAGTCTTATTTCGACCGCTGCATACAGATGGGCTGTTCAATCTCCGGCGCATTGTTTGAATTATTCAGTTCATTTTGCATTGGGTAATCGAACAGCATGCGGATAGAAGGCAGATAGTGCACTACCTCGATTTCCTGTTGGTGGGGAGGAACGGCACTGACTGCTTTAACCTACTGGTTATCGCAAAAGAGGTAGCTAGACACTTCGGCATTTTGTTAGCTGAAGAGAAAACAGAAGGACCAGCTACAATTACCTTCCTCGGGATTGAGCTGGATGCGGTGGCCCAGCGGGTCCAGGTTGCCTGAGGATAAAGTGTTTAAGCTTAGGGAGGCAATCTCTGAAATGCGCTGCCTTAAGAAGACCACCTTGAGGCAGTTCCAGTCCTTGACTGGGTTACTTACCTTCACTTCAAGGGTGATTCCTATGGGCAGGGCCTTTTACGCAGGTTATCACTTGCTACGGCTGGGGTGCGTGAAAAAACACCACCGTCTAAGGGTTTCCAGTGCAATTAAGAGTAACCTGGTTGTGTGGGAGACCTTTCTAAAGGACTTCAATGGTGTTGCATTGTGGCAGGACCCCCAGGCAGAACAGTGAGCTGGAGTTATTCACAGATGCGGCAGGAGGTGTTGGATTCGGGATTTATTTCCATGGAGCTTGGTGCGCTGAGCGGTGGCCACATCCGTGGTGCCGGCACAAAGTCACCAAGGACTTAACAATCCTGTGGTTGTCCTTCTTATCTGGGGAGAGTCACTTGTGGGGTCTCACATTGTGTTCAGATCCGACAACATGGCTGCGGTGCAAGTGATTAATGCACTGTCCGCACGCACTTTTGAATCGAATGCTCTCATCCAGCATTTGGTGCTCACGTGCTTGCGCTTCAATATCACCTTTAGAGCGGCCCATGTCCCAGGTAGACTCAATAACATTGCTGACTCTCTCTCCCGCTTGCAGTTCACAACATTTCACAGTCTAGCACCGATGGCAGACAGTTACCCGACCCCCACACCTGAGGTGGTGTGGCTATTTGGCCCTCCGAACTTTGGAGCATGATTTTGGGGTCCTTGTCAGTGAACACGCGGAAGAGCTACCTCCTAACGCATCGGGAGATGCTAGATACAAGGCTTGAAGAGGGAAAACTGACCCATCGCATTCACAGGTCCAAAACAGATCAATTGAGAGCAGGAGCGAATATCACCCTCCGTGAATGGTATGGCGAGCCCACTTGCCCAGTTCGTTGCACGATAGCATATTTGCAGATACGGTGTACAACATACGGAGGTCCGCTGTTGGTACACACGTCTGGGGTACCATTTACGAGATACCAGTTTTGTCAAGTATTGCAAATGGCTTTAAAATCCTTGGGTCTGGGCACAGAGGGCTATTCGTCGCACTCCTTCCACATAGGGGCGGCGACAGCAGCAGCTAGTTTGGCGAGGTCATGGCAATTGGCAGTTGGCGCTCTGGAAGGTTCAGGAGATATGTGAGGCCACCGGGTTATTTTACAGGTAGCGGGTAGACAGGATTATCGACCCTCCCCGCTTCATGTGTTTCTTTTCTCTTGCTTTAATTTGCGCAGATCGTGGGTGGAGGATGTCATTTGCGTGGATGATTGGGCAATCTTATGTGCGGTGGGCACATAGGAGGGCCCTGCAATACCCGACAGGGGAGCACCTAGGGATGGCACCTCAGCGACTGTTTTTGATTTGGAAAGGGATCCCAGGGATGTTGTGGGACCAGTTATTACCGACTGTGTTGGAGCTACGCAATCGCAACCCTGACACTCCTTCGGCAGTCGTCATACATCTCGGCGGTAATGATATGCCCTGTACCAAAAGCGTCGCTCTCACCCAAAAAATGCAGAAAGATTTAATGGTATTGAACATGTTCCTGCAGTCGGTGATGGTCTGGTCCTGCATCACCCCTCGCAGAATATGGAGAGGTGAGCGCTCTCATTCAGCGATGGAAAAGGTTAGGAAAAGATTAACAAATGGATGGGAAAATTCATGCGTGTCTTTGATGGTTTGTCTGTTACACACAAATTTATAAATGAGTCCAGGGATGTTTTCGACCTGATGGTGTACATCTCTCAGACGTCGGCTCGGACATTTTAATTCTGATCTGCAGGATGGTCTTCAAGCGGTGTTGCACCTTATGGCCGTAGCCCGGTTGGGTTGTAGGGGGGTCCCCAGTAAGCAGTGTCGCTACTGGGGAACCGTGGACCATGGCATGGTGACTGGCAGAAGCGACAACCCCCCCCCCCCCCCCCGCATTTAGGAGGATCGAACAGGCGGTTCGGACTGGGCAAGTGGCCTAACAGATCCGGCGCAGTCCCTCGACACCTCAACAGCCAAGAGGGAAGAAGAAGGAAATGCTGGGCCGATTAGAACAAACGTTCCCAACTTCCACGGTCGGGTCGCCGGACGCTATGGCTTTAACGGCCAGGTGTCAAAGGACAGCTCCATGGCTTATATGGCAAGGGGTGTGCGCCCGCCTCAGCTGACTTTTATACTTACCACATAGAAGCGGGGGGGGGGCTCGCTGGTCACTAATTTAGTTACGAGTTGTTATGGAGTTTTGTACAGTTATGATGACTTTATTGATATGTTTGCTGATTATTCAATGTCTATGGGCTGCGGCCATCTTTGTCCAATCAATAAAATCTGCTTTTCAGAAGAAGTTATGTAAATTGTGCAGTATTTGGGAGGTGGGGGGGGGGGGGGGGTAAACACAGCCTTTACACTGCCCCACATTGTGGTCTGAGAATGATCAGATGTGGGTAACGCTGGTTATATTAGTTGGTTCTGGGGCGCCTCTGATGGGCACATTTACATTTCAATCGTAATTATATTAGTTTGTATAACTCCTATTAATTCTGTTGCTTGATTCCTCAGGGATCACGATAGGATGATATCCAGCAAACATGCCCAAGAATTGCTGTCTGAAGGCTTCCTTAAAACTGATTACACCCAAATTGGGCTGCAAATCTTATTTATTTTTATTTTTTATTTATTCGCTTTTTTATACCGAAATTTAGCTCTAAGCTTTCATTCCGGTTTACAGATATTAAAGGGGCTGCATTCAAAAAGAGTTCTTAAATTTAAGCCCCTAAGTTAGGCACCTATTTTCAGCTGAAGATTCACATAAATGCAGGAATCTAAAATGTAAATTCCTAACTTTAGGCCTGCAATTCATTCATTTCTGGTTTTGTACAAATTGTCATTTTTATTTGCAATTATATCTTTTTTGAGATGCGGCGACCAGAATTGTACAAGGTGCGGTCTCACCATGGAGCGATACAGAGGCATTATGACATTTTCCGTTTTATTCACCATTCCCTTTCTAATAATTCCCAACATTGTTTGCTTTTTTGACTGCTGCAGCACACTGAACCGACGATTTCAATGTGTTATCCACTATGATGCCTAGATCTTTTCCTGGGTGGTAGCTCCTAATATGGAACCTAACATCATGTAACTACAGCAAGGGTTATTTTTCCCTATATGCAACACCTTGCACTTGTCCATATTACATTTCATCTGCCATTTGGATGCCCAATCTTCCAGTCTGGCAAGGTCCTCCTGCAATTTATCACAATCCGCTTGTGATTTAACTACTCTAAATAATTTTGTATCATCTGCAAATTTGATAACCTCACTCGTCGTATTCCTTTCCAGATCATTTATAAATATATTGAAAAGCACCGGTCCAAGTACAGATCCCTGAGGCACTCCTCTGTTTACCCTTTTCCACTGAGAAAATTGACCATTTAATCCTACTCTCTGTTTCCTGTCTTTTAACCAGTTTGTAATCCACAAAAGGACATCGCCTCCTATCCCATGACTTTTTAGATTCCTTAGAAGCCTCTCATGAGGGACTTTGTCAAATGCCTTCTGAAAATCCAAATAGCTACATCTACTGGCTCACCTTTTCCACATGTTTATTAACCCCTTCAAAAAAATGAAGCAGATTTATGAGGCAAGACTTGCCTTGGGTAAATCCATGCTGACTGTGTTCCATTAAACCATGTCTTTCTATATACTCTGTGATTTTGATCTTTAGAATAGTTTCCACTATCTTTCCCAGCACTGAAGTCAGGCTCACTGGTCTATAGCTTCCTGCATAGCCCTTGGAGCCCTTTTTAAATATTGAGGTTACACTGGCCACCCTCCAGTCTTCAGGTACAATGAATTATTTTAATGATAGATTACAAATTTTAACTAATAGATCTGAAATTTCATTTTTTAGTTCCCTCAGAACCCTGGGGTGCAGACCATCTGGTCCAAGTGATTTGCTATTCTATAGTTTATCAATCTGGCCTACTATATCTTCCAGGTTCACAGTGATTTGATTCAGTTCATCTGAATCATCACCCTTGAAAACCATGTCCAGAACCGGTATCTCTCCAACATCCTCATTAGAAAACACAGAAGCAAAGAATTTATTTAGTCTTTCTGTAATGGCCTTATCTTCCCTAAGAGCCCCTTTAACCCCTCTGTCATCTAGTGGTCCAGCCAACTCCCTCACAGGTTTCTTGTTTTGGATATATTTTTTAAAGTTTCTCTCTTAGCCTGCCTTATCAATGTTTTACATTTAACTTGACAATGCTTATGCTTTTTCCTATTTTATTCAGATGGATCCTTCTAATTTTTTAAGGATTTTTTTTTGGCTAAAATAGCCTCTTTCACTTCACCTTTTAATCATGCTGGTAATCATTTTCGCTTTCTCCCACCTTTCTTAGTGCATGGAATACATTTGGAGATTGTATTTTTAAACAATGTCCATGCCTGTTGTACACTTTTAACCTTTGCAACTGCACCTTTCATGGGGTTTTTCTAACTATTTTCCTCATTTTATCAAAGTTTCCCTTTTGAAAATTTAGTGGTAGAGCTGTAGATTTACATATTGTCCCCCTTCCAGTCATTAGTTCACATTTGATCATGTTATGATCACTATTGCCAAGTGGCCCCACCACCATTACCTCTCTCACCAAATCCTGCATTCCACTAAGAATTCAATTTAAAATAACTCCCTCTCTCATTGCTTCCTGAACCAATTGCTCCATGAAGCAGTCATTTATTCCATGCAGGAATTTTATGTCTCTAGCATGTCCCGGTGTTACATTTACCCAGTCAATATTGGGGTAATTGAAATCTAATAATAACAGAAGCAAACCTTGCACATAAGCAAGTATCCGGGATCACTGGTGCAGGAAAAGAGGTATGATTCCATGAAAACTTTTAAAGCATTTTTATTTAGAAGATTCAAAAGTCCTTACTGTGGCAACTCCATACAACATAATCAGGCAAGAGTAACAGGTCCCCCGACACGGTCCGTGTTTCGCGGAAGCTGCATCGGGAGGGACCAGATGACATTCAAAATCTAAAGATACAACAAACATAATCAAACATGGAAACAAAAGGCAGGCTGCTACAAAGAAATTACAATAGATAGGGGCATACCTTTAAACAGTCATCAGGAGCGCAAGCGCCCTCTGCAGTAGGAAACAATTTAAAGAGTAATTTGGCGCGAAAAGTACATTCTCGCGAGACGCTGTGTATGACAGCGAGACGCTGGGAATGACAGGCAAACACCTGTAGCCTAATCGGACAATGACTTTGGAACTTTACAGCACTAAACCGGGAGGAGGGCGCCTACCACTTATAACAAACATCTAAAAAACGGAGAACAGGGAAGCGCGATCTCCGAATGCAGTGAATAACCGACTGACACCTATAATCCTGAGAAAAGTACAACCATGCTCTAATAAAACTGGTACCATTCAATGTCTTTGTTAAGACCGTGGGGGGAGACCGAATTGAGAGTGAAGATCCACCGCTGCTCTCTCCGACCAAGCATACCTGGAAAATCTCCACCTCGTGGGGGGGGCGAGACCACCTCTAGTACCAGGAAGGAGAGGTCAGCGACGGAATGTCCGGCCTGGATCCAATGCGTGACCAACGGCTCATCCAATCTGGATAATCTAATATTCGAGCAGTGCTCGATAATGCGCGTTTTGATCATTCGTGAGGTCTTCCCCACGTATAGCAGAGAGCAGGGACAAAAGATGACATAAACTACACCCTTTGTACAACAATCAGACTGATGGTATAATCTGAACTCACGTCCAGACCTAGGGTGTTTAAACATTGTCAATGACTGGGTATGGTTGCACATTGTGCAACGACCGCAAGGGTTATGACCGCCATCAAAATGTGAACGGGGTTGCTCAGGTGATAAAAGTGTGTGTACAAGACGGTCTCTTAAATTAAACGCTCTCTTAAAAGTAAACCGTGGTGGACCATGCATCAGATCAGTGAGGGACAACGCGGACCAGTGACGTTTGATCATATTTACAACAGATCTTCCCACTATAGAGAAAGGGAGGATACAGTTATGAAAAGTATCATCGGATTGTGTGGTAACACCAAACAGCCAATCGCGGTGTGTGTACAAGGCTCGTTTAAAAGCTTTTTTCACAATCCGGGTGGGATATCCCCTCTCAATAAACCGAGTGAACATATTCTCAGATTGAGAAAGAAACTCTCTCCGTGAGGAGCACAGGCGGCGAAGCCTTAAAAATTGCCCCGTTGGAATGTTATCTCGAAGTGCTCGCGGATGACAGCTGTTGTAGGCCAAAAGTGTGTTACGGTCAGTGATCTTGCGGAACAGGGTAGAGTCAAAACGTTCCCCGTTCCAAGATATCATAATGTCCAAAAAGGAAATCTGAGACGGATGAATACTATAGTTAAATTGGATATTAGAACTAATTGAATTCACCCAATCTAAAAACATAAAAAATTGTATATCAGAACCCGTCCAGATGATAAAAACATCATCAATAAATCGGAGCCAGACATGGATGAACTGGAACCAACTAGAAGTATAAATGTGAGTGGTTTCATAGTCATCCATGTATAGGCAGGCCAAACTGGGAGCCATGGTGGCCCCCATGGCTGTCCCCTTAATTTGTTGATATATAACGTCTTGGAAACAGAAAAAATTTTTGGTAAGTGCTATTTCTGCAAGGTGTACCAGAAAGGACGTGGTAACCCGATGTGGCAAACGTGTATCCAACACTTTCTCAATAACCGTTAGGGCCTCATTTTGAGGAATGTTAGAGTAAAGTGAAACGACGTCTAATGTAATCAGAAAAATGGGTGACGAAATCTCAATATCTGCTAACAGTGTCAAAAAATGAGTGGAGTCCCGGACATAAGACCTAATGCGAGGAACCAAAGGTTTAAGGAAAACGTCCACAAATTGGGACAATGGTTCAAGCAGGGATCCAATGCCGGACACTATTGGGCGACCAGGCGGGTGTGTCAAAGATTTATGTATTTTAGGAAGGATATAAAATATAGGCATTACCGGATGAGAAGAAATCAAAAATTTTGCTTCTTTATTTGTAATGATATGAGAATCCAAAGCTGATTGTACGACAGATTTTATATTCTCAAGTAAAGATGCCGTGGGGTCTGATGGGAGAGGGGTGTAGAAAGAGGTGTCCCCCAATTGTCTTAACACTTCCCTTTCATAGTCCAATCTATCTAAAATAACTATGCCACCTCCCTTGTCAGCTGGTTTAATGACAATAGTGGTATCATTTGACAGGGCTTTAACAGCAACAGCCTCACTCTTAGATAAATTATATCGAATATATTGAGATCGTGAACAAATGTCAATAGCATCTTTACAAACAAGGCGCTCGAAAGCACCCAGGCTGACATCAATCCCAGGGGGAGTCCATTTAGATTTAGTATGTACCACTGAAGAATCATGTGGGGGTGGAGAGTCTTCAAAGAACAATTTTAGCTTAAGTGTTCGAAAAAAGCGATGTAAATGAACTTGAAGATCAAAGGAATCCCCTTTTTGAGTGGGGACAAATGACAAGCCCCGGTGGAGGACGCATTGTTCAGATGCCGTGAGGTGGCGTGAAGAGAGGTTAAATACCGTTTCCTCTCTTATTGCCAGAGGTCCGCCTGGGTCCGGGTAGGGCGGGATGGCCGATTCTGAGGGTTGTGCTGCGGTAGGGGAGCAGCTCGTTGGCGAAGATGTCGCGAGTCCGGTCTCGGCTGAGGCGGCTGCTGACCCGAGTCTAAAAAAGAGGCCGCAATTGAAGAATACCGCAAGGCAGAAGAAGCTGCCGGCAAAAGAGGGACTTCGCCTGATGTTATATCCTGTACAGTAGAGGTACGTGCGGAGCGTCCGGAGTCGGCTGAGGTAGCAGTGCCCCGGGCGCGTCGAGCCTGGCCCCGAGTACGAGGGACTCGGGACTCTTCTCCGGATGAGTCTCCAGACGAGATACTGTCCGCAAAGGTTACTTTCTTGGAGGGTTTTTGAACCATCCATTTATATACGTACCCAGACTGATAGTCTGGGTACCCAGGCGGACCTCTGGCAATAAGAGAGGAAACGGTATTTAACCTCTCTTCACGCCACCTCACGGCATCTGAACAATGCGTCCTCCACCGGGGCTTGTCATTTGTCCCCACTCAAAAAGGGGATTCCTTTGATCTTCAAGTTCATTTACATCGCTTTTTTCGAACACTTAAGCTAAAATTGTTCTTTGAAGACTCTCCACCCCCACATGATTCTTCAGTGGTACATACTAAATCTAAATGGACTCCCCCTGGGATTGATGTCAGCCTGGGTGCTTTCGAGCGCCTTGTTTGTAAAGATGCTATTGACATTTGTTCACGATCTCAATATATTCGATATAATTTATCTAAGAGTGAGGCTGTTGCTGTTAAAGCCCTGTCAAATGATACCACTATTGTCATTAAACCAGCTGACAAGGGAGGTGGCATAGTTATTTTAGATAGATTGGACTATGAAAGGGAAGTGTTAAGACAATTGGGGGACACCTCTTTCTACACCCCTCTCCCATCAGACCCCACGGCATCTTTACTTGAGAATATAAAATCTGTCGTACAATCAGCTTTGGATTCTCATATCATTACAAATAAAGAAGCAAAATTTTTGATTTCTTCTCATCCGGTAATGCCTATATTTTATATCCTTCCTAAAATACATAAATCTTTGACACACCCGCCTGGTCGCCCAATAGTGTCCGGCATTGGATCCCTGCTTGAACCATTGTCCCAATTTGTGGACGTTTTCCTTAAACCTTTGGTTCCTCGCATTAGGTCTTATGTCCGGGACTCCACTCATTTTTTGACACTGTTAGCAGATATTGAGATTTCGTCACCCATTTTTCTGATTACATTAGACGTCGTTTCACTTTACTCTAACATTCCTCAAAATGAGGCCCTAACGGTTATTGAGAAAGTGTTGGATACACGTTTGCCACATCGGGTTACCACGTCCTTTCTGGTACACCTTGCAGAAATAGCACTTACCAAAAATTTTTTCTGTTTCCAAGACGTTATATATCAACAAATTAAGGGACAGCCATGGGGGCCACCATGGCTCCCAGTTTGGCCTGCCTATACATGGATGACTATGAAACCACTCACATTTATACTTCTAGTTGGTTCCAGTTCATCCATGTCTGGCTCCGATTTATTGATGATGTTTTTATCATCTGGACGGGTTCTGATATACAATTTTTATGTTTTTAGATTGGGTGAATTCAATTAGTTCTAATATCCAATTTAACTATAGTATTCATCCGTCTCAGATTTCCTTTTTGGACATTATGATATCTTGGAACGGGGAACGTTTTGACTCTACCCTGTTCCGCAAGATCACTGACCGTAACACACTTTTGGCCTACAACAGCTGTCATCCGCGAGCACTTCGAGATAACATTCCAACGGGGCAATTTTTAAGGCTTCGCCGCCTGTGCTCCTCACGGAGAGAGTTTCTTTCTCAATCTGAGAATATGTTCACTCGGTTTATTGAGAGGGGATATCCCACCCGGATTGTGAAAAAAGCTTTTAAACGAGCCTTGTACACACACCGCGATTGGCTGTTTGGTGTTACCACACAATCCGATGATACTTTTCATAACTGTATCCTCCCTTTCTCTATAGTGGGAAGATCTGTTGTAAATATGATCAAACGTCACTGGTCCGCGTTGTCCCTCACTGATCTGATGCATGGTCCACCACGGTTTACTTTTAAGAGAGCGTTTAATTTAAGAGACCGTCTTGTACACACACTTTTATCACCTGAGCAACCCCGTTCACATTTTGATGGCGGTCATAACCCTTGCGGTCGTTGCACAATGTGCAACCATACCCAGTCATTGACAATGTTTAAACACCCTAGGTCTGGACGTGAGTTCAGATTATACCATCAGTCTGATTGTTGTACAAAGGGTGTAGTTTATGTCATCTTTTGTCCCTGCTCTCTGCTATACGTGGGGAAGACCTCACGAATGATCAAAACGCGCATTATCGAGCACTGCTCGAATATTAGATTATCCAGATTGGATGAGCCGTTGGTCACGCATTGGATCCAGGCCGGACATTCCGTCGCTGACCTCTCCTTCCTGGTACTAGAGGTGGTCTCGCCCCCCCCACGAGGTGGAGATTTTCCAGGTATGCTTGGTCGGAGAGAGCAGCGGTGGATCTTCACTCTCAATTCGGTCTCCCCCCACGGTCTTAACAAAGACATTGAATGGTACCAGTTTTATTAGAGCATGGTTGTACTTTTCTCAGGATTATAGGTGTCAGTCGGTTATTCACTGCATTCGGAGATCGCGCTTCCCTGTTCTCCGTTTTTTAGATGTTTGTTATAAGTGGTAGGCGCCCTCCTCCCGGTTTAGTGCTGTAAAGTTCCAAAGTCATTGTCCGATTAGGCTACAGGTGTTTGCCTGTCATTCCCAGCGTCTCGCTGTCATACACAGCGTCTCGCGAGAATGTACTTTTCGCGCCAAATTACTCTTTAAATTGTTTCCTACTGCAGAGGGCGCTTGCGCTCCTGATGACTGTTTAAAGGTATGCCCCTATCTATTGTAATTTCTTTGTAGCAGCCTGCCTTTTGTTTCCATGTTTGATTATGTTTGTTGTATCTTTAGATTTTGAATGTCATCTGGTCCCTCCCGATGCAGCTTCCGCGAAACACGGACCGTGTCGGGGGACCTGTTACTCTTGCCTGATTATGTTGTATGGAGTTGCCACAGTAAGGACTTTTGAATCTTCTAAATAAAAATGCTTTAAAAGTTTTCATGGAATCATACCTCTTTTCCTGCACCAGTGATCCCGGGTAATTGAAATCTCCCATTATTACTGCACTGCCAAATTGGTTAGCTTCCCTGATTTTTCTTAGCATTTCATCATCTGTCTGATCATTTTGGCCAGGTGGATGATAGGATATTCCTATCACTATACTCTTAGTCAACACACATGGGATTTCTACCCATATAGATTCTACAAAGCATTTAGTCTCTTGTATGATCTTTATCCTGTTGGATTCTATACCCTCCCGGACATAAAGTGCTATACCTGCATCAAGTTGATACTCCCTATCATTGCAATATAATGTGTACCCTGCCATAGCACTGTCCCATTGGTTATCCTCCTTCCATCAAGTCTCTGTGATGCCAATTATGTCAATCTCATCATTTACTGCTATACACTCTAACTCTCCAATCTTACTTCATAGACTTCTGGCATTGGCATACAGACATTTCAAAGTGTGTTTTTTGTTTCTATTAACAACCTTCTTTTCAGTTGATATGGATAATTTGGAATTCTTTAGCTTAGGTGATTCTTTACTTAAAAGCACATGGACTACTTTTGCATTTATTAAAACCTCTCTGTTGGGATGCTCTAACTCTCCTGTTTCATTAGTATCCTTCAAATATACATTCCTCCAAACCATGCACTTCTGAGTGACTGCTGGCTTTCCCCCTTGTTCTAGTTTAAAAGCTGCTCTCTCTCCTTTTTAAAGGTTAGTGCCAGCAGTCTGATTCCACCCTGGTTAAGGTGGAGCCCATCCCTTCGGAAGAGACTCCCCTTTCCCCAAAATGTTGCCCAGTTCCTTACAAAACTGAATCCCTCTTCCCTGCACCATCGTCTCATCCACGCATTGAGACTCCGGAGCTCTGCCTGCCTCTGGTGACCTACGCGTGGAACAGGGAGCATTTTCAGAGAATGCCACCCTGGAGGTTCTGGATTTAAGCTTTCTACCTTAAGAGCCTAAATTTGGCTTCCAGAACCTCCCTCCCACGTTTTCCTCTGTCATTGGTTCCCACATGTACCACGACAGCCGGCTCCTCCCCAGCACTGTCTAAAATCCATCACTGTTCTTGTCTTCAATGCCTCCTGTAGGAGTGCGTTCTGTGCATCCACCACCCTTTCTGTTAAGAAATATTTCCTGACGTTGCTTGTGAGTCTACCCCCCCTTGGAGTTTCATATCATAACCCCCTAGTTCTACAGATTCCTTTTCAATCGGAAAAGGTTCAATTTATGTGCGTCATTGATACCTTTCAGACATTTTAAAAGTCTTCATCCCCTCTCCCTGTCTCTTCTCTCTTCCAGGGCCTTTCAGCCTCATCTCACATGGCTTTCGGTGCAGACCCTCCACCAGTTTGGTTGCCTTTCTCTGGCCCGCTTCCATCCTGTCTTTATCTTTTTTATTTTTTTGGAGATGCGGTCTCCAGAACTGAACACAGACACCAACATGAGGCGTCACCAGGGACCTGTACGAGGGGCATTATCGCCTCCTTGTTCCTGCTGGTTATGCCTCTCTTTACACAGGCCAGCGTCCTTCTGACCCTAGTCACCCTTTTCTCACATTTTGTTTCGCTACCTTCAGATGGCCAAGCACTACGTGAAGAAATAGGGACAGCTGTGCTAAAGTTTGGGGTAACATTTGTGCATGGGGGGGTAACCTGCAGGGATTGGCGATTGACTGACTCTTGGGGCCCCCTCCTCACATCCCTGCTGAACAGGCAGCAGCCCCGCTGCCGTCTTCGTGTGACGCAGAACGCGGCAATCATCGTGTGGAAATCATTGTGCAAGGCTAGCTGAGGCTTTCTCAAGTTTCTGTATCGCAAACCCCGTAGGCTCCTGTTCTGTGGTTTATGTGCGAAGGATTAGAAAGTGGTGCCCGCCCTTGCATGGTCAGAGGTGGCTTTCATCACATGCAGCGAGTACTCGGGGGGGGAAAAAAAACCCAAAACAGCTAAACTACAAAAGACGTAGGAAATAATTTAGGATTCCTCTGGCTTTCGCCACTGCCTTTCGCCACTGCCTTCTTGCTCTGTTCGACAACCTTGAGGTTATTAGATAGGATCGTCTTCCTCCCCTGCCCAATAATGTGTTGCTCCCCTGGGTTTCTGCACTCTTTTTTCATTAAATCTTAGCTGCCAAACTGTAACACTCTCTAAACATTATTAGATTACTTTTCATTTTTTTCCTATTCCCTCTGACATGTCAAGTTTGTCGCAGGTCTTAGTTCAGTGTGCAGAAATAACCCAGCACATATTCCCTACTAATTTGTCTGCCATAATATAAAAATAAGGACTAGAACCGGCCCCAGGCGGGCCTGGATTTGTGAGTGGGCTGCACACTAGGCCTGTGCCTAAGAGCAGCAATAATTTTGGGGGGCCAGCAGGCTGGCTGAAGATTTGCTAACTTCCAGCTCTCTGCTTCCTGATCCAGCCCCCAGCCCCGCCCCCATCCTCCAGTGAGCAAGAGAAGGAATGAGCCTGAGGCAGACAGAGCACGGCAAAGATGAGCTAATCTGTTCCCCCAATACTGCCTCTTCATCTCCTATCATTTAGAGCTGGAGCAGGAAGAGCAAAGGGGGATAATTTGGGGGAAGTTAGGAAGAGATGAGTGATGGGTCATTTGGGGGTTAGGAGAAAGGCTGGGTGGAGGGTGCATATGTCTGTGTGTGAGAGAGAAGGGAACAGGGGGAGGGGTGCAGTATTTGTGTGTGTGTGAGAGAGAGAGAAGGGAACAGGGGGAGGGGTGCAGTATTTGTGTGTGTGTGTGTGAGAGAGAGAGAGAGAGAGAGAGAAGGGAACAGGGGGAGGGGTGCAGTATTTGTGTGTGTGTGTGTGTGTGAGAGAGAGAGAGAGAGAGAAGGGAACAGGGGGAGGGGTGCAGTATTTGTGTGTGTGTGTATGAGAGAGAGAGAGAAGGGAACAGGGGGAGGGGTGCAGTATGTGTGTGTATGTGTGTGTGTGTGTCTTCCTGTATGTGTCTGAGAGCGAGAGCGTGTGTGTGTGTGTGTGTGTTCCTGGATGTGTCTGAGAGCGTGTGTGCGTGTGTGTGTGTGTGTTCCTGGATGTGTCTGAGAGCGTGTGTGTGTGTGTGTGTGTGTGTGTGTGAGAGAGAGAGAAGGAAACAGGGGGAGGGGTGCAGTATTTGTGTGTGTGTGAAAGAGAAAGGATTGGTGCTAGGGGTGTGTCTGTGTCTGTGTGTCAGACTAGATGGGAAGTAAGAATGGGGATGAAGGAGGATCAGTACCAGAGCATGGGAGGGATAACTATCTCCCCTCCCCCAGTCCTCTCACCAGCACAAGTTACCGGAAGATTCTCTCTCTCCCTTCATCTTGGATTCTTAACCTGGAACCTTCCTGCGCCTCCTTTCTTCCCAAATCCTGGAGCCCACCCCCAACCTCTCCTACTTCCTCCATCTCGGAATTTCCCTCCCTCTTCCCCCTCCCAGATTCATGATCTTCCCCCCCTTCCTCAGTCTTACGTCCTCCCCATCTCTTGTGCTATCTTCCTCTCCTCCCCCATCCTAGTTCTCTTTTCTTCTTACACTCCTCCCCTGGTCCTCTCACCTTCTCCTCACTCCATTCCTGGTCCTCCTCCCTTTCTCTCCCCATCCCTGGTTCTCTCACCCTCTCCTCCTCTCCCCATTCCTGATATCTCCTCCCTCCACTGATCTCTGAAATCCCATTTCCCTCGCCCAATAACAAGAAATATTATTATACAGACACAAATAAGGCTGGAAAATTACTTCATTTTTATCCTGTAGAATAAAAGATGGAAATTACTTCAGAATTTTCTAAATTTTGCCACAGAATCTACCCCTGAGCTGCCGCAGGAAGCTGTGAGGCTGTGAGTTGGACTTTCCACTCCCCTCTTGTCTGACCTTACGAGTGGGGGGTGGGGGGGGATGCACAACAGCACCAACAGTGCCTACGGACGGCAAATTCCTAAATCTGTCTCTAGCCCCAGATTAATTCTTGTGGCACTCTGTTGGTCACCCTCTACTTGTGAATGTCATTTACTGCCACCCTCTACTACTGTCACCACTCTGCCATCAGGGGCCCTCACTGGGCCACGCTCAGACCCACCCTAGCCCTGCTCGAAGGCTGCACGACACAGCCGATCCAACACTATAAGAACCTCCCTCACAGTCTACTCCCCGCCTCAGCGGTGAATCCCCTCTCTACCTTTGGCCACTTGTTCTTGTGTAATTGCCTGGTGTAACCTTGTTCTTTGTTCATGTACCCCTTGCCTTTGCTCTGTGAATAGCCCTGCCCTGTTTAGGCTTTCTAGCCTGCCTGCCCTGCCTTTTTCCTGTCTGCGGTCTGCGCTCCTTGCCTTGTCCTTGTCTTGTTTGGCCTATCCTGTTTGTCTGTTCTATGTCTCGTCCTGCCTGGTCTAGGCCCTCTGGTGACCTTCCTTGCCTGTGTGTTTCTCAGTTGTGCTCGTTTCCTGTGGGCCTCCCAGTGACCCTTCTGCTCCTTGTGGGTCTCCCATTGGCATTTCTGCTCCCTGTGGGCCTTCCAGTGGCCCTTCAGTTCCCTATGGACCTCAGGGACCCCTCTTGTTTCCTGTGGGTCTCCCAGTGGCCCTTGCCTTGTGTCTTGTCCAGGCCTTCCAGTGGCCCATCCTGTTTGCGTGAATTACTTGCCCTGCCCAGGCCTTCCTGTGGTCTAGCTTGCCTATATATTGTGCCTTTTACCTAGTTCCTGCTCCAGTCTGTACCCTGTTCCTGTCCACCCTAGCCTGTCTTGTGTCTTGCTGTGCGTTCCCTGCTCCTGTGAATACCCTGTTCCTGTCTGCCTCGTCTTGCCGTTGCACTCTTTGTTTCTGAATACCTTGTTCCTGACCCAGTACACAGCTCTCCAGATGATCTGCTGGCCACCAGCACTGGAGGACTCAACCCACAGGGAAGGTGGCTGGTCAGGCAGATGATCTACGCCGGTCCTGTCTGCTCTTGACCCCTGCAGAAGACCTCACACCTGACCCGCCCGCTAGCCCCTGCTTGGTGGCATCCCCAAATCAACTCTGGCGGCCGTGACGACTACATATTACTTAGCCAGTCTGTAACCCAGCCTATCCCCTTGGGACATATCCCAAGGCTGCTCATCTTACGTGGAACGGTGTCTTAGGCTGGACTGAAATCTAAGTATATAGCATCGAGCGGCGAGTGCCTCTCATCTGATTCCCTGAAATTCTATTTGCTCGGCACGACCTCTGCAGTGGGAGGATGCCCCCTCAGATTTTCCACTATCCTTACTAGTGATTTCGCTCATTTTTCCACCACCGAAGTCAAGCTACAGTTGCCAGCCTTCTCCCTGCCCCACTTTTATAAAGGAGGGGGGCCCCACGTTCAACCTTCTCCATCTTTCCATTCCTCTGCAGTCACTCCTGTCATCAAAGAATGGTTGAACTGGATTGCATGTGGTACCATCAGGGCTTCTGCAAGCTTCTTTAATATCTGACAGCGGGCCCCTTGCTTTCTCCACTTTATTGAGCTGGTTTCGTTCAGACCTTTTCTTCTATAAGTGGACGGGGCTCTGTCTTTTCTTTGTTCGTCCACCTGACACTTATCTCCATTTTTTCTTTAAATTCTGCACAAACGTAAATGCTCAGTGTTTTTTATTTTTCCATGTTGCCATCTCCACGTTTTCCTCTTCCCTTCTCAGTCTTACAATCCCGCCACCGCACTTTCTTTTTTAATTAACGTATCTTAAAAAAAAAAAAAAGTTTCGCTTGTTTGGGTTTTTTTTGTCTTAGTTGCTTTCTCCAGTTTGTCTTGGTTGCCTTTCCTGTTCCCCCTCTGCCTTTTCAGATCTGCTGTTCTGTCCTACTCCCCCTATGACTCTTTCTGTCTTCTGAAGGACTTTTTTTTTTTTTTTGCTCCTTACCTTTTCAGCTACGTCTTTTGAAAATTGTGCATCTCTTTTTTTTTTTTTCTTGCTTTTATTTGCTTTTCTAATGTGTCTGTGGGCCTTACAGTGACTCCTGTATGCTGTGCCCTTTGTTCTGTGCCACTTAGATCTTCTCCCCCTGTTAGTACTCCTCCACCTTAAGTAAGCCATGCTCCTGAAACCCAGGACCCTCTTCTTTCTGTGGCTTTTCATCACTGCTTTGTTTTACCTCATGCCAAAATCACACCGTCCAGTGCTCACTAAACGCCCACCCTCCAGCTGGTCGCCTACTGTGACATCAGACTCTGATTGTGAGGCCCAGTACTGCCTCCACTTGTGTGGGTTCCGATCCTAGCTACCAGGATCTCGCTGCTCCCCGCAACATGGATGTGCCTCATTCCATACCTGACAAAGTGAAGTCTCTCCCACTAGCAGCTTCCCTCTTAGTAGCTATCATACAGATGGTTTCCGTTAATTCTCTAGCCGTGCTGAGATTTGTAAATCCCACCAGTGCAAAGGGAAAGTTCATCTTTACCATGTCTAGCATCTGCTTCTCTATCCATACTCCTCGCATGTCGATTGCTTTTATTTTGTTCTGCACATGAAGTGCCAGTCCTTTCCCCTGGTTCTTGCTGAACAGAGTACAAGCCTGGTGGTATAACTGGATCTCATTGCACCATGTCTCGGTGATGGCAGTAACATCCGGGCTAGCCTCTGCTCTTAGGGGCTCAGTATCTGGGGTGTCTTTATTTGGACGAGAGCATCTGTGCACATCACCTTCCAAATATTGCACCTTCGCTAGCCACTGCAGCCGGCTGAAAGGGAAATGAAGTCCAGCATGCTCTCGGCAGCTAAATACCCTGCGGTTTGGTTCGCTATTGATATGGAGGCTGATTTAAAAAAAAAAAAAGTTTATGTGCTTCATTTTTGGAGTTAGCCTCCTAAATTGGCCCTTTTGGAAATTTCTAAGACTTACGGTAGTTGAATTAAAAAAAAAAAACAAACAACCATAGGCTGCTAATTTTGATTGAAAATAGGCACCTAACATATGACCCTACATTGAGGAGCTTTTTTTTTTTTTATTATTATTATTGTCGACCTCATGGTCCTTACATAGCCTATTTTCCGAAGTACTTTACAAACATAAAATGCAAATTATTATTGCAACTTAAAGTTGCTATTTAATTTAACCGTCTTGGATGGCAAATGGTTGAGTTGAACCTTCCGAGAACCCAAATGTAATAAGGTATGCTGGGCTATGCACGTATGTTAGCAGCCTGCTGTGCATACAAGTTCCCTCCCAGGGCAACAAGGAGGTCAGTGCACCAAAACTGTGCCCGCAGATTAGCAGACCTCCATGCAAGTCCCACCTTCAATCAAGCCATTCACTATCACTCACTAATGCAGAGAGGTGCAGAGACTTAACTCCGAGTCAGAGACGGAGTAAGGTTTCTGGGACTAGTGTTAAGTCTGTGGGGCTGAACCTGCAGTTCAAGATGTGCTGGAGACCCCTATACTTGACATTTAGGTGCAGAAAACATGATTTGTGCACAATTCATGTTTTCTTTGCATAAGATAGAGTTGATGCTCATTGCTCTGTGCAAAACAAGACTGGAGACCATAAAAGTTATGCAGAATGAACAGGAGATAGGGGCACAGCTTCTGTGCTCCTAACTTTTAGGAGCAGAGGTTTCTGCTCCCTGACTCATGTTTTGTGCCCACAGCTTGTAAGAACACTTTCAGGGGCTGCTCCAGAGGTGAGGCATGGGGGTATGCCCCCCCCCCCCAGACAAATAGCTTGCCCCACCCCCTCATCCCCCCCCCCCCCAGTCTGACTATTTTGACTGGAGGGTAAAACACTTGGTGCTTGCCCATCCTGAATTTCACTGCGCCCTCTCTATGCCCTCCCTTACAAACATTTCTGGAGTCGCTGCATGTACTGAAATCATGATTTATGCTTCTAAATCAGGTTTACTGCACATTCGCTACAATCTATTTGTTCAAACCATATTTTGTGTGCAGAAATCATACTTTGGGGCTGATGCAATATTAAATGCGGAAAGTGGGTGCTGACTTTTCAGCGCCCGCTTTCTTATCGTGTGCGTGCATGGTGCCCGCAAGGGGGCGCCACACAATAAACAAATAAGGGGGTCGCGCTAGCAAGGAGGCGCTAGGCGTGACCTTAGCGCCTCCTTGCTAATGTGACCCAGCGGTTACCGACGTCGGTTTTCATAATGCAGCCAGCCGGTTATGAAAACTGGCGCCGAGCATATCGGCATCGTCTTCAAAGCGGCCTGCAGAGGGGTTTTTTTTCTTTTTTCTTTAACTTTTTTCCAATGCGCTCTGAGACGCACATTTATTTTTTTGCATTAGGAGTGAATAAGTAACAGCCTCATTCACATGCATTTGCATATGATGAGCGCTATCTCATTCACTCCGCGTCGGACACGCGTAAATAGGCGCTGATCCCCCTATTGCATTAGGGGGTGGATTAGCGCCTATTTAACCAGCGTCCGACTGCGGGTTATACAGTGCGCTGGGCTGAGCGCACTGTATTACATTGGCCCCTTTATGTGCAGAAGACAGTATTTCTTTTATGCACATAAATTGTATTTTATGTGTGCCAAGTGTGTCTTATGCACATATTTTCAGGTTAGCTCGCTTTTTAAAATTCCCGATGCATTTGCATGCCATTAGCCCTCTGCATCAGGAGTTAAATTCTTTGGTTTTGCACGTGCGTTAAGAAAGTGTGTGCTGAGTTTCAGCACACAGGTTTAACACCCAGCTTATTACCTCAGCCCAAAGGTTTGTACCGTAGATGAAACCTATTGCATTCATCTGCCCAAGAGGAGGAAAATGAAGCAAACAATATTAGTGTTTGGAACAGAAAGCAATGTGTCTGAATCTAAAACCATGGTACTTTATTCTTCTTCTGTGTCTATTTCCCACTCTAGTTGGGTCCACGGTCCTAACCACCCTTCACCATGTTACCCAGTCAAGCACAGTTCTCTTGCTAGCACCGTGGGTCTCCATCTCCTGCTGAATACTATTGACCTTTATCTTCTTAGGTTTGCCTCTGGGCCTCTTCCTCACCAATTGCATTTCCAGCACCTACCTGCCAACATTAACTTTCATCTCGCCTTGCCACATGTCCGAACGACACCTATTTTCTGTCGTATCCTCTCTGCCAATGTCAACCTTATTTTTTATTTCTTACTTTATCCCTCTGTGTCACCCCAAGCATCCAGGGTAGAGTAGCTGCCTCATTCCTGTCACACCCATCGCTGCTTCTTCTCTCTTATGCCCACTCTGACATTCTGCTTCACATACTAATGCTGTTCTTATCACCATCTTACACGCTGTACTTTGTGAGCAGGCCAAGATTCCCTTATCACAAGTAATACCATTCATCTTTCTTCATTTTAGCCATCCAGCCATGGTCCTTACTCTGATCTCTCCTGCAAGGGATCCACTTGGACCGGGACCTTGTCAAAATGGAGAGGCTGGCGTGTTCTAGCGATCACCAAGGCTATGTTGTCTAGGGCCACCCATGGCGAACAAGACTGGGAAGGAGGTTACAGACAAACTATGGTTTGTTTTCCTATTCCCTCCAGATTTTCCTTTCTTTCCTCCAGGAGGTTTGGTGCCTGGTACCAACAAACCTTCAAATCTCATTACCAAATCATTATTTTTCCTTAGTAGTATTAGCTACACATTTCAAAATATCCACTTACTTTTTTTTTTTTCTTGACTCTGTTGGTGTTATTCCTAGGTGTCCTTTCCTTTTTCTAAAATGTATTTCATTTCTCACATTATTACACCTCGTATTGTGACCACACCCCCTGCTTTTACAGAGCCCCTTCCCTGAGTCCAGTCTTCAGCTGTTCATGCTGAGGCCTACATGGGTCAGCACAGCAGCCCTGATCTACTTAAGATTCACAATGGTGGGTGTGGCTAAGTAGGAGGAGCTTTATGAGCTTTAAGCACTACTCTCTCTCCTTAGAAATTCAATAGCATTCAGAACACAAAAAGGAGGGATGTTAATGAAGTTGTTGGTTGTTGCTGCTCTTGCATGAATTTAAAAAAATGTGTAATTCCCTAGTCCTGCCTCCTTGTCAGAATAAAAAAACAAACAAACAGTGATGTAGACTTCTAGAGCACTGGCCGATCCCCTCTCGGTCCTAATGAATAGGGAGCCCCTGTTTGTTGTGCATTCAAATTATAACTAGGATTTACAGCAACATTTCAAAGTAAGCAAGCAGAATCTCAAACATGCTGAACAGCTTCGGGATAGGTATGGCAGAGGTATTTTTACAGTACAGTGCTTAGCAAACCTGTCTTGGTGACCACACAATCAATATGCATGAGTGTATGCAAATTTATCTCATGCGTACTCACTGGGGTAAGTTTCAAAGATGCTTATGCGCATATGACCCGGTTTATGTGTGCAAGCGGCTTCTGTGACTGAAATATCCGTGGCGGGTATGAGTGGAAAAGAGTGTGCGGAATATGATTTAATGCACTCTTTTATGCGCATAGTAAATAGGCATGCCAGGGCCAGAGCTGGGCACAGCTTGGGATTTATGCACATAAAAGCTTGTGCAGTAAGTTACACCTGTCCCATACGTAACCCAGCACAACCTGTGAAGTTTCAGAGCGGACTCGTGCACGTTAGTCCACCTTTGTCGGTATGGTTTACCCGTGGGCTTAAATTACCCCCTTTATGGGTATCTTGAAAACCCGACCAGCTGTAAGGTCACTTGGGACAGGTTTGGGAACTGCTGCTACACCTGCTGGAAGCAAAACGAATCTACTGTAAAATGTGATAAACTCGCCAGCTCTGGGGGCTGACTGCATACTAGGAATGTTGGCCTTCACATTCCTCTGTCTCTTTCTGCTCATTGTCTGAGCTGCTCCCTGCTAAGCCCTGGAGGGCACCACCAGCCTGAGGCTTTGTGTTTCTGTGGTGTTTGTGGTTATGGTGAAAATGTCACATGAACTGAAAATGTCAAATCCTGACCAGAGCACCTTTATATATGGGACTGAGCCGTGCGCCACCACCGCCAGCTCCATCAGAAGCTGCTACCCCATAGCAGTATAGAGCAGTAGTTCACAGCCTGGTTCCTGGGGACCACCTGGCCAACCTTGTTTTCAGGATAACCTCAGTGAATCTGTGTGAGACCGGATTGAGAACTCCTGTGCTAGAATTACCAGCTGGCTCCATCTACGGACAGATCAAGCCCTGGGTTCACCTGACTGCATTTATGGGTCCCTGTATTTCTGACGACCCAAAGGACAACCAGTCCATGACTGCAGCGGGTGAGGGGTAAAACCAGGATTGCATCAGCCTGCCCAGAAAATATGGAGCTGATTTGGTAACCCTGCACGGAACATAGGCTTTAAGACAGCCGAGATAACAGCACTGTAAGAAATACTGGAAACTATATCCAGACAGCAGGAACCTTCTGTCACATATACGGGACCCGTCACAAAATTATTTGTTCATTTTTTTTCCTCTGAAATAAAAGAGGGAACTTGCACAATTATAGTTTGATATTGTGAATATGGAGATGCCACAGCATGTGGGTTCCTTTGTATATTGAAGCCACCATCTGTAAAGTTTTGCCACAGCAGCGATCACTGTGGTTTGCATGAGCGACCAAGATTAGGTAATCTGCTAGCATGTTGTTTCCATGCAGTGCTCTGTTCCGTCCAGCCTGTTCTGTCTTTCAATCTAAACAAAAACAAGCAAGTGAGCGCATTGAGCTCCGGTGAAGATGTTATTGCTGGACCTTTTTTTGAAATAATGATGCCCTGACGAAGCCTTGTCGGCGATAACGCTGGCCAACATCAGCAGTTCATGACCAGATTTAGTGTGCGGATGGACTTCGCCTAAAAGTTAAGTGGCACTTTGATATGTACACGGTTTAAAGATGAGACAAGTGGCAAATTCCGTATTCATTCAGCGTGCGGATCGACACAGATGGTGTCTAAAGCGAAGCGATAACTTGCTATACCCATCGCTCAGAGTGGAACTAAGTTTTGTATGTACTTTTTCATGAAAAAATATTTTGTCATGAGTTGAATGGAGGTTTTTTTTATATATACACAGAAAAAAAAAAAAAAGGCAATTTTTGTGAATTTTGAATAAAAGGTGGATGGAGGTTTTTTGACCTATGATTGAAACAGAGCAAGCTTTTAAGCTTCATTGGGCTTGCTGTTATTCTGAGGTCTTTTTCCTCCTCATTTTCAATGATTGTTAGATCCAGTGAGTGGTATATTAAACATTTTCTAAATTTTGCTAGTGAGAGTATTTTAGCGTCTGTCTTTCAATCTACACAGGCCCGGGTTTGGGCCTAGGTAACGTAGGCAACTGCTTCTGGCACCAAATATTTATAGGCACCGGAGTATTGCTGCCACTGCTATCCCTAAACCGGAGCCTGCTACTGCGGCCTCGTTTCTCTCTTCTAGTGGCGCCTGAAGACGAAGGACTAGTCATCATGGGGTCTTCAGGTCATCATGGGGCCTTCAGCAGCCCTTGGCACGCCACCTGTCTCTGCGGCACCCTGTTCCTCATACAGGTTTCCACGGTAACAAGAGGCCCGTGCCAAAGGAGGGTGTGTGGTGCCGCAAGGTCCTTCATCTTCAGACTCCGCTACAGGAGAGAAGTAGGCACTGCGATTTGTAGGTGAGGAGGCAGGGGAGGGGGATTCGGGTGGAAGGGATCAATCCAACCCCCCCCCCCACCCTACCCCTCCTGGCCAAGAGGAGGAAGAGGAAAACTCCCCTCCCCCATTGTTTAGGGGAACATGCTGAACCTGCATCTCCCGATTGCAGGGTATGCTGTGTTACAGGTAGCGGTTCTCATGCTTTCATGACTACTGTACCCCTTTCAAGAGTTCCAGATGCCTTGTGTACTCCTAGGATAACAAAATTTAAAATTCACAACAAACACTGCGCTATTTAGTGTAGGCCCCATTATTTTCAGTGGGGCCTATTCACTGCTTGTCTTAGTGTGTTAACACAATGCACCTTTTTTGAAAAGGAGCCTATATTTATACTATGGTATGATATTTGGGCCTGTTTTTCAATTGACATTTAATAGCCAAATAGTGAAATGCAACCTCCCCCCCCACCCCCTCAAAATGCTAATGCTGCTGAACCAAGCCTAGCAGGAAGTGACATCAGCGCTGTGCAGCCAGTGGTGCTGAGCCAGTTATAGGGCACATTCCTGGTGATGCTGTATTGTCACTTCCTGAATAAATGGCACTAGTTTGAAATGCCAGAGAGAGGACCAGGAGGAGGCTCATTTCATCCTTTTTCTCCACCTTGCTTCATTACCAATGGTTAACTTTTTTTTTTTTTCTCTCCTCTCTCCCCCTTCACCTTCTCTCCTTTTCACCCTTCCACTTCCTTGCCTCTTGCCCCATTGATCCCCTTCAGCCTTCAATCTCCTGTTCTGCTCTCTCTCTCCCACAGCCAAACAGCAAAACAATCACTACAAGTAGCAGGACTCAGGAGAGTGACTACCATGGCTCACAAACCTGTATACCTAATGCCCAACCTAAAAAAAAAAAAAAATCAGTTCCAGCTATGTACACAAAAAATGTACACACAACTGCAGGCAAAACTGTGCTCTCTGCTGAGCAATACCAATACCTTATTACATCAGGCCAGAATGACTGATCAGCTTTCTGCAAAGGCAAAAAAAAAAAAAAAGAATGGGTCACTTCAAAGACCCACGTCACGACGCCTCTGCACTCCAGTCAGCAAATCAAGAACTGGCATCGGGCCCGGTGCTTCCATTAGGTGAACTAGACGGTCGCCTAGAGCACCAACCATTAGGGGACGTCAAAAAAGCAGCTGCCTGGGGCCGTGAGCGGAGCCCATCTCACTCGCAGCTGAAGATTTGTCTCGGCAGGGTCGCAAGCAGATCCCATCCCACTCGCAGCTGAAGACATGCCCGCAAGGTCACGGGTGAAGCCCATGCCACTCGCAGCTGGAGATTAGTCCCAACAAGGTTGCGGGCGGAGTCCAACCTGCCTGCTGCAGAAGATAGAGAGAAGAGGCTTGGGAAAGGCGGAAGACATAGAAGACAGAGACCGAGGAGAGCTGGGAGCCAAGTCCATACTGCCTATAGAAGGAGGAAAGGAAGAAGAAGGAGAGGTCCACAATGAATGACCAAGAGAGCTTGTGAGCCTGTATGAGTGAAAACAAGATTGGAATGATGTGTGAGGGTGTCTGTGTGTGTGTGTGTGAGAGAGAGAGGGAACCTATGTGAGAGACTGTGAATGAGTGAGAGATTGGGAGTCTGTGTGAGGGAGTGATAGTGCATTTCTTTGTGTGTAAGAGAAGGAGCCTGTGTGAGGATGTGTGTGTGTGTGTGTATGTGTAAGAGACAAAGAGATTCTGTGTGAGGAGGTGTATGAGAGAGAGAGCGAGCCTGTACGAGGGTGAGTATGTGTGTGAGAGACAGAAAGAGTCTGTGTGAGGAGGTATATGAGAGCAGAGGGAGTCTATGTGAAGGTGTGTGTGTGAGAAATAAAAGGGGCTTCTGTGAGGGAATGTGTTTTTGAGAGAGAGAGAGGGAGCTTGTATGAGACTGTGTTTGAGTGAGAAGGATTCTGTGAATAAGAGAGAGGGTGTGTTTGTGAATGAGACAAGGAACGCACGCGCACGTGTGTGTGTGTGTGTGTGTATGAGGGTGGGAGGCCTGTCTGAATGAATGAGGGTGTGTATATATGAGGGAGATACGGTATGCGAGCAAGAGAGCATATGTGTGTGTGTGCATAAGTGAGACAGCGTATATATGTGTGTGTGTGTGTGTGTGTGTGTGTGGTAGAGCGTACATGTGTGGTAGAGCCTGTGTGTATGTGTGTGTGTACATGAGAAAGGAGAAAATATGTATACAACAACCCCAGGTCCCCACCCCATCAGCTAATCCATGACAATTTCAGAGCATCCCAGAAAAGGGGAGTGGTTGATTTTATATCCTTGTCAATTTTAATCATTGGGTGTTATTTGACGTATCTGCTGTTTTTTGATAATTTTTTTGGAGGATGGAACATTTTTTTTTATTTTAAGGAGGTTTTAGTTATAGGATGTCATTCTATTTGTCCATTATTTTGAAATATTCTTTTTAATAGTATGGTTTTACTTTTATTGATGTTTTATATTTTTTTTATTATATTGTTTAATATTTTATGAAGAATGACAATGTTTCTGTTTTTCCCATTGTTGCACTGCATACAGAGTCTAGTACTGTGGTTTCCAGTTCAGTTTTTGTCTGCACATTTTTACTTCATGGTCTCTTTATTCTGTATTTGGTGAGGGATTGTCAGTGTTCTGCATGAGTGATTGAACTTGAGGTATTCTGCTAGTGTGTAGTTTCTGTGTTGTGTTCTATAGCAACTAGGCTTGTTCTGTTTTCTGATAGGAGGTGATTGGTATTTTAGGGCCTGGTGTAATACTTACAGTGTTGTTTTTTCATAGGTAGGATTGTTACTGTTTGAGTGCTGGTAGTTAGTGCTGTTTAGGTATAAAGGTTTACTATATTGTAATTAGGTTTACTGTGGCTTTCTGAGGACCAAACCCAAACCCAACATGTGTTACAATACACCTAATACCAGATGGCTTCCAAGTGTCTTTTTGCCTTTTAGCAGCATTTTCTGGATGACATACTATATGTATTGAATGTTTACATGCACTGCTGTAAGTGATATTTTAATTTAAAAAAAATTGTACTTTGAATGTGCTTTTTGATGTAAAAAGCTGTTATTATAAATGCATAATTTTTACTTGTGTGGATGGGCCGAGGAGGACGTCAGGGCTGGAGGCTGGGGATTGAGGGATGAGGGGGTGCAAAACTGAATATTCACCTAGAGTGCTTAATACCCTTGTACCAGCCCTGACTGGTATGACAACATGGGAAGACTCTACTAGCCCGAGACCTGCATCTGTGGCAAAAGGCAGACCATGCAACACCTTGAGGTTTGCCCATTGTTCAACGATGACTCAAACAGGTTGCAGAATCTTGCTAATGCCAATTTGTGAGTGTTGAAATGTGCTCACCAATGGAAAGAATATCTTTAGGAAATGGACAAGAAAAGATGATCTGTGGTATGATGGCGACCTCTGGTGGTCATTAAGTACATTTCTGTATTTGGTTTATGCTTTGTCCCATTGGTTTGTGTGTTTCCCAGCAGCTCTGCAATGGCCAACATGAAATTGCTCACATTGTAGCAGGCTGAAAGTGCAAAACAAAGTCTCACTTCCGTGAAACATTAATACTGGGACCTTGCTCCATTCTTTGGTGACTAAAACCATTGAGACACCAATTGTTGTGGTTCATTGAAAATAAGAATGCATAAAGCCACTAGCTGTAGAGAAAACGGTTTTATTAACTGCTATAATATAATATAAATCTTAGAGGAGAGGAAGAGTGCCAGGCAAGACACTAGCATAAACTCCCTCTCAAATGATTTTACTGATAACACAGCATTATATAGAATTTCAGTTATATATTTCCAACCCCTAAACTAGGTTATATAATTGTCAAAATTTCTGTGATTGGCTTTCTATTATAAACAAATAATCTGAATAGTTGCTTTCAGTCTCCAAGTTAATTAATCCTCATCTTATATGTAAATGTTTTCTTGGAATTTGCCAGCATTAGTAACCTTGTGCTTGCTCTAAGAATATTTTCTATAATCTTAGATGGAATGTAAACTGACCTCTTCTCTGTTCTTAGATGGGATGTAAACTGACCTCCTATCAGTTCAAAATGTTCTACATCCTTGTATTTCAGCATCTTTTATCTGACTTATGGAGTCTTTTGTCTAGGAAAAACAAGTGCAAGGCTGAGACTATAATGTTGTTAGGAGTACAGGAATAATGACTTCATATGTGACTTGTCAAAAAGTGTTTCACATCAGTACAGACCTAGAGTTTATGGTTTAATTTAGGTTGTGGAAATAAATTTCTGAGCCATCTCTGCTCTATACTGCATAAAATAATTTTGTGGTTCCTGGTATCTGTGAATTGACTGAATGACTGATGTAGGAGGTGCATCGTACTCTCTGGTGGTTTCCTGCACTTTGTGGAGTAGATTTTCAAAGCGTTACATGCTTAAGATATGCGTGTAACCCCCGAAAATCTACCCCTGCCTCCCCCTGCGCGCGCCAAGCCTATCTTGTATAAGCTCGGCGGCACACGCAAGCCCCGGGACATGCGTAAGTCCCGGGGCTTGAAAAAATGGGCATTCCGTGGGTGGGGCCATGGGCGGGGCGCTGGCCTGGGGGCGTTATGGGGCGGGACCGAGGCCTCCGGAACAGCCACCAGGCCGGGGGATGGAAAGCCGGTGCGCGCAAGTTACGCCTGCCCAAAGGCAGGCGTAACTTCTTCGATAAAGGTCGGGGGGGGTTAGTTAGGGCTGGGGGGCGGGTTAGATAGGGGAAGGTGCGGGGGGGTGGAATGGAGGAAGGCTGCTCGGCTCGGCGCGCACAAGTTGCACAATTGTGCACCCCCTTGTGCGCGCCGACCCTGGATTTTGTAACATGCACGTGGCTGCGCGCGCATGTTACAAAATCAGGCGTAGATTTGTTCGCGCCGGGTTGCGTGAACAAATCTATGCCTGCGCACATGTTATAAAATCTGGCCCTGTATGTTCGCTGGTCAGTGGTTCAAAAGATGCGGCTGTTATGTGCTTTAAACAGTGTGCTGGGCCCATTGTCATCCACAGTTAAGAACTGAGGAGAGCAGAATCCTAGCTTGGAGCTGTAATTAAATAATAGGAATGGATGCACACACAAAAAAGCCTGTTTCAGTTTGTTCATTTGTTTCATCCTTTTATTGTTGCTTTTTTTTTTTTTCAGTTCATTTTGATAGTTTAAGCATATAAATTTCGTTTTACACACATAAGATTGAATTTTATGCATACAGGTTGTACTTAGGTGCAAAAGGTCAAATTAAATGAATGAAAACAAATGCACATCCCTAATAAATAATATTTTTATAGTTATTACTATATTGACTGTTTAAAATTATCAATAACCATAAGAAATATAGATTACTTACAGCCTCCTCTGAGCTAATAATGGCAATAAAGTAGGGGTCAGGACTTTGCCTCTCCAGGAGGAATAATAGCCTCTGTCACTTTCCCCTTCCTGTTCCCCTGGTTTGCCCTTGTTTCTTGTGGTATCTGATGTCCTGCCTCAATTTAATTCCTGTGTCCTGCACCTGTACCTATGACCTCTACAGTTGCTGATTTCAATCTTGGCCTTGTTTATTGTGTCTTCCATTGATGATGTCATTGTGATTGTGTCATAAGCAGGCAATACTACTCCTAGTAACAGTGATTTCTGTTCCACGTTCTGTGATCTCTGTTGTCCACGTGGTTAGAATTGAGGATGTTGGGACATGAAAGACTGCTACACGAAGACAAGTGAGAGAGTTAACGGTGGTGGGGCTGCTTGGCAATAGTGATCGTAACATGAACAAATTAGAATTTCTGACTGGAAGAGGGACAATAAGTAAATCCACACCTCTAGCACTAAACTTTCAAAAGGGAAACTTTGATAAAATGAGGAAAATAGTTTAAAAAAAAAGACATGGCTCTCAAGAGCCATGTCTTTAAACTTTGAAAAAAAGCTTAAAGACATGGCTCTTTAGAGAAGCATTTTCACAAAGAGAGCAAGGAAGTGAGAAACGCTGAAAGCTGTATACACAAAATTTTTATGCAGCACTAAGCCCATTATATGTATGTATGCTGTGGTTTGTTTATAGCACCTCTTAACTTGAATGTATAATCTAACGGTTTTTATTGTAGTCAAAGGTCAGATTAGACATCATTGAACATTTAACCATTATTATAAAACTATGTTACCGAGCTTATTAGGCACCTCCATTACCAATAATAGGAACAGTTACATGTACAATTTACTATATGTGCCTCTATGTAAACCGTTGTGACGGTAATCTACTGAATGACGGTATAGAAAAGATTTTAAATAAATAAATAAATAAATTGAAAGGTGCAGCTACAAAGGTTAAAAGTGTACAACAGGTGTGGACATTGTTAAAAAATACCATCATAGAAGCACAGTCCAAATGTATTCCACGCATTAAGAAAGGTGGAAGGAAGGCTAAACAATTGCATGCATGGTTAAAAGGGGAGGTGAAAGAGGCTATTTTAGCCAAAAGATCTTTCTTCAAAAATTGGAAGAAGGACCATCTGAAGAAAATAAGAAAATACATAAGCATTGTCAAGTTAAATGTAAGACATTGATAAGACAGGCTAAGAGAGAATTTGAAAAGAAGTTGGCCATAGAGGCAAAAACTCATAGTAAAAACATTTTGAAATATATCTGAAGCAGGAAGCATGTGAAGGAGTCAGTTTGACCATTAGAGGATCGAGGGATTAAAAGGGAAAGTAGGGAAGATAAGGCCATTGCAGCTCAGTGTGCATTGGCAATCAAAAAGCAAACAGAATGTTAAGTATTATTAGGAAGGGAATGGCAAATAAAATGGAGGATGCCATAATGCATCTGTATCACTCCCTGGTGAGACCGCACCTAGAATACTGTGTGCAATTTTGGTTGCTGCATCTCAAAAAAAATATAGTTGCTCTGAAGAAAGAACAGAGAAGGGCAACCAAAATGATAAAGGGCATGGAATGGTTTCCCTATGAGGAAAGGCTAAAGAGGCTAGGGTTGTTCAGCTTGAAGAAGAGATGGCTGAGGAGGGATATGATAGAGGTCTACAAAATCATGAAAGGACTTGAATGGGTAAATGTGAATCTGTCCTTTCTCTCTATCTCTCTCTCCCCATCCTTCATGCCTCCTCCCTTTCTCATGCTGTGTCCCATTCTCTCCATTCCCCTGTTTTTCTGCCAGAATCAGTCCCTATCCTTCCCTCTCACAGTCCTACATAAGAAAATAAGAATTGCCATGCTGGGTCAGACTAAGGTCCATCAAGCCCAGGCATCCTGTCTCCGACAGTGACCAATCCAGGTCACAAGTACCTGGCTGATCCCATAAACTAGATCTACTTCCCGTTATTCACTCCCAGGGATAGCAATACCTTTCTAGTCTACCTGACTAATGTGTCATGGATTCTTCCTCCAGGAACTTGTGCAAACCTCTTTTAAACCCCGCTATGCATGGCGCCTTCATCACGTCCTCTGGCAACAGATTCCACAGCTCGATAGTGCGCCGAGTGAGCTGGGTGCTGTTTTGAATCTGCTGGTTGTTAGTTTCATGGAGTGTCCCCTTGTTTTAATATTATTTGAAAGGGTAAGTAATCTTCCTTTATTTGCCTGTTCCAACCCGCTCATGATTCTATAAGCTTCTATCCTGTCCCCTCTCAGCCGTCTCTTTTCCAAGCTGAAGAGCCCTAACCTGCGTAGCCTCTCGTCACACGAGAGCTGTTCCATCCCCATGTATCATTTCTGTCGCCCTCCTCTGCACCTTGTCTAGTTCTGCTACGTCTTTCTTGAGATGGGTGACCAGAACTGCACACAGTACTCAAGGTGCGGTCGCATCTTGGCAAGATACAGAAGCAATACGATATTTTCTGTTTGATTCTCCAATACTTTTCGGATCATTCCTAACATGCTATTTGCTTTTTTGAATGCTGCCAAGGATTTCAACGTATTGTCCACATGGACTCCAAGGCCCTTTTCCTGGGTTGTAACTCACAATAAAAAATCCAGCACCATGTTCCTGTAATTAAGATTATTCTTCCCACTGTGCATCTCTTTACACTTTTCCGAATTTAATTTTCATCTGCCATTCAGTTTCTCACATGATCCTTCTGCAGTTCCTCGCAATTTGCTGAAGTTTTAATAACTGAATAATTTTGTCATCTGCAAATATAACCGTTCCCTTTTCCATATCATTTATGAATATGTTAAATGGCAGAGGTCCCTGTACAGATCCCTATAGCACTCCACTAATGACCTTTCTCTATTTGGAAAAATTACTATTTAGTTCCACTCTCTATTTCGGGCCTTTTAAGCAGTTACCAATGCACAATAGGACACCACCTCCTATCCCATGCCTTTGTAATTTCCTGAGGAGTCTCTCATGGGGGACTTTGTCAAATGCCTTCTAATAATCCAAATACACAATTTCAACTTTCTCACCTTTATTTATATGTTTATTTACACCTTCAAAATATGTAAAAGATTGGTGTCATGGATTTGACCCCTTGGGCTGTGGCGTGGTTGACGCCTAGCGGGTGAACCAACTAGACCCACGCCAACGGCTGGTGGACTTGCTCTTACTGGGACTGGAGCTGGAGTTTCACCTATAACGGTCCCCCTCTCCCCCGCAAGTTGAGCCCTTGGGTTCCAGGGACCAGCAGGGCTTAGGTGAAAGTCCCGTAAGGAGCAGTAGGCTGAAGTCAGGGTATGACAAAGTCATGGCCTGCAGCGAGTAGACAGGATCCAGTTCCAGGCTAAGGTCGGGGCAGGCAGAAGTCCAAGGAGAAGTTGGTGTTCAGGCAGAGAATCAGGCAGAGAGGACAGACAGGGCAAGACAAGGTACTGGGATGAAACACAAGCAGGACAACTAAGGCAGGGCAGGATAAGGCAACGAGGAGGCAAGGCACAGGACACAAGCAGCAATGCGCACTGCAAGGCAGAGAAACCTGTTGCTAAGGTGCTGGCTGGAAGCACAGTTGACGTCATCTGTCAGTGCCGCTGCTGTTTTAATTTCAGCACGCGCCGCATGTGCACGCCTAGGGGGACCCGAGGAGGGAAGATGGTGGCGTCCATGCCGCGTTGGCGTCAGGTGTAAGTAAGGTCGCAGGCCCATTCCGCGGCTGGCCAAACGTTACGATTGGTAAGCCAAGACTTCCCAAAGTCAATATTCAAAAGCCATTTAGGTGGATAACTTAAAGTTACCCATCTAAATGGCAAGTTTTGGGATATTCAGCCAATTATCTGGCTAAATTATAGCCTCTCCCTTTCCCCACCCCCCCCCACTCCCAGTTCCTGGGTTTTTTTCTAACATCTGGTTCTCTCCAGGGCCCCCATCCCAACCCTATTCCTTCCACCCCCTTGTATCTTAAATGTTAGTTTTTCTTCAGCTCGGATCACAGTAGCATCCTACCAAGATCTGGGCCCAGCGCTACCGTCATTGCTAGGCTGGTACGATGGAAGCATACGCATCTTAGTAGCCTAGTAACATCAGCAACAATTTTAATATGCTTAAAATTATCCGGCTAAGGTTAGCCGGATAACGTTAATCGGGGATATTCAGTGGGATGTTTATCCCACTGAATATCCAGGACAAGTTATTTGGCTAACTGTAGCTTGGATAACTTGTCCACCAAATGGCCTACTGAATATTGAGCTCTGCTTGCTAAAACCTTGCTGATTCTTCTCTATTAAGTCATTTCTGTCCTTATGGACATTGATTTTGTTTTTAAGAATGGCTTCTATTATTTTGCCCAGCACCAACATCAGACTCACTGGTCTATAGTTTCCCAGATGACCCTTGGAACACTTTTTAATAATCGGTATCACATTGGTCACTTTCCAGTCTTCAGGAATCATGGTTGTTTTAAATGACAGGCTACAGATTACTAGTAACTGGTTAGTGATTTAGGGGTAGAGTTAAAAAAAATACGCGCGTGCTTACGGCGACGCATCATCGAGTTCCCCAGTTCCTTATCCCCTACTCTAACCTCCCTTCCCCTTCCCCTCTCCTGCCCATCCTCTATCCCTACCCTTGGTACCCCTATTTTTTTTCTAATTACCTTTTGCTCCTCCAAAGGAGCAGGAGCAAGTTGCACGCACCGGCACCCTGCCGGCGAGTGATCCCCTGGCACAGCGGCAAATGGCTGCTGTACTGAGCGCCTCCAGCCCCTCTCCAACCCCCCCCCCCCCCGGACTGCCCCTTTGCCGAGGCCTGTAACAGTAACAGTAACAGTGGTTATGCGCACGGCCAGGCCTTTTTTAAAATGCACACGGTGCGCACAAGGCCCAGCTACACATGTATCCCTGTTTTTTACAAGTGCGGCCATTTAAAATCGGGCTTTTAATGTTTTAGTTCTTTTAGAACTCTGGGGTGGATGCCATCTGGTCCCAATGATTTCTTATTCTGTACTTTGTCAATCTGATCTATTACATCCTCCTTTGTCAAGGTATTTGTTTCAGTCGCTCAGAATCTCCACAAAGAATGTTTCAGGTGTGGTATATTCCCAACATCCTTCTCCATAAAGACTGAGGCAAAGAATTAATTCAGTTTTTCTGCTATTTCCTTGTCTTCCCTGAGCACCCATTTTCCCCCTTGAGTCCAAATGTCTCCCTCACAGGCTTTTTTGCTTTGAATGTGCTTGAAAAAATGTTATTATTAGTTTTTCCTCACTGGCAAGCTTTTTCTCAAAGTCTCTCTTGGCCTGTCTAACTATTGTTTTACACCTAACTTGCTAGTACTTATGCTGTTGCCTATTTTCGTCATTTGGGTTTACTTTCCATTTTTTTAATGATGCCTTTTTAGCTTTATCTGCCTCCTTTACCTCACCATTAAACCATGCTGGCAGTCATTTAGTCTTCCTTCAACCTTTTTTAATGCATTTTATCTGGGCTCCCAAAATTGTATTTTTAAACAATGTCCACATATCATGCAAACTCTTTACCCATGCACCAGCTCCTTTTATTTTTTTTCTAACTAATTTCCTCATTCTATCATAGTCTCCATTTTTAAAGTTATATGCTACTGTAGTAGTTTTTCTTAATGTCCTTCCACCAGTGAGTATGTCAAATTTAATTGTATTCTGATTGCCATTGCTTAGTGGCCCCCACCATACTAACCCCTGGCAGCAGGTCATGCGATCCGCTGAGGACTAGATCTAAGGTAGCTGCCCCTCTCGTCGGTTCTAGGACCAGCCATTTATGGCATTTATGGCAGCCATTTATGGCATTTAGAAACTTAACCTCTCTAGCATGTCCTGATGAGACATTGACTCAGTCAATACTCGGATAATTGAAATCTCCCACTATTATTGTGTTGCTAAACTTATTTGCTGCTTTTTTTTATTTCGGCTAGCATTTCACAGTTTGTTTCTTCATATTGGCCAGGTGGCCGGTAGTATACACCCACTGCTATACTCTTACCTATCTCACATGGAATTTCTATCCATAAGGATTCCACATTTTGTTTCCTGCAGGACTTTTATCATGCTAGACTCTGTGCCATCTTTTACATATAGTGCTACCCCTTCACCAATTTGATATTCATCAATATAATTTATATCCTGGTATCATGGTGACCCATGGTTTTCCTCCTTCCACCACATCTCTGATACGCTTCTAATGTATATATTTATTTATTTATTTATTTTTAATTTTTATATACCGAGGTTCTTATAGAGACTATAAATCACTCCGGTTTACATATAACGATAAACTGCCCAACAGAGATAAGGGGGCTTTACATAGAACAGTGGTACATATGGAACATTATAACTGGATGACAATTTAACATAATGATAATAAATAATATAGAATAGTTTTACTTGTAATTAATAAAATTATGTAATATAAACTGTATAATTTAAATATTTAACTTGGATATAGTGACATATTAACCATGCCAAATATAAATAATAAGATAAAATGAATTTTGAACTTAGAAATTGTAGTCCAGTTGCAGAGGAAAATATAAATAAGATTAATTTTTAGAACTCAAAGATTGTTGTCCAGTTGCAGAGACCTGAAGGTAGGACTTGGTATGGTGACCATAATTAGGGGATACTTCTTATTTGGAAGACTTTCCGTCTTGGTAGGATTGTGAGTCTGGGAAGTCTTGTTGGAAAAGAAGAGTCTTTAGCCTTTTTTTGAACTCTTGATGATTGGGTTCAAGTCTTAGATTTGGGGGGAGCATGTTCCACTGGTGGGGGCCTGCTAAGGATAGCGCTCTTTTGCTCAGAGATGATTTTACTTGTTGGGCATGCAGTGATCCTTTGTAAGCGCTTCTGATAGGTCTGGAAGATGTGTGCGGTTGGAGTTGAAAGCTTAACGTGATGGGAGCTATTTTGTTTGTCGCTTTGTGGATGATTGTGAGTACCTTATAGAGTATCCTTTGTTTAATGGGAAGCCAATGTAGATTACTAAGGATTGGGGTGATGTGATCTTTTTTGTTAGTGCTTGTTAGAATTCTGGCAGCAGAATTCTGTACCATCTGTAATGGTTTGATCGTGTTGTTGGGTAGACCTAGTAGCAGGGAGTTGCAATAGTCGAGCTTTGATAATATTATGGATTGAAGTACTAGCCTGAAGTCGGAGAAATAAAGGAGGGGTTTAAGTTTTTTGAGGACTTGCAGTTTGTAAAAGCAGTCCTTCGTGGTATTGTTTACGAACTTTTTTAGGTTAAGATGATTGTCAAGCCATGCTCCAAGGTCTCTGACGTCCGGTGAGAACATGTTATTAGCGTTTGGTAGAGAGAAGCTAGAAGAGATTGTGAGTGGATCCTGAGAGACAATGAGCATTTCGGTTTTATTGGCATTCAATACTAGGTTGAGGCTTGAGAGTAATTCCTTAATGGGCTGTAGGCATTCGTTCCAGTAAGTGATGGTTTTTTGAAGGGATTCTGTAATCGGGAGAAGGATTTGAATGTCGTCTGCATAGAGGTAATGGGTAAGCTTGAGGTTTGAGAGTAGGTGGCAGAGAGGGAGGAGGTAGATATTGAATAGGGTGGGAGAAAGTGAGGATCCTTGCGGGACTCCTTGCTCTGTAAGGATTGGATGCGATTCTTTGTTGTTTATCCTTACTTTGTAGAATCTGTTGCTTAGGAAGGAGTGAAACCATTTGAGAGCTGTGCCTTTGATCCCTATATTAGTTAGTTGGTCTATAAGTGTAGTATGTTTTACCGTATCAAACGCCGCAGAAAGATCAAGTAGAACCAGCAGGTAAGATTGTTTTTTCTCCAGGTTCACGAGGATGGTATCAGTGAGCGATAATAAGAGAGATTCGGTGTTTAGTCGTTTTCGGAAGCCATATTGAGCTGGGGATAGAATGTTATGATCTTCCAGATATTCTGACAGTTGCTTGTTGACAATTTTTTCCATCAGTTTGGCGATGAGTGGTAAGTTTGCAATCGGTCGGAAGTTAGCTGGGTCTGATGGAGAAGCATTTGGTTTCTTCAGTAACGGTTTCAGGATTGCCAATTTTAACTGGTTAGGAACTGAGCCTTGAGACAGGGATGTGTTGATAATTTCTGCTATTGGTTTTGAGATGGTGTTTGGTATGGCAATGAGGAGATTTGTTGGTAATGGGTCTGATGGGTGTGAGGATGGTTTTAGTTTTTTGAGTGTATTTTCGATCTCCAGTGAAGAAGTGAGCTCGAATGAGTCCAAGCTTGTGTTTTGTTGCGGCACTGTAGTTAGATGGTGTGTTAAGGTGGGGCTATTGGATGTAATTGAATGGGTAAGGTTAGTGATTTTTGTCTTGAAGTAGTTGGCTAGCTCGTTAGCTTTGTTGAGCGCTTGGTGGTCTGGGATCGTGAGAGGAGATGGTTTGGTTAGAGAGGAGACGTAAGAAAAAAGGGCCTTTGAGTCGAAAATGAAGTTGTGTATTTTTTTTGCATAAAATTCTTTCTTTGTTCTAAGGATAGTATTCCTGTAGGAGTTGAGGTGGGATTTGTAGATGGTTTGTGTCGAAGTGGATGAGTTTTTTCTCCAGCTTTGCTCTTTTTTTCTAAGAGATTGTTTGAGGGATTTAAGTTCGGCTGTAAACCAAGGTTTTCTATTGTCTAATGTAGGTTGTATGGTTTTAGTTGTGGTTGGGCAGATTTTATCTGCAATTTTATTGTTAATATTGATCCAAGAGGTGGTAGCAGTTGTTGCGTCTGTGAAGTCAAGTTGATTTAAAGCTTCGGACATCTTTTCACTGAGTATGTCTAGAGAGCAAGGTTTCCTGAATTGGATGGTGGATTTGGTAGTGATTTGAGGTGGAGGTTTGTTGATCCTAAGGGTTGTGTGGATGACTCTGTGGTCTGACCATGGAACTGGTAAACAAGTGGGGTTGGTGTAAATGTTGAAGAGTTCGTTAATAAAGATGAGGTCCAAAGTGTGGCCTGCCTTGTGGGTAGGACTGTTGATAATTTGAGCGAAGCCCAAGTGGTTGAGTGAGGAAAGAAAGGTTTGGCAGTTGATAGATTGTGGAGTAGCGTCTACATGTAAATTAAAGTCTCCGAGGATTATAGCAGGTTTTTCAGTGTTTATGTGTTTAGCTATAAGTTCGATCAGTGGGGAGGGATCCAGTTCTAGGGTACCTGGTGGGGCGTAGACTAAGGCTATTTGGATTTGATCCGATTTAAAGAGGGAGAATTCTAGTTTGGTGGAGGCGTTGGTAAGTTGTAAAGTTATATTAAGTCCTTTTTTTGCTGCAAGGAGGAGTCCCCCACCTCTTTTTTTGGGTCTGGGGACAGAAAATAAGTCATAAGATTGAATGGGCAGTTGATTTGTAAGTACAGTATCTGTGTGTTTTAGCCATGTCTCTGTAATTGCACAGATATCTGGGTTGACTTCTATGAGATAGTCACTGAGGATGTCCATTTTTTTGGAAAGAGACTGAGCATTGAATAGAGTTAATGTAAATAAAGAGAGTCCTAAGATTTGTGTTATAGGTGATATCATTATTGGTAAAAGCCTTTGTTGTCGTGCGATGTGATGAATTGCAGGTTTTGTGTGCTTTCTGAGGTTATGCCAAATTTTGGGTATGGTGCAGAGGTGCATTGTTGTGGTTCAGTTGGTTGGGAGCAATGTTTCGATATTGAAGATGCTGGGCTAAGTATTGGTGAGGTTGACTGAATGCTGGACTGAATGCTGGAAAATGCTGAGTGAAAGCTGGAGAGGCTGACTGAATGCTGGAGAGGCTGGATGAATGCCGGAGAGGCTAGATGAATGCTGGAGAGGCTGGATGAGTGCTGGAGAATGCTGGAGAGGCTGGAGAGGCTGGATGAATGCTGGAGAGGCTGGAGAGGCCGGATGAATGCTGGCGAGGCTGGAGGCTGGATGAGTGCTGGAGAGGCTGGATGAATGCTGGAGAGGCTGGGTGAATGCTGGAGAGGCTGGAGGCTGGGTGAATGCTGGAGAGGCTGGATGAGTGCTGGAGAATGCTGGATGAATGCTGGAAAGGCTGGAGGCTGGATGAGTGCTGGAGAATGCTGGATGAATGCTGGAGAGGCTGGAGGCTGGATGAGTGCTGGAGAATGCTGGATGAATGCTGGAGAGGCTGGAGGCTGGATGAGTGCTGGAGAATGCTGGATGAATGCTGGAGAGGCTGGAGGCTGGATGAGTGCTGGAGAATGCTGGATGAATGCTGGAGAGGCTGGAGGCTGGATGAGTGCTGGAGAATGCTGGATGAATGCTGGAGAGGCTGGAGGCTGGATGAGTGCTGGAGAATGCTGGATGAATGCTGGAGAGGCTGGATGAGTGCTGGAGAATGCTGGATGAATGCTGGAGAGGCTGGAGGCTGGATGAGTGCTGGAGAGTCTGATTACATGCTGGAGCAGCTTGTGAGTGTTGGAAAGGCTGTTATGTGTATGGGCCCTGGAGAATGAGGTCGCTGGACAAATGGTTGGATAACGTTGATGTAGCGTGCTTTGGTAGTGTAGGCTGGGTTGTGTGGCAGAGTCGTTTAGCATAGGTGGTTTCTTGTTGTGCTCAGGTTCACACGAAGGGGCACACAAAGGGGCAAGCCCCTTTGTCGTGCTCCTTCGGCGTGCGACGCACGGCGCGCGACGCCTAGCTGGGTGGGATTTAAAGCTCTGCTGAGCTTTAACTGGTTGGCTAGCTATATTATTTATGGGCGGGTCTTAGCGTGTTTCCCTGCTTTTTTAATCTTTTAGTTTGTCTTTTTATATCTTTTCGTCGAGTTGTGTCCGCCGGATTGGGCCTCGGCGCGCGCGGCTGGCGTTGGGGTCCCCCGGGTGGGGAGGCCGAGCACTGACCTGACCTTCCCCCGGTGGGGCTCCGGCGCCGGTCGCGCAGGTCTTCGGTCGCCGCGTGTAGCAGGAGGAAAAGGAGGTAATGGCGCCTGCAGTCGGGATTTAAAGCCCTGTCGGGCTTTCTCTGGTTGGCTGGTAAGTTTCTGATTTGGGCGGGCCTTAGCGCTTTACCTCGTGGTGTCCGCCGGATTGGGCCTCGGCCCAATATATGCTTGTTTATTGCCATATGTCCTAACTCACCAGTCTTACTGTTCAGACTTCTAGTATTTACAAACAGCCTCTCTCCTTCTTTGCCCCCACAGTGATTCCTTCCCCACCCCTCTTAATGCATTGAAAAGCTACCTATGCCCATGGACAAGATGTGAGCACCTTCCCACAGGCGTCAAGGCCTACTCTAGTAATAAGAGTGGAGCTGGCACAGATCACCAGAGATCTGCAGTTCTTCAGCACTAGGCACTGTAGATAAATGTGAAGATATCTTGATTACTTTTCACTGCTGTCTGTGCTTAGGAATTTTTAGATACCATCCTGTGCTGCAGTTACTAAAATGT
Source organism: Rhinatrema bivittatum (assembly GCF_901001135.1). Lineage (NCBI taxonomy): Eukaryota > Metazoa > Chordata > Amphibia > Gymnophiona > Rhinatrematidae > Rhinatrema > Rhinatrema bivittatum. Next base: position 32,557,988 of record NC_042617.1, on the reverse strand, counting down.
TCTTCTCATGGTAATTCTACATCCCATTGTAATTCTTGCCAAGCTTTGAGAAATATGTGCATATGTACTGGACATCTGGTAATGGACACAAAAGGGGACTGAGTTAGCACAAGATTTAAACTGAAATATTGCAACGGATAGGTTTTTTCCCCCCCATTTATTTATTTATTTTATTTGTCCAAATTCTATGCTGCTATTTCCTCAAAGTTCAAAGCAGATTACATAACACATGCGCAATTATTAAAACAGAACAAAGTCATCTTCGGTCTTCCTTTTTTTTTTTCTTTTCTTTTCCATTATTATGTTATAGAGTAAAAACAATTAAAATCCATTACATTTTTTAAAATAAAAAAAAATGGTTGTTTTAATGTTTGTCCAGTTAAGAAATCTAAGGATACTTTACCACTGTGCATTTTGTAGAGGGAAAAACCCTACTCAAGCAGACAAGAGACCGGAAAAAGAAGAAATGAGACCCCCTACGGGGAAACCAGCCTCATGAGATCATCGTGTCCTCAAGTCTGTCCGCCTCTCCCGCCCCCGGTCATTTTGTAACCGTTCGTTCAGTTTTGTTCAGGTTTCTGCCACAGATGGTAGAGTGTCCTGTAACCCCTGCTCGCACTTTTCATATTCCATTGTCACCGCCGACGCTCAGAATCCTTATTATTATTATTATTATTTCCCACAGGGAAACAGTTCAGTTCAGATCTCAGGCAGGTCAGAGCACACTGACATTGGTTTGACATTGAGTATTTGGAAAGCTGCCCAGCCATTAATTAGTAATCATAACCGTATACAAATCTCTTTATAAAAGGAAACTAGGCATCATGAAATGCTCACACATTTATCTTTTTTTTTTTTTATTACCTTACCAATTTTATTTTTGAGACAGGCATTTTACAGCATGGAAATACAAGCCACTAATTCTCTCGAGACCCTCACACGAACGTTGCAGGTATTACTGTCCTACCTAAGCCAGGGAAAGATCCTACTCGGTGCGGCTCATACCGACCCGTATTCTACTTAATATAGACCTCAAGTTACTGGCTAGGATTCTTGCCAGCCGCCTGGGAGCTCTATTACCGAATTTGGTTCATGCAGATCAGTTAGGTTTCATACCAGGCTGCATGGCATCTGATAATGTGCGGAGGGTGCTTAATCTGACTTGGCTTGCTAGGACCAACAAAATACCCTCTATCCTTATGTTGTTCGATGCCGAAAAGGCATTCGACCGAGTCCATTAGGCCTTTTTGTTTTGGGTCCTGGAGAAATATCAGCTGGGACTCAAGTTTATCTCATCAACTTTATACTCATCCAGAAGTGACAATTAAACTCTTTCTTCCATGTTTGTTGTTGAGAGAGGAACAAGGCAGGGGTGCCCTCTTTCACCCTTACTCTTTGTGTTGGCTACTAGAATACGGGACACACAAGCTATCAAGGGGATAAAAGTGGGATGGACCTCTTATAAAATATCTATGTTCACGGATGATGTTCTATTTACCATAAGCGAACCATTGAACTAATTTCCTTTGCTTATCGAGGAATTAATACTTTATGGTAAGGTCTCTGGCTTCAAAAGTAATATTGGCAAATCAGAAATAATGCAGATATGGCTTCTGGGTGCCCTCCAAAAGCAATTACAAGAACAATTTCCTTTCAAATGGGCAAAGACAGCTATTTGTTATTTAGGGGTAAATCTGAGCGGCACAGGGGTGGACTTATTTCCTTTAAACTATAAACCATTAGCAAACAAGATGTTTTTGGATCTGGATATATGGAATAATTATAATCTATCATGGATGGCTAGACTTGCAACCACAAACATGAATATCCTTCCTAGGTTATTATACTTCTTTCAAACATTGCCTATAGAGCTCTCTGAAACATTGTTTAAATTGCTTCAGAAGCGAATTTTCATTTTATATGGAAATGGTGGCCACTACGGATTTCCCGGAGGGTACTTTATCAACCAAAAACTCAGGGAGGTCTGGGAGTCTTGGATATTAAAAAATAATTTTTAGCAGCTCAACTGAAAGCTATCATGGATTGGCATGCAGTAGAAGGTATAAAACAATAGGTGGAACTAGAGCAGAACATGACAAATTATATCCCCCTTGGCAGGCCAGATATGGCTACCTCGGCATAATAGAGTCCTTGAGCAGACAATCTCGCCATACTCTTTGCATACCATTAAGCGTTGGGATAGATGGAAATCGGCACTTATAGGCACATGCACTTTCTTCATGGGGACACCTATTTGTCATAATAAAGGCTTTTTTTGATTCAACTGAGGGAGACGAAGAAATTAATCAAGTTGGCAAAAAGTCAAGCGGAAGAGAGGATTGCCAAGGAGATAAAAAATGGTGACAAAACATTTTTCAGATACATCAGCGAAAAGAGAAAAGTCCATAGTGGTATAGTGAAATTGAAAGGTGGAAATGATCAATGTGTGGAGAGAGACGAAGAAATGGCAGAAATATTAAATGAATACTTCAGCTCTGTATTCACTAAAGAAGACCCTGGAGAAGGACCATTTCTACACAAGAAGCTGGAGGGTAGTGGAATAGATGAAAATCATTTTACAGTAGAAAATGTATGGGAAGAGCTAAAGAATCTGAAAGTGGACAAAGCCATGGGGCCTGATGGGATTCATCCAAGGATTCTGAGGGAGCTCAGAGATGTGCTGGCGGGTCCGCTGTGTGACCTGTTCAATAGATCCCTAGAAACGGGAGTGGTGCCGAGTGATTGGAGAAGAGCGGTGGTGGTCCCGCTTCACAAGAGTGGGAACAGAGAAGAGGCTGGTAACTACAGACCGGTTAGCCTCACTTCGGTGGTGGGAAAAGTAATGGAGTCACTGTTGAAAGAGAGAATAGTGAAATATCTACAGTCCGGAGAATTGATGGACCAGAGGCAGCATGGATTCACCAGGGGAAGATCCTGTCAGACAAATCTGATTGACTTTTTCGACTGGGTAACCAAGGAATTGGATCAAGGAAGAGCGCTAGATGTCATCTACTTGGATTTCAGCAAAGCTTTTGATACGGTTCCGCACAGGAGACTGGTGAATAAAACAAAAAGCTTGGGAGTGAGTGCCGAAGTGGTGACCTGGATTGCAAACTGGTTGACGGACAGAAGACAATGCGTGATGGTAAATGGAACTTTCTCTGAAGAGAGAGCGGTTTTAAGTGGTGTACCGCAAGGATCGGTGTTGGGACCGGTCCTGTTCAATATCTTTGTGAGCGACATTGCGGACGGGATAGAAGGTAAGGTTTGTCTTTTTGCGGACGACACTAAGATCTGCAACAGAGTGGACACGCCGGAAGGAGTGGAGAGAATGAGACGGGATTTAAGGAAGCTGGAAGAGTGGTCGAAGATATGGCAGCTGAAATTCAATGCCAAGAAGTGCAAAGTCATGCATTTGGGGAGTGGAAATCCGAATGAACTGTATTCGATGGGGGGGGAAAGGCTGATGTGCACGGAGCAGGAGAGAGACCTTGGGGTGATAGTGTCTAATGATATGAAGTCGGCGAAACAATGCGACAAGGCGATTGCAAAAGCCAGAAGAATGCTGGGATGCATAGAGAGAGGAATATCGAGTAAGAAAAGGGAAGTGATAATCCCCTTGTACAGGTCCTTGGTGAGGCCTCACCTGGAGTACTGTGTTCAGTTCTGGAGACCGTATCTACAAAGAGACAAGGACAAGTTGGAGGCGGTACAGAGAAGGGCGACCAGGAAGGTGGAGGGTCTTCATCGGTTGACATACGAGGAGAGATTGAAGAATCTAAATATGTACACCCTGGAGGAAAGGAGGAGCAGGGGTGATATGATTCAAACTTTCAGATACTTGAAAAAACTTTAACGATCCAAAGACAATGACAAACCTTTTCCAACAGAAAAAAATCAGCAGAACCAGAGGTCACGAGCTGAGGCTCCAAGGAGGAAGACTAAGAACCAATGTCAGGAAGAATTTCTTCACGGAGAGAGTGGTGGATGCCTGGAATGCCCTTCCGGAGGAAGTGGTGAAGTCCAAAACTGTGAAGCACTTCAAAGGGGCATGGGATAAATATTGTGGATCCATCAGGTCCAGAGGACGCATATAAAGAGCAGGTAGTAAAATACTGCACGGAGCGGCAGTAGCCACAGAGGCATTCACGGAGCGGGATGCCAGTGGCCAGTGGTAGGTGTCCACCTTCATGGAGCGGAAGGATGTAGGGCTGTCATCTCCCAATTAAATAAAAAACAAAAACAAAAAACAAAACAGGGATGGGATCCATCAGGTCTAGAGGACACATATAAAGAGCAGGTAGTAAAATACTGCACGGAGCGGCAGTAGCCACAGAGGCATTCACGGAGCGGGATGCCAGTGGCCAGTGGTAGGTGTCCATATAAAGAGCAGGTAGTAAAATACTGCACAGAGCGGCAGTAGCCACAGAGGCATTCACGGAGCGGGATGCCAGTGGCCAGTGGTAGGTGTCCACCTTCACGGAGCGGAAGGATGGAGGGCTGTCATCTCCCAATTAAATAAATAATAAAAAACCCAGGGATGGGATCCATCAGTTCTAGAGGACGCATATAAAGAGCAGGTAGTAAAACACTGCATGGAGCGGCAGTAGCCACAGAGGCATTAACGGAGCGGGATGCCAGTGGCCGGTGGTAGGTGTCCACCTTCACAGAGTAGAAGGATGAAGGGCATCCATCTCCCAATTAAAAAAAGAAAAGAAAAAAAGAAAAAAAAACAGGGATGGGTTCATGGGCTTATAGGTATTACCAATTATTAGGCTTTTCAATATTTGATGATAGTTAATGTGACTTTCAAGGCATTCTTCACTTTCGGTGCATGTCCGGCATGACTCCTTGCTTCAATGACAGGGGAAAAGAAAAACTGATACTTCACACATTTCCAGCATTGCCCTCTGCTTCATGGCAGAGAGCTATGCTGCCGCTTACCCAACTAATCAAACTTAATATTTCACTTGGAAGCAGCTCCAGCACTGCTCTCTACATTAATGGTGGGGGTGAAAAGGGAATTAGAACATAAGGTTACTAAGAGCCAAGAGAAACAGTTAAGTATGAGAACAAATGTGTGAAGCTTGCTGGGCAGACTGGATGGACCGGTTGGTCTTCTTCTGCCGTCATTTCTATGTTTCTATGTTTCTATGCCTGGTCTTCTGTCAAGAAGCTTCCGCCAGTGGCATAGATTGGGAATACAAGTTTTAGGACATATATGGGAACTGGATCACATGGTAAGCTTCAGTCAGCTTCAAGAGAGATTCACTTTACCAAAGGCAGATAATTATGCATACTTACAGCTAAGCTCACTATGTGACCTCTACCCATATCAAAACACAATTGCAATTAGAAAAATCTCTGTTTGAGGGCCTTTGTTTTTCTACACACAGGCATCATAAACTAATATCTAAATTGTATTTAGACCTCTTTGGAGTCCATGCATTACACCTCCCCATATTCAAGCTTGGGAGGTAGATTTGGGGAGAAGTCTTGCAGAAGAGGAGTGGGACATATGTTATAATATTGATAAATGTCTATCTCATCTGCTCTTATGGAAAACGGCTATAAGATACTGTACCGCTGGTACTGTACACCTTACAGTACCGCTGGTACTGTACACCTTACAGATTACACAAAATTTACCCTACAGCTTACAGCCAATGCTGGAGAAAATGTGGTCAGGAGGGTACAATATTTCATGTATGGTGGTTATGTCCTGGCATTTCTAATTTGTGGGACTCAGTTTTCCAGTTAATTTCTGAGGTCATTGGGAGACAAACTACCAAGAATCCCAAAAGTTGTATGCTTACTTTCCTCTTAACGGACCTTAATAAATATCAACAGATATTGGCCAAACAGATAATCATCGCTACTCGTATGGTAATTGCCGCTGCTTGGAAACAAGAATTTCCCCCACGCTGTTCCGCCTCTCTGCCTCCTGCCTCCGCAGTCCGGAGGCCGCCATCATCTTCCTGCTGTGCTCGTCAGGGAGCCGCTGCCGTATCCTCACGCGGCTTGGAGGCCGCCGCCTGTCTTTCGCGGTGGTCACAGCCGCCGCCTTTGTCCTGCCCAGAGGCCACCGACATCAGCTTCCTTCCTCGCAGTTAGAGTCGTCCTTTCCGCGGCCCGGAAGCTGCCGCTAACACTGGGTCCTGGCCTTGCAGCCTAGTGCAGTCCCTGCTCCTCGTCGTGGAGTGGATGCCGCTGTCAGTTCTACCCCTTCCTAGGAGCGCGGCCGCGCCTCTCTAGCTGATTTAAAGGGCCCGTGGTGGGAGTTGTCCCGCGGCCCCTCCTGATGATGTCATCCTGGGTGTTCCTCTTCAGCCCTATAAAAAGGACCCTTCATCAGTTCTCCGATGTCTTTGCAAGGAGCCAGTCCTCTCCTGGACTTCACTTCATTACCAGCTTCTTCAAGACACTCCGTTCTTCATAGGAATTCCTTCATCATTTTCTTCTGTGTTCCTGGTCTCTTGTCAGATCCCGAGTCCTCATCTTCGATATTCCTGATGTTCCAGATGTCCAGTTCTTCTGATGTACTGATGTCCAGATGTTCTGTGTCCAGATGTTCCAGATGTCTAGTTCTCCTGAGGTCGTGATGTCCAGATGTTCCGTGTCCAGATGTTCTGTTGTTCCGTGTCCAGATGTGGTACAATGCCTTCTTCAGTCAGCAGCTCAAGCCTCCAGAAGACCCTTGTTTTTAATGCCTAGTTCCGAGAATCCTGAGTCTTGAATCCTGTCCTGGTCTTCAGAGTTCCTTGTGTCTGCTTCTGTCCATGCCTAAGACTCTGCCAGAACCTGCTCTGCTTCAGCATGGTCTGTGCCTTGCCTTGGGTGGCTGTGTAGGGCAGCCCCGGTGCAGGCCTCTCCTGAATCTTCATCATGTTCTGGTTCAAAGTTCCACTGCTTCATCTGGAGTCTGCTTCGCCTTCGGCATGGCCCACGACCTGCCTTGGGTGGCTGTGTAGGGCGCGCGGCGATGCAGCACTCACTCAGTACTTTCTCCATAATCCTGAATCTTGCCTGAAACCTCCAAGCAACCTGAATCCTTGTCCGAGTCTTCTGAGTATCCTGTCTGAGCCTTCCGAGTATCCTGAGTCTTTGTCGGAATCCCTTGAGTAACTTGAGTCTACGTCCGAGTCTTCTGAATATCCTGAGTCTTCGTCTGAGTCTTCTTGTTCCTGGTCTCAGCCTCTGTCCATCCTGTTGCATCTGCCGTACCAAGCGGCGGATCTGAAAAGGCTATTGAGTGACCGGAGGGCTACCCCAGAGACCACCATTGCGTTGTTGGGTCTCTTTGATGTGTTCAGGTTCGGCAGAGGTCAGGGCCCCTGGTCTTTAGCCTGTCCGCCCGTGCTTGGACACTCTTGCCTGCCTTGGCGTTTCTTCGTAGCTCCTGTGCAGTCGCGCCGTGGTCCAAGGGCACACTAACCGCCCCGGAATTGGGACCGCTCCCTAGCGCTCCCGTAACACAGGCCTGCAGAGGTTCTGCGAAAGTTGGGTACAATTTACTGTCTAAACAAACTGATAGTGACCCACCTCGAGACTATGGACAAGTTCATTAAAGTCTGGCAATGCTATGAGATCCGGTCGGTGAAATCAACTGAATGATGCCACCACTCGAAGCCTATTATAGGAATTGGCCTTTGATTCCCACGGTTTTCTTTTAGTTCTTCTAGGTTATTGTATATAGAAACCACATGCTTTGTATAGTGCTGGATGATCTTGTGGGGAGAGGGAAAACTGTAAAATATGTGGTCAATGTTGTATCTATCTTTTTTAGATGTGTCACATATACAAGGTTGTATATGTCTTGTCCTTAATATTGGCCTCAATAAAACTTTACATTAAAAAATAAAAAAGAAAGACAGAACAAGCCACTCATGATATGAGGGACTGCAGACACGCTTAATTTTGAGTCAGACGGCTCAGGAGACCTCTCATCAGAAGTACATTTTGCTGGATGACTTTCACAGAGTTTCCTAGGGGCTAATTGGATTAGGATTAGTCTGGGCTGCACATCTCTTTTGGTCTTTGCATGAAGGACTAGGCAGCGTGTGAAATCAGGATTCCATTCTTTTCCTCTTTATTTTATAATTGTCTAGAGGGCTAAGTAAACCGTGCCACATGGAGAGCCCTGCCCTTCCATGCCTTTCGGCTGTGCAGGCCATTTCTGCAGAAGAACCCCTGAGGCCTGAAAAATTCATGCTCTGAAAACCTCTTTGGATAATTCTTATGCTGGTTCGATAGAAAAGCCTGCAAAGAGCAGTTTTCTGCAGGAAATCTGCCAAAATGATTTAAGACCTCTAATGTGAGAGGTAAAGACATAAATGTATATATCTCAGAGAAAGGGAGGGACGGGACAGAGGGATATGAGAGATGTTCACATTCCTGAATGGTAATAAGTAATAGGCAAGAGGCAGTTTCCAATTGAAAGAAAGTTTCTGTAACCTGAGGTATAAACCCGACAATAGACCTACGAGAGGAAGATTAGGGAATATTTCTTCATAGAAAGGGTGGTGGATGCATGGAACAGCCTTCAGTGCGAGCGGCGGAGGCCAAAGCTAAGAGAATTCAAGAAGGAGTGGAATAAGAATAGTGAAAGTAAAATGCAGAGTTGAAGGAGAGCCTGTGACTGCATGGGAAGCCCTCTTCTCAAGTCGCTATATCGGCTCCCCACCTGCTCTCGCACAGAGCTCAGGCTTCTCTCATTTGCCTTCTCGCTGCAGCTCCTCAGGACCTCTCCGCACTTACCTCCCCACCCTGCAACCTTCATCGTGACCTCCATTCACCGGCAGGCTGCTCTTAATCTGTGTCGCCAAGCCCAGACTGTGTACTTCCCACCCTATGCCTTCCTGAAGTGTTGTGCCAGGATCTCTCCCTGGCCATATTCAAACCCCCGTGTGCCTTGACTATACTTGTGAGCTCCGTGGAGCAGGGACTCTCTCTTTTATGTATCTTCGCAGAGCTGTCTACATCTCACTGAAATGCCGAGTATAACAATAGTAAAACAGGGTAGCCAAATCCAGATTAATGTCTTGCTGTTTCGTAGCACTTTTCAGCCTTTCACTTTTGTCTTTACTACAACAGGGGAAAGGATGGGCATCAGCAATGTGCCTTTGGCAAATTAAATCCCAGGACCATGCTTGACCTTCACACCAAGCCCATTTTAACCAAAGTTATTGTGCCTCTGAACCCCTATGTAAACTGTTTTTAGACATTTGAAAAAGTGCTAAAAAGATGGAAATTGATTAAAATTGTTGTTCTCAGCGCTGCCTCTCAACAGAACTGTCCCAATCCCCATACAAGTCAATGGGAGGCTGCCTCGTTTCACTCACGTCCTTCAGGAAAACCTTGAACGCTACCCTTGAGGGAATGGCTGAAGCTGTGAGAGAAGGGCCTCACTTGTAATCGGATCAACTCCACTGGTGGGTACAGGACTGGATTTTGTCATGTCTATGTATTCGTCAAGTGAAACCCCAAAATGCTTTAGAATGGGGAAAAAAATGTTCTGGGTTTCAGGGGGAAACCATCTGTTCACCTTGGCTGAGCCCCTAACATGCTTATTAGAAATATAAAAGCAAAGTAACTTGCAATAATGGCTTAAGAAGTGCTAGTCTAGCCCATGTTCTTCTTTTGAAGTTGTTATTAATGTGGCTGCCTCCTCAGAGTGTGCTCTTGGCTTTGTCCTTGTTCACACCACTCTTCCAGAGAGAAAAGGTCATAGACTTCTCAATGACAGCCATTGTAAGCCCTCTGACACACCCCAGCCTGTGTTGTTTCAGTCTGTCCAGTAGTCAGATGCGTAGATTCACTTTCCTTTTACTTCATTACAAACAACCAGACTTTTATATTTTATTCCATTCGGAGGGAAGATGCAAAGCATTTTTCTGGGATCAGGTGTTGGTATCTTTAAGGTGATGCACAAGTGCATTCTTTCTTTCTTAACAATATATTCTGTTAAAATATACATCTCTACGGTTTAATTGTAAAGGGAACTGAATTAAATAGAAATTGATTCATGAGAAAAGGGATGCTGACCGGAGGATTTCGGGTTGTTGGCAAGGTATGGATGGGAGTGAGGTAGTTTAACCATGCCATCTACGGAAGAGAGGGTTCGTTAGAACCAGAAAAAAACTGAAAGTGGACAAAGCCATGGGGCTGGACAGGACACAAATAAAACCCTAGGATATGAAGGGAGGTCCATGAGTGTCCCAGCAGAGCAAGGGAGGTCATTTGACCCCCTTGGATTTTTTTTTTTTAATTCTTTATCACTTTTCTAATACATACAGTATTTTAAAGTATATTAGGAAAACATGATTATATTACATTAGATATGGAAACCTTGTTACAACGAAAATGACATAGTAAAGAATAATTCTAAAGTATCAACCAAATCTCAATACAATAAACTGCTGGGGGCTTTATACTGAGGACTCTTAAGGAAATCAAAAACCATGAGGAACAGGCATAACCTGATAACAGTGCTGTTTATTTTCTAATGACCTTGGGTCTCTATGGTGAAGACTGAGGTAAAAAGGAATTCAGATAAGTTCTCGGCTGCTCGGGAGAGAAAAAATATATAAGTATCACTTTCTTTCTTTATAATGCACTTAAAAGGGAATCGTAATAAAAAAGTAGCCCCTAAAGCTATCACCTCCTGTCTCATATTCAAGAAACCCTTGTGCCTCTCCAGTGTAACCTTCGATATGTCTGGAAACGAACGCACTTTTCTGCCATGAAATAAGGAGTTTAAATGTTTGAAGTGACAAGCCATTAATCTACTAACATCTTGTTCAATAATTAAGGATACTAACAATGTAGAACAATCTATAATTTCTATAGCAGAAGATTCCAAAAACGTGGTTAAGTTTTGAAGATCAATAGGAGGAACTGCTGGCTCAGTTAAACGATTTTGAGCATTGGGAGGAAGAGAATGTACCTTATTTATCATAGGAAATTGTGTCTCAGTCAGTTGAAGTATTTCAGCAAGGTATCTTTTAAATGAGGTTATCGGTAGTTCTCCCATTATTCTAGGAAAGTTGATTAATCTTAAATTGAGACGTCGATTCCAATTTTCTATCAGTTCAAGACGCCGAGACAGAACTGCTCTATCTTTTATGGTTGCCATATTGAAATTCTTTATTTGTAATATACCTGATTGTACTTTTCCAACAGAAGTCTGAACTTGTAATAAAGAATTTTCTTGAGCTTGTATTTTCTGATTTGTATGTGAAGCGAATATATCCAGTTTAGCATTGCACTCCCTTACAGCCGTTGTCAAACCTGCCGTTAATTCCCATAGGGACTCAAGGGTGACAACTGCCGGTCTTACCAGGGTTTCAGGTCGTTCACCCGATGTTGAGGGGGTCGCTGCAGAGGACGCCGGGCCGGTTGAAACAGCGCGGGTCGAATCCTTTGCCCCCGCTGAATCTCCTCTGCTTCCTGGAAACTCTGAACCCAGTGATGGTTCTCCCTTCAGTCCCACGTGTCTGACCTCATCGGTCTGCGACTCCTGCTGGGCAGCCGGCGGTCGAACTTCAGGGGGTGCTGAGGGAAACTTCGGTCCCAGGCGAAATCACCTCCAGGTAGTTCCGCAGCGGGATTCGCCACCCGGAGATTAACAGCTCCCTGGGCTAGGAAGTTGGTGATTAGAGCTTGCTCTGAAAGCTGGGTAGGTGGAAAAACTCTCACTTTCCCTTTTCGTTTTGGCGACATCACGGTCGATGAAGCAAAAACATTTTAACGAGGTAAGGAGCAGCTCTTGACCATAGACCCAGTCGGGCCTCCATCTTGCCCCCAGAAGCCTTCCCCTTGGATTTTTAATGGCTATTTCTGTGGCCATTCCTATGATTTTGTTTTTATGCATCCCTATTTGTTTTTGGGTTACAAAGCTTTGGCGATTCAGTTGAAGGACCATAGCTCTTTGGGAAATGAGAGTGGATTGAGGGACTGGAGAAGGGTGGAGGTAGTCCCTCTTTATAACAGTGGTAATAATAGGAAAGAGGCTGAAATTTACATGCTAGATCCTCTGACTTCAGTGCAGGGACAATTAATTGAGCATCTTCTGAAGGACAGGGTAATGAAGCATCTTGAATCTGGTGGACTGCAGGCTCTGAGGCAGCATGGTTTTATCAGATGGAGATCATGTCAGACAAATCTGATCAATGTCTTTGATTGGGTGAACAGAGAACTAGATTGGGGTGGGTGTTACATGTTGTTTTCTTGGATTTCAGGAAAGTCTTTGGTACTGTCCCACATAGGAAGCTCATAAATTAACTGAGCAGACTAAGAGTGGAACCGATATCGGTGGACTCGGCTAGAAACTGGCTGAGGGCATTGGTAAATGGAATTCACTCTGAAATTAGACAGGTAATGGGTGGAGTGCCTTTGTGATCGGTCAATATCTTTGTGAGAAATAGTGTGGCGGGATTAGGAGGTGACAGAAAAATCTACAACATAGTAGACATATCTGAGGAATTAGACGGTGGGAGAATCAATCTGAAAAAATTCAAGGCCTGGTCAGCTGCTTGGCAGCTACGTTTCAGTACTAAAAAATGCAGAATTATGCATTTGGGCCACAGAAATTCAAATGGGTGGTACACAGAAACAAAGAAAAAGAGAATATGACAGCAGACGAGGACTATAAGTCCCATCTAGCCTGCCTGGTGTGTTCCCATAGCTGCTATTTGGCTTGCTCCTCACTATTATGCACCTAGGGATCCACTGTACTTATCCCATGTTTTCATGAATTCCGCTATGGAAAATGAGATACTGATGGCCACAAAGCGTGAAAGATACATAAGGGCCTTTATTTTCAGTTTTTCATGTTATTTTTCCTTTAAATTTCAATGTTATAACCAATAAAGTCAACGGAAAAATGACTTTGATATAACAGACAGGATAAAAAAAATCAGTGGAAAATTCATTTTTCCACTGAATCCGTTTTTTCGTTCTAACATTGAAATTCCCAGGCAAAATAAAAAAATAAATTTGAAAATGAAGGTCCTTATTATTTTCCCATGATTTCAAAGCAGTAAAACAGTGTGACAAGGCAGTGGCCACGGTCAGAGGGATAGTAGGATGCATGAGGCAAGGCATAACTAGTAGAAAGCAGGATGTGATTATGCCACTGTACGGGTCCTTGGTAAGACCTCACCTGGAGTATTATGTCCCGTTCTCAAGGCTGTACCTCTGGAAGGACATAGATTGAGTGGAGGCTGTCCAGGGTCTGGACCAAAAGCCCTGTCAGATCACATGTAAATAACACAGATAAAGACCAAAATGGCTCGTCCAGACATATCTAGCGCCAAAGATTTCTCCATATTAACTCGAAGTCCAGATAAGAGAGCAAAGTCTCGCAAAATCTGCATTAATCCTTCCAGAGATTCCATTGGTGGAAACAGATAAATTAAGAGATCATCTGCCAACACTGCCAACTTAATTTCCGCAATTCTACATCTTATGCCAACAATGTTTTCCTCCTTCAGTAGCCTCCATACTTAAAATAAATAAAAAAGGGTTAGCTTGGGCAGTTCTGCTATGTACCTCATTCAAGCCAGAAAAAAATCAGATATTAGCTGTTAGCAATGACTGCCACCCCTGGGGGAGTTGTAAAGCACTTTTAGCATAGTGTTAAAGGGACCTTTAAAACCAAATATTTGTAAAACCTCAAATAAGTAGTCCCAGGGCAGGTAGTCAAAAGCTCTCTCAATGTCAAAGTTCACAAGAAAGGGATTTTGATTATTTAGCGTCGTGCTTGGTCAGCCGCGGGGTAAGCCCATGACTGGCCGCACTCACCAGCGGGCTCCAGTGCCCCACACACTCTGGCACCGTCATCCCATTCCTGCCAGCATCCCTCCTAAATCGGCTCCGTGACAGGAACCCCCAGGGCCGGCGCACTGCAGTGACATCCCGCTCCTGGGTATTTAAACCCAGTCGCGATTCTGGCCAGACGCCTCAGCAACGGTCTTCTGCCTTGCGGTGCATGTCGCCTTGCCTTCCTGTGTTCCTGTGCCTTGCCTTGCCTCCCAGCCTTGCCTCATCCTGCTCACCTCGTCTAGCCTCGCCTTCTCCTATTCGTCTTGTCCAGGGTCTCCGGTGTGTCTTCATCCTCCCTTGGCCTGATTCTTCAGATCTTGACTTCCTTGCCTGGACTTGACTTTGATTGCCTGCCGCCTGGATCTGACCCCTTGCCTGAACCTGACCACTCTTGCTAGCTGCCCGCCCCGACTTTGGCCTGTCTCTGACTCTGTTAGTCTGCTGCCTACCCCGACCCCGGTGTGCTCTTTGATTTCCATTATCTTCACTGCCCTAGAAACCCACCTAAGTCCTGCCAGCCACCAGAACCCAAGGGCTCTACCTAGTGGCAAGCTAAGCAGAGGTGTGGTCCGCCCCGGATAACAGTCAGCAGGGGGGTGCCAGCTGGGAGGAGGGTGCCATCAAGAGAAAGGTCAGCGGCCGCAAGCGGAGCCCATCCCGCTCGTGGCAGAAGAAGAGGCAGGCTGGTGGCCATGAGCGGAGGCCATCAAGCTCACGACAAAAGAAGAGGGCGCCTTCCAGGCCACGAGTGGTGGAAGACAGTGAAGAAAGTGGCCGGATAGCCACAGGCAGTTGAAGAGGGAGAGGGTCAGAATGACCACGCATGAGCCTATATGATTGAGTGAGGAAGGGGTGTATGAGTGTGTGGTGTATATATGCGAGTAAGAGATGGGGACCCTGTGTGTGTGTGAGAGTGTGTATGTGTGTGTGTGTGAGTAAGAGATTGGGAGCTGGCATGTGTGTAAGGGAGTGTGGGTATGTGTGTGTATGTAAGTATGAGACCGGGAGCATGTGTGCGTGTATGGGAGTGAGGGTGCGTGTTTGTGTATGAGAAGGAGCCTGTGTGAAGGGTGTGTATGTGTGAGGGAGAGTCAAATGGAGTGAGCCTACGTGCAGGAGTATGTGAGAGTGTGTGCAAGAGAGAGCCTGTGTGAGGGAGAGGGAAATTGGAGATCACTGGGGGAGGACAGTAAATTGAACCTTGGATGGGGGGTGTGGTAAAGGACGTATCCACCCCGGGTGCCAAATACTTTAGGTGTGGCATTGGCTCAACCTGCAGGGGAGGTGACTTGTACAGGTGAAGCTCCAGACTGTCCCATTACAGGGCACGTTTGCCAGTTGCTGGCGTAAGCCTCAGGGGTTCGCTTTCGAGGCTGCGTCAACTACGCTGCAGCATCAAGGGTTTACACACCTGATAGCCTTCACGATCTGTAGGCCACATTCAAAACCCACCAAGATCCTTCGTATATTTACTGCAGCTGTTTGCCCAGAAACAAAAGCAATTTGTTCTTTGGATATTAGATCAGGCATCAACCCCACTAGTCTATTAGCTAAGACTTTAGCATAAATTTGGACCGTTCGTATTCAATAGGGATTTTGGTCTGCAAGAAATAGGCATTTCTAAATCCCTTCCCTTTTATTGCCTGTTATTAGGGTGTCCTTCATCAGTCTCAGACCTCATTAAATAATAAGTCCAGTTGAACCACCACCTGATCCTGCAAAGTCTTGAAAACCTTTGCCACAAACCCTTGCAGGCCTGGAGGTCTTATGATTTTTGAAAATCCTAATAACATAAAGTATTGCTTCACTGGTTATAGTTTGATTGAGGTTTTCTAATAGATTTAAACCCTGGCAGACTGCCTCCACGTCCATAACATGCTGGGCTTCCCCAGAATAGAGCTTGACATAAGATTGCTTTAAAGTCTCATTAATCTGTTTGTTTGGATTGCCATTGGCATCTCACAACACTGATATACATCGAGGACCCCCAAAGTTTTAACTAAGTAGGCTAAACTCTTACCCACCTTGTAACCAAATCTTAAAAAACCCATGTTTTTGCTAAAGTATTCATTGTTTGTTGGTGTATTAAAGTGTGAACTTGTCCCTGTAATGCAAAAAAACCCCATCAACCTATTAGTTTCATTCATATGTCTGTTCAATCTCTTCCGTGCTTTCTCAAGTTGTTTCTGCAATCTAATCAATCCCTTATTTAAAACTGCTTTTATTTGTGAATTGCAAAAGAGATGATTTCTCCACGTAGGACTGCTTTTGCAGTTTTCCGATATAATTGTGGCACGTTTGTGTGTTGGACATTATGCTCTGCAAATTCCTGCCACTTATCGTGCAAAACGTTTTGAGATTCGCCATCCTCTAAAAGAGGTGCCGGCAAATGCCATATATAAGCTCTATCCCATCTCCCAAATTGATACTCCAGTATCACTGGAGCATGGTCAGAGGTGGTTAATAGCCCAGTGTCTACCAATTGTACCTTGGAAAAACGATTCTCAGAGTTTAGTATGCAATCCGGCCTGCTCAGTTGCAGATGTGCTCTAGACACACGCATGAATCCTTTTACCCCGGATGCAGCGTCTGCTGTGCATCAATCAAGCCCAATTTCTTGCACAGAACCCGAGCCCCCTTTTGTGTCCCCCAACTCTGTTCCTTTGGATGCGTTTTTCCTATCCAAAGAAGGATCCACTGTACAGTTGAAATCCCCTCCGACAATTTAGGGAAGATCCCCCACCCCAATCAAAACTGATATCAAGTCTGAGAAAAGTCTGGGATTACAAACATTTGGCGCATACGCCGAGCGCAGTCCCAGTCTTTCTCCAAAACTCTTCACCCATACAAATGATGTATCTGCCTTCTGTATCGTGTATAACTTTCTCTTCAATAACAGCCAACA
Organism: Rhinatrema bivittatum; assembly: GCF_901001135.1. Classification (NCBI taxonomy): domain Eukaryota; kingdom Metazoa; phylum Chordata; class Amphibia; order Gymnophiona; family Rhinatrematidae; genus Rhinatrema; species Rhinatrema bivittatum. The sequence continues at coordinate 32,541,259 of NC_042617.1, read as the reverse complement.
ATCTGTGCAGGAGAATAGCCACCCCCCATCTTCCTAGGTATAATAATATAACAATTCCCCGACCCATTCATGTTTTTAATTTCTTGCGCTTGTTTTCTGCTAAGTGGCTGCCTTGTAAGAAAGCTATAACACCATCCTGTTCACACAGAGCATTTAACACTTTTTTCCGTCTGACTGGAGATCCCACACCAGCTATTTTCCAAGTAATTATTTTACTATCCCTTTCTAGCTTACTGTTAGCACACGTTTGAAATAACATGACATAAGAGGAGAGCTAAGGCTCACAGCTTAAGCACCATCCTCCATACCTTTGCAGACTTCATCCCTTCCACCCTTAATGCCCATTGATGTGCTCCCGACAAATATCCCAAAATATCTCCTTCCCAACCTATTCCCAACTCCCTCCAGCCCAACTTCCTTCAGCCTGTTGTAACTGCTTCACCATCCCTTTCATGGGCTAGGACCATATTCATCTCCCCCCCCCCCCCCCTCACACACACTTTCTGCAATACATTTGGGTGCCACCCCCATCTGCAAACTACCCCCTCAAAAGTCCAAACCGATATACAACCAAAATGATAAAGGGGATGGAACGGCTCCCCTATGAGGAAAGGCTAAAGAGGTTAGGGCTGTTCAATTTGGAGAAGAGACGGCTGAGGTATGATAGAAGTCTACAAAATCATGAAAGGACTTGAACAGGTAAATGTAAATCAGTTATTTACTCTCTCAGACAATAAAAGGACTAGGGGGCACTCCACGAAGTTAGCAAGAAGCTCGTTTAAAACAAATCAAAGAAAATTATTTTTCACTCAGCGCATAGTTAAGCTCTGGAATTCATTGCCAGAGGATGTGGTTACAGCAGTTAATGTAATTGGGTTTAAAAAAGGTTTGGATAATTATTAGAGGAAAAATCCATAAACTGCTATAAATCAGTAAGGAATAGTACCTTGAGATTTATTTAATATTTGGGTACTTGCCAGGTACTTGTGACTTAGATTGGACCCTGTTGGAAACAGGATGCTGGGCTTGATGGACCTTTGGTCTGACCCAGAATGGCAATTTCTTATGTTCTTATGCACCTCAACCATACCATGATCATCCTTGAAGCATCCACACCCACAATTATTTAGAGGGTTTAACCATAGAACAATAAATACAGGCTATCGAATTCGACAAAACACAGAGAGAGAAATCCTCTTAGCCAAAGATGAGATGAAAACATTACAAACATCCATATATGAAGAAATAATGTCTCCAAAATAGCCTGATCAGGTCCCGCAGTAAAACAGAGAGTGTAGTTTGTCTTGTTCTGCAGCAGTGATGCAATCAAACCCAAAAGGGTCTACAACACTTAAGATCTTCTACAGTGCACCTCTCTCCTATACAGAATGTTTAAGGACCAAATTTAGATAACCTTTAACTTGAAAATGTCATTCAGCAGCCACACCTCGTATATCATATGTCTGTTATGATTTTGATTTTTTTTTTTTTTGCCTATTTTTAATTTCTGTTTGAATCATGTTCTTATTCTGAATGTTTTTACCTTGTGAACTGCTTAGACCTTCTTGCATTGTATAAGCAATATATAAAAAAATTATAAATAAATAAATAACCAGGCAGAGATATTAACGTATAGCTTGCCTTAACTGCAAGGTTCAAAATTCAATGCGCAACCTGGTGTATCAAGCCTTTACGTCCACATCACTGAGGCCTGGATTTTCTAAGTTCGCAGGACTTACAAAATCCGGCGGTAACGGGGGGCGGCGAAGCGGGGGCCGGGCCTGCGAAAGCTGGCAGTGATCGCACCACCACGGTGTTATCACTTCCGGCTTTCGCAAACCAATAGCGCCACCATGAAAGGTGGCGCTATTGGCCGCGTTACAGACGGCGATAAGGCTCCTTACCTTTTTGCCGTCAGCGATGTCTTCGCGGCGTCTGCCCCGGTGCCGCCCCGACTCCTCCCCTTCCGGTGCGGACGCCGCCCAGAACCTGCCCTGATCTAGGTATTGCGTGCGATACCTTTGGAAAATGACCCCGTGAATATCCCAAAGGCTTGATCATAATCTATTACTGGATCATGTCACCATTCACGCTGGGTCTGGGGCGTCCAAAATCCCCTCTGCTGCATCTGCCGACTCAAACCCGTGCTGCTGTGCATCCCAGTTAAATCACAACACAGCGCGAAATACTAGCATGGAAGTTAATGTACGCAAATTAATTGGAGCAATGTGGTCTGCACAAGGAATAATACTCAGCCAAGAAGGCATTTGATAGGGTTCAGTGGACCTGGAGTATATGTTTTGGATTTTGCAGAAATATGGTTTCCTTGAATCCTTATTAGGATGGCTACATTTGTTATAAAATATCTCTCAGGCTAGAATGATCATTAATAGTGCTGTGTCGCATGTTTTTGATCTGAAAGGCGGCGCTAGACAAATTCATAAATTGAATTTTGTTCAAACTATAGATGATATAGAAACTCAATTAGCGGCTTGGTTAGAACTACCCTTATTATTTGGAAGATGTGCTCTGTTTAAAATGCCATTAATACCAAAACTTATATTAACTACAAATGGTTCCTTGTTGGTTATGCACCAAGATAGTCACCGTTTACAGTCAATAATAACTACACTTATTTGGAGAGGGAATCCTTCGAGATTTAGCTACTTTACATTGCTACGTGCAACTATATTACCGGTAGGAGGGTTGAATATGCCAAATTTTCATGTTTATAACACAGCATGTCAGTGATGCCTGGATACATATACATTCGTTAGTCCACTTTTAATAAAGGATTGAATTACTCCATTTACTCCTATGGGAATACTACATTCTAAAGATACATTATTACCCAGAAAAATAAAATGCCATATTCTTATTCAACCAGTCTTAGAAGCTTGGAAATACATCACAGAAGTTCCTCCTTTAGTAGGTAATCCAAATTTCTTACCAGATTTCTACCTTGAATTTTTTACAGGATGGAATGAAGCTGGCATATTGGATATTTAAAAGCTTTATTTCAAAGGTACAAATACAATATCTACCTTTGAACAATTATAACCAAGATAGAAAATGCCATCTAAAGACTTTTTTGCATATTTGCAATCAAGATATTATGTTATGTCTTTAATTTCCCAATCTTCTGCGTTATTTCATCCAGACTCAGCTATAACACAGAAACTTAGAATTGTCAGCAGAAAAAGACCAAATGGTCCATCCAGTCTGCCCAGCAAGTTTCCTATGGCAGTAACAGCCGCTCCGTGCAGGTTACCCCCATGCCTTATGTTAAGGGGAGTAATATTTACAATCCAAACCAAGCAACTATCAGACCCATAACAAAATTACTGCTAGCCACATTGTTTAAGTGGTAAAGCAGGTTTCCTAATAATTCAGACAATGCTGCTGCTTGAACCTGCATTGATTTTGGACTTGGCCATAGGAGCAGTCCTGTGCTTTATTCCTAATGTCAGCGCATCAGTACCCCAGACTGTAAAAATTGGGATCTAGCATTGGTTGTCTTCAGAATCCAATTCCTCTTTCCCACCTCACCCCACACCACTGTCAAAGCGGAGAGCAACAAAAGCGGAGAGCATCAAAAGCATCAAGGCTAATTGGTTACGGTTAATAGTCCTGCATGCCTTCTGTGAAGGGTAACAACTGCTGCTCTGTTCATTATCACCCACAAGCCTTCAGGGATCCGCACTGTTTATCCCGTGCCCTTTTGAATTTCATGTACTGGTTTTCTCCTCACCACCTCTTCCAGAAGTGCATTCCAGGTTTTGAGTCTTCCCCCTTGGAGTGTCATTTCGTGAACTCCTAGTTCTGCTGTTTCCTTTCCAATGGAATAGGTTTGAAGGGTGTGCATGATTTAAAACCTTTCAGGTATCTGGAGGTCTGTATCATACCTTCCCTGCCCCTTCCCTCCTCCAGGGTGTACAGATTTAGGTCCTTCACCCTCTCCACGTAAGTCTTCCAATACAGACCCCACCCCATTTTGGTCACCCTTCTCTGGACCAACTCCATCCTGTCTATAACCTTTTTGAGATATGGACTTCGGTACTGAACACAAGGCCCTCCTTATTTCTTACTGGTTATTCCTTTCTCTATGCATCCCAGTATTCTTATGGCTTTACCTTGTCACATTGCTTCGCTGCGTTCAGATCACCAGAAACTTCAAGGTCCCACTCCCAGTCTGTGCACATTTGTCTTTCACCCCCCCCCCCCCCCATCACATACAGCTCTTGTGCATTACCAGACCCCAGATGCACGACTCTGCATTTCTTGGCATTGAATCCCAACCGCCAAATCCTCTACCGGTCTTCAAACTTTCTTAAATCTCTTTTCATTTTCTCTACTCCTTCCGGCGGGTCCACTCTGTTGCAGATCTTAGTATCATCCGCAAATAGACAAACTTTACCTTCTGTCCCTTCCGCAACGTCGATCACAAATTTAAGGCTGAATTTTAAAACGGCCGTGAATGTGAAAATCAGCACTCACGTACGCGGCCGGGCTCTGCGCGCTCCACGCGCATTTTCAAAAGGGCCCGGCCACGCACATAAGTGACGGTACGCACAGAAGTGGCAGGCCCTGAAAAAGGGCGGATGGGCGGAGTCAGGGTGGGGCAGGGCAGGGTGGGATGGAGGCCGGCCGGGACAGCAGCCATTAGCCATTAGCCATTAGCCATTAGCCACTGTCCCGGGGAAGCGCATGCTGGCAGTCGGCCGGCACGCACAAACTACTTCTGCTCCAGGGAAGCAATAAAGTAGCAAAATACAAAATTTGTGGGTAGCTAGGTAGGGGTTAGGGGTCAGGGCGGAGAGGGAAAGGGGAAGCGGAAGGGGAAGAAAGGTTAGGCAGGGTGGTAGGGAAGTTCCCTCCCAGTCTGCCTCTTAATTGGAGCGGAGTGGGAGGGAACGGAGGAAGGCCCCTGCCCCCTGCGTGACCACTTGCACATGCACACGCAGTTTATAAAAGCTGGCGCGCATGTGCATGCGGCCCACGGATTTTAGACATGCATGTGCCAGCACGCACATGTTATAAACTCCTCACGTCCATGTGCGCGCACCGGGAATTGTGCGCACATGGACGCACGTGCATCTTTTAAAATCTACCCCAATCTACAGCCTTTCGGCTCTGGGGTACGTTGGGTCTTACCCAATTGGGGCATTTACTCACGCGGGACGGGAAGCCGCTGTCATTCCCGGAGCTGCGTGAGTATTATGGGATGGGGAAGTCTGCGGCATTTCCTTACCTGCAAATTGTCCACTACATCAAAACTATCCCTATGGACTTTTTACAACAGTCCATTTTTCAGAAGTTGGAAACATTCTTGAGATTGCACCAAACTCGGGCTCCCTCACTATCGTACTATTATAAAGGATTGAGGGCTGTGGGGAGGCTGGAGATTTATACCATACTTGCAGATCGCTGGACTCGAGATGGGGAATTTGTGATTATACCTGCGATCCTCCATGTTTGCTATAGTCGGGTGGCCAGGATCTCATATAATATGTCTTATCGAGAACCGCAATATAAATTTTTAGGTAGGGCATATGTATCTCCACAGATGGCACATCATCAACGTATCGTTGCTTCAGCATCTTGTGGTAGATGCCCCCGGGAACAGGGCACCTTAGCGCATGTTTTTTTGGGCTTGTCCGGTTATTAAGCATTTCTGGGGTAAAATTGCTAAATATCTTGCAATGATTTTGCAGGTCTCTATCCCGGTGGCACCATTGTGGCTTCTGTTTGGATGTATACCCCTTTGCGCATATGAGCTCCTGGTATCCGACTCCTGATCCAAAAAGCATGTTTAGGAGGGACACGGGTAATTCTTTTTTTTTTTTTAATTTAATCTTTATTGAATTTTCATTTAAATCTTTTAAACAAAAATATCAAGAAGTAATTTGATGTTATCAATTCTACATATATCTTCCATAAACATATACATCTCAATTACATAACCCATATTATGAGGGATCTTAATTATATAATAAAAATAAACAAGAAAACAGCAGGGAGAGAGAGAAAGGATTTCTATTGACCTTCTGTATTATTTCCTCCAGTTGTATCGTTATCTGTAATAAAAGTTTCTAATTGTAACAGGTCAACAAAGCTATATTTCTTCCCCCTAAAATTAATATGGCATACAGATGGATATTTAAGAAAAAAGGTAGCCCCTAAGGCTACTACTTTAACTTTTAGAGAGAGGAAGTGCCTCATCTTAGCCTGTGTGGCTCGAGACATGTCTGGAAACATTAAAATCCGTTGCCCACAAAAGTTTAATTCTCTGTGTTTAAGGAAATCCCTAAACACTCTATCCTTGTCACTTTCTAGCAACATAGAAACAAATAAAGTAGCTCTATTCTGTATAATATCAATTCATTCTTCCAGGAAAGTAGACACTCCAATAGTTGAAGTATCTGGATTCTCCTCCTCCACCCCTCCAATTTGTTTGGGGAAGTAGAAGACTTTCGAGAACACAGGTACTTCTTTCTCTGAATATTGTAATATTTCCTTGCAGTATTTTTTTAACATTTCACTGGGCGAAAGAAGCCTAGTTTGAGGAAAATTTACCGAGCTTAAATTTTTATACCTCAACATATTTTAATAATTTTCTAAATCTCTGTGAATAGAAAGACTATCTTTAATCTGGGCCACCCCAGTATTTTCCAGTAATTTAATCTTGGTTGTTACTTTCCCCACTTCATCTTTCAAGCCTTTTAAATCCTTTCTATGTTGTTCTATCTGTAAACTATTAGAATTAACAATACAAGACAAAGAATCATTCATTTTTGAAACATTATTACTCAACGTAGCCGTCAGTTTCCATATATCTTTAAGAGTTAAATTGTCATGGGGATCCAGGGACCATTGCTCTGGTCTCTCTGATTCCCCTTTGAACAATCCTGTTTCAATAATTTGTAAATATTTACTTATCTGAGTTTCTCCTAAATTGGTTGGCTCTCTTCCATTTAGTGGACTGCCCACTTCCAATTGTAGAAAACCTTCAGGAACTGACGCTTTAGGTTGTGGAGGAAATGAAGGTCCTTCACCCGGACTTAGTGAAGCAGAAAACTGCTCCTCCTGAATGTCCTCTCTTGGTGAAATTTCGATCCGTCGTACGACGTGTTCGTCCATAGGGCCCCTGGGTGTTATAGGCAATATCGGGAAGCTTTTAACTTTCCTTTTCCTCCCCATAGATCTTAGGGAGTACTCAGGAAGTTCCAATTTATCTTGAGCCAACAAGGAGGATAGGCAACTTCTCCAGCCTTCTCCGGACTAAGCTGGACAAAGCCGCGCGCCCCTTGGGTGGCGCGTGGCTTAGGTGGCGTGCCGGTGATGGCGGTGCGCCGTCTGCTGTGTGATTTTATAACCAGCAGGTACCGGATGATGACGTCGGACACGCCTCCACTCACGGGTCTCGCGGCTTCCCAGGTGTTACAACAGTTCTTGGCGGTCCTGTACAGGTAGTCCTTCCCAAGATGGTGGCTCAATCGGGGGCGTCTCTCTCTCACCAACTCTTACGCTCCCCAATTTCTCCCGGGTCTGTTGTGTGATTTTATAACCAGCAGGCGCCGGATGATGACGTCGGACACGCCTCCACTCACGGGTCTCGTGGCTTCCCAGGTGTTACAACAGTTCCCGGCGGTCCCGTACAGGTAGTCCTTCCCAAGATGGTGGCTCAATCGGGGGCGTCTCTCTCTCACCAACTCTTACGCTCCCCAATTTCTCCCGGGTCTGCTGTGTGATTTTATAACCAGCAGGCGCCGGATGATGACGTCGGACACGCCTCCACTCACGGGTCTCGCGGCTTCCCAGGTGTTACAACAGTTCTCGGCGGTCCCTTACAAGTAGTCCTTCCCAAGATGGTGGCTCAATCGGGGGCGTCTCTCTTTCACAAACTCTTACGCTCCTCCAGGGACACGGGTAATTCTGATGGGATGGCGTAGTGCAGACTCGCCCTCCATTTGGGCCTGGTGGAACCAATTTTATTCCCTAATGCACATGGAACATTTGTCTTCTCAGAACTCCCCGATCCATCGACGATGATTTCTGGAGATTTGGGACCCCTACATACAGACTCTTCCGCACCGGGCACGGAGTCGACTGCTTAATGATTGAGTTTACTGTCCTTCTTTCTTGTGTCATGCGATGTGACAGTTTCGTTGGCGAGTCTCACCCGCCGCCCACTTGGGTCTTTGAGGGCATGAATCAGGGACTGGGTGATGGGGGGGGGGGTGTAGGGTTAATGATAATGGGAAAGTTGTATGGCATGGATTTTATTTGTAAGGACTAGGAAGTGTGTCAGACTACCCCGCTTCCTAGCTGTTTGTATTGTTTATGGAAATGCCAATAAAAGCGTTTATACATAAAATCTACCCCATATTGAACAGAATTGGTCCTAAAACCGAACCCTGTGACATTCCACTTAACACTGCTCTTTCTTCAGAGTAGGTTCCATTTACCATTACCCACTGTCTCCTGTCAGTCAACCAGTTTGCAATCCATGACACTGCCATGGTTCCCACTCCCAAGCTACTCATTTTGTTCACTAGTTTCTTATGCAGAACTGTATCAAAAGCTTTGCTGAAATCTAAGTAAAGCACATCTAGCGCTCTTCCTCGATCTAATTCTCTAGTTACCCAATCAAAAAAATCAATCACATGTCTGACAGGACCTTCCCTTGATGAATGCATGCTGCTTCAGGTCCAGCAACCCATTGGATTGTAGATAGTTCACCATCCTTTCCTTCAGCAGAGTCTCCATTAATTTTCCCGCCACTGAGGTGATGCTAACCGGCCATTAGTTTCCATCCTCCTCTCTGCTCCCACTCTTGTGAAGCGGGACCACCACTGCTCGTCTCCAATCCAACGGCACCACTTCCATTTCCAGGCATCTATTGAACAGGTCTTTCAGCGGACCCTCCAGCACATCTCTCAGCTCTCTCAGTATCCTGGGATACCCATGGCCTTGTCCACTTTCATTTTTCCTAGCTCTTTCCATACATTCTCTTCTGTAAATGGAGTTCCATCTACTCCACCCTCATCTACGTTCTTATTAACTAGCAATGGTCCTTCCCTAGGGGTCTTCTTTAGTAAACACTTGAACTCCTTGCCACCTTTCAGTTCACTATACCACTCGAGGCTTCATCCTTTCTCTGATATATCTGTAAAATGTTTTGTCATCTCGCTTTACCTCTTTGGCAATCCTTTCTTTTGCTTGATCTTTTGCTTTCCTGATTTCTTTCTTCATCTCCCTCAGTTTCACCAGGTATTCTTCCCTATGTTCCTCTTTTCAGGATCCTTTATACTTCTTGAACGCTGTTCTTTTTGCCTTTATTTTTTCAGCCACTTCTTTTGTGAACCAGATCGGTTTCTTTTTCTTCTTACTTTTGTTCAGTTTTCTAACATATGGATTTGTAGGCTTTGTAATAGCTCCTATAAATTTGACCCACTATTGTTCCACCTCTCCCATTTCTCCCAGGCTTCCAGTTCTTCCTTCAGGCACACCCCCATTTTGTCAAAGTCTATGTTTCTGAAATTCAAACTTGGGTTTTCGTGTGACTTCTCTGAATCCTATTTGTGATTTCAAACCATACCGTTTGTTGATCCCTGGTGCACATTATCCCCATTTAGTGAGCATCAGGTCGAGTATCGCACCTTTCCTCCTGGGTTCCATTACCATTTGTTTGATCAGAGCCTCTTGAAGAGTATCCACTATCTCTGTTTCTCTTAGATTCTGCAGAAGGGATTCTCCGGTCTACACCCAGCAAATTAAAATCTCCAACGAGCAACACTCTCCCTTCTTTCCCACCTTTTGGATGTCTTCGACCAGATCTCTGTCCAGTTCTTCTGTTTGAGTCGGAGGCCTGAAGACCACACCAGTAAAAATGGATGCACCATCATCTTTTTTTTAGGACAGCCCATAATAGTTCTTCTCTATCCCACATTCCTTGTAGTTCAGTTGCTTGGATATTGTTTTTGACATAAAGAGCTACTCCTCCCTCTTTTCTGTCCTCTCTTTCCTTCCTTAACAAGTTATAGCCTGGTATGGTCATATCCCAATCATGAGAATCCGTGAACCAGGACTCCGTAACAGTAACAATGTCCAAGTCCGCCTCCACCATTAGGGCCTGCAGGTCTAGGATTTTATTGCCCAAACTATGAGAATTTGTGGTCATAGCTTTCCAATTTTTCTCCCTTGATTTGATGCACTTCCTAGTCTTCTTTTCTGCTTTTTTTGATTGATTTTGTTATTTTCTCCTCCTGCTTCCTGTATCACTTGGGGGTGACATGCCAATTTTATGGGCCAACTCCTGCTGCCCCTATTCTCTAATTTAAATGTCTGATGATATATGATCTGAATTTCTCACTCCTTCCTTCTACAGACAAATGTAGGCCATCCTTTCCATAAAGCCTTTTACTGTTCCATACATGGCTCCAGCCTCCAATGTATCCAAAACGCTTTCTGTACACCAGGTTTTGAGCCAGGAATTAAAATGATCTATATGGCATAGCCTTCCCTTTCTTTTTCCATGAACAGGTAAAAGTTCCGAAAAAGCAATAGTCTTTGCCATATTTCCTATCTTCTTCCCTAAATTTTGGAAATCTTTCTGTACTTCATTGAGATCATTGGTCCCCAGATGGATGGTAACATTGATATCAAAGTTCCTTCTTTCTTCCTCCATGACTTGGACGATCTGGTTTGCATTTCTGCTAGCTGAGGATCCTGAAAGGTATTTAACTGTTGTGTCACCATCAAAACGTGCTCCCAAACTGGTTCCTCTGATGATCGAGTCTCCCAAAGGAGGAAGCTTTCTTCTATGACATTTGATCCTGTTGAAGGGCTTCTGGGTGCATTGGGTATCTTCTTTTTCAGACATCCCTTCAAATTCTATTCCTGGGGCTTCTTCGTTTATTGCTATAGCTTCTCTTCATGTAATACGTACAGGGTCAGATCTTAAAATCTACGCGCAGGCATAGATTTGTTTGCACAACCCGGCGCGAACAAATCTACGCCCGATTTTATAACATGTGCACGCTGCCACGCGCATGTTATAAAATCTGGGGTCGGCGCGCGCAAGGGGGTGCACACATGTGCACCTTGCACGCGCCGAGCCCGAGGGGCGCCCCGATGGCTTTCCCCGTTCCCTCCAAGGCCGGTTGCCCTGCGTTAACTGGGGCAACCGGCATGGCACAGCAGTTACTGCTCTTAAAAAAAAAAAAAAGCTTGCCAGGCAGAATGGATGGACCATTTGGGTAATTTTCCGCCGTCTTTTCCCATGTGACTGTGTTTTCAGTTCTCTGTTTTCCTGTGTTTCTTTCTTCTGTTCCTTGATTTTGTCCTCTGTGCTTTCCATTCTTCTCCCCTCGCTGTCCCCTCTCCCCCCCCCCCCCCCCCCCCCCACCACAGCTTCCTACTGGGCTTCCAGGATGGAGGGAGCATTGTGTCTAGGTCTAGGAGCAGGGAAAAATTCTCTCTTCTGCACCCACAAGGTAAGACGCAGGACCTCTGGAAATGCCCTTAGCCATAACTATCTCACATGCTCCCGGTGCTTGTTCTAAAGTGCTAAAAGCTGATGAAGCCCACGTTTGCCTTTCGCCTCCCTCTAGTTTTGTACAACTTCCTTTTTGGCACAGCTCTGCCCAGAGTCAGACAAAGGAGCAGAAGACAGAGGTGTTGAAACCTCGCCTTCTCTAGACCTTCCCGAAGTTCTCCATTCCTGTGTTTTTCCTGGGCCTGTCGGGGGGGGGGGGGGGGGGGGGGGGGGGGGGGGGGGGGGGGCAGCTCCTGGTAGGATTTGGCTTGCAGATCTTAAGATATTCATTCACACATATTTTGTAAATCCTGTGCCATGACAAACCACTAAGTAATGGCTTTCTGACGCCTTCGGCTTTCCTCTTTGCTCTCTCTGCATGTGGCCGGGGACAGTGGCAGGGCCCTCTTGTTTATCTTGCAATACAGACCCCCCCCCATCACCACCACCACCACCAATTGCAGGAGTAGCAAAGCCTGCCAGTCTATATGTATATATATAATCTATTGTATTTTTTTAAATTTCTAACCTTGTGGGAGAGGGCCGGAGATGCACATTTCCCAAAACTAGCAGAGAAAAAGCAAAGACAAACCACAACAGTATGAGCAGGACAAACTGTATATAATCCTGGGAGAGAGAGGCAAAACGGTAGCTAGAGCTGCAAAACAGGTGATATCCTATCATCAGGCCAGAAATGTAATATGGACCGGCACCAGGACCCGGGCACTGCCTTTGTTCTTCTCCGTTCTGTACTTTGTAGTAGTTATTTTAATATTGGATCATTTCTCTCCTCTTATTTTAACCACAGGAGAGGCAGTGGTTTGTTACAAGGTTGCCCGCTGGAGATGTAGGCATGTCCTCTTCATGCACACGTTCGCGCTGAGCGGAGGAGTTTCTGGGGGGTAATGGGCACGCTCGGGGATTTTCAACAGTGCCCGGTAAACTTTCCTCAAAATCCTCCACGCACGTAACAGCAGTGGGGATTGGGTGCGGGTAAATCTGTTGGGACCATTTCAGAGCAGGCTTGGCGTGCGTCGCTCCGCTCGGAGCGTTGCCGTTCCTGCGGTTTGAGAACGTCCCTTACTTTGGCAAGACACGCACAGATCGCCCCGCTGAGAAAGTTTCCTGAATCTGAACGCATTACTCTGCGGCCGCTCTACTCAACTGCAAATCTGAAGAGACTTCTCAGCGGCAAAAATACTTGAGTTTCAGTTAGCACGTGAATAAGCTGGCATCCCACCTTGCAGTGTGACAGCTAGAACCAAGCAGAGCACCCTTCTGTTATATCAGGGTGCAGGTGAATGTGCACCCTTCCAGTACATATTACAAAATGCAGTCTGTCAACAGGGAACTTCGCCACCATCACCACTGCCTCCTCCCCATTCCATGCTGCACCATTCGCGCCCATCCCCTGAGGTATAATTAGGAATTAGGTCATAGATTACTAATTAGGGCATGTCGTAATGGTGTTACGACACTTCAGCAGGTGCAGTATATTCCACTACCCTTCCATCTTGCGCATAACCTGTGTGTCATAGCCATGTATCCTATATATGCCTTGTACATCCCATGTACATGACCCATGTGTCCTGCGCATACTCCATAGTAACACAGTAAATGACAGCAGAAAAAGACCGAAAAGCCCATCCAGTTTGCCCAGCAAGGTGTTAAGAGCTGCAGCTGCCGCTCTGCACAGGTTTACCCTCCTGTGCCTTTCTTGGAAGCCCCGTACAATCTTTTCAATGCGATTTTGAGTTGAGCTGCTGCTCCATGCAGGTTGCCTCATCGTCTTGCCAATAAGGAATCCTCTGTGTTTATCCCGCTTTGTTTGGAATTCTGCTACCATCTGTGTCTCCACCGCCTACTCCAGGAGGGCACTCCATTCATCCACCAGCCTTTCTGTGAAAAAAAAAAAAAAAAGATGATGTTGTTCTTGAGTCTACCTCCTCGCAACTTCATACTGTGGCCCATAGTTCCACAGCTTCCTTTCCACTGGAAAGGGTTTGTTCATGCATTAATATGTCTCATTGCATATGTGCTTTGGTTTGGATTGCCTATCTCTGAACTGCCTCTAGCTTATCATTTTTTAGACCTGAGCACTGTATTATAAGTGAGGCCTGACCAACGGCCTGTTCAGGGGCATTATCGCCTCCTTTTTTTTCTACTGTTAATGCCTCTCTCTCTATACAGCTTAGCATCCCTCTGGCTCTAGCTATTACCTTTGCTGTCGTGAGATCATCAGACGCTAACACCCCGCGTTCTCTCTCCTGAACAATGCATATCAGCATCTCCCCTCCCTCCCCAATAGTGTACAGCTTCTTTGGATTTGCTGTATTCACCCGCTTTCTCGGGGCAGGAACGCCACCGGATTCAGCCGCCATGCTGCTGCGCCCGGCTTCTCCATAGATGTGCACTTTATATGCGCGCAGTGGTGGGAACCCGTGAGAGGCGCCTCCTGATGACATCACCCACCTGCCCTACTTAAACCAAGGCCCCACAGTAGTTCCTCACCTCAGCAACTGTTCTTCTACTCCTGAAGTGGTGCGCATGTTGCTCCTGCGTGTTGGTTCCTGATTCCTGTCTGCGTTTCTGGTTCCTATGCCTTGCCTCGCAGCCTTGCCTCATCCAGCTTTGTCTTCTCCAGCCTTCCTTGTCCAGCCTCACCTTGTCCTGCTTGCCTTGTCCAGTGTCTTCAGTGTGTCTTGGTCCACCATTGACTTGACTCTTCGGATCTTGATCTCTTGCTTGGACCTGACCATTCTTGCTAACCGCCTGCCCCGACCCTGGCATGTCTTAGACTCTTGTCTTGTACTCTGTCCCAGGGCCCCACCTAAGTCCTGCCCACCACCAGAACCCAACCTGTGGGGGAACTGGCTGGTAAAGGTGAAGCTCCAGTCTGGCCCATTACCGAGTCTGTTTGCCAGCTGCTGGGGTAGGCCTCATAGGTCCTCCTGTGAGGCTGCGTCAACTACGCCGCAGCACTAAGGGCTCACTCACCTGCTACCCTTCACAGGATTTCTGCTCACCAAATGCATGACTGTACTTTTTTTTTCCACTGAATCTAAACTGCCAAGCCATTGACCACTCCTCAAGCTTTCTTAGGTCACTTCCCATTCTGTCTACTCCCTCAGGTATGTCCACTCTACTACTCATCTTAATGTTATCCGCGAAAAGCCAAATTTTTCATTTTAACCCTTATGCAATATCACTCACAAAGGTATTGAACATGACCGATCACTGAGGTGCTCCACTGAGCAGCTTCCTCTACTCAGAGTGAATTCCATTTACCGTCACCCTCTCTCATCTATTACTCAATCGATTCCCATCTAATCCACCACCTTGGAACCTGTCCTCCAAGCTGCTAAGTTTCATGAGCTTCTGATATGGGATAGGGATGGTATTAAAAGCTTTGCTGAAATCCAAGTAAGCCACATCCAGCACACAGCTTGATCTAATTCTCAAGTTACCCAATCGAAAAAAAATCAGATTTTTTAGGCAAGCTCTACCTCTGGTAAAACCATGCTGCAATGCACTGAATTGTAGGTAACAGTTTACTATCCTTTCCTTCAGCGGTGACTCCATTAATTGTCCCACCACAGAAGTAAGGCTTACTGGCCTGTAGTTTCCAACCACCTCTATGTTACTTATGTTTGTGAAGAGAGGCCACAGCCATCTTTCTCCAAACCCATGCAAACACTCCCATCACCAGTGATCTATTCAACAGGTCCTTCAGCAGATCCTTGGTATCCTTTGATGCATCCCGTCTGATCCCATGGCTTTGTCCACCTCCAGTTTTGCAAGTTCCATACAAACATTCTCTTCTGTGAATAGAGTGGTATCTACCCTTGCAAACCATCAGCACTCCTCCTCGGCTGGGAGCCAAGAAACAACAGCAATAATAATAAAAAGCTTTCTCCAGTATATCACAAGAAAGAGAGGCAGTCGGTCTACTGGACATCCTGTTAATGCCTCACAGAGCCCGTGCATCCTGTATTTGCCTCATACTTCCTGCACATAATCCATCTATCCTACGACTGTGGAGACAGAAAGAATTATAGATAGGCTAAACAGTCACAAGTCCCCATAGCCAAACGAAATCCGCCCCCGAGTCCTGAAAAAATTAAAATTAGAAATTGCACACACACACACACACACTCACATACAGATTTGCATTTTGTTACTAACAATGGCTGTACCAGAGGGCTGGAAGGTGTCCAAGGAGACTTCAGTTTTTAAAAAGATCACCGGAAAGGAACCAGGAAATTATAGGCCTGTGAGCCTGAGATCAGTATCGGATATGATGTGGCGATAATTAAGAAGAACAAAATCGTTAAACATATAAAAGGAAATGGTATAACTGGGAATAGCCAGCCTAGATTTCAGGAAGGCAAGTCAAGTCTCACAAATCTATTCGAATTCTTTAGCTAGGCACAGAGATGCCGGGGAACCAGTTGTCAGGGTGTATTTGGACTTTAAAAGGCATTTGCCAAATTTTACCACACAAGAGGTTACTGGGGAAACTGCTAGTCTGTGGTATGGGGGCCGCGGATAATCATGGATCAGTAACTGGCTAAAGGGAAGGAGGCAGTGAGAGGGCCTGAATGGGAAATTCATTCAGGGGGGTGCATTGGGGAGCGCCCAAAGGTTGGTCCTAAACTCAGTGCTGTTCAGTTTGTTTGTAAATGATCTAGAGCATGGAGGGATGAATTTGATTGCAAAATGTGCACCCGATACCAAACTATGGCCTCAATTCATTAAAGCTGTGAAGCTTTATCACAGGAGGGGGGGGGGCAGTCGCGATACTGGGCCCCTCCCACCCAAAAACCTTTGCAGCTCTGTGGCTTGTTCTTTTGTCTGGCGGCCAAACACCGCAGGGCAAAAGAAGGCGCCTAGTGGCCCTTTAAGGCAACGGTGGCCCTAACCTCAAGGGACCGCCATCCCCTTAAAGGGCCCGAAAAAAAAATAAATGTGCCGCCAAAATGGGGAAACTGAGTGCTGACCCCCCCCATCTCAACCCGGGGCCGCCACTTGAGGCAACCCCCGACTCCCCCAAAGTTAAAAAATAGAAAAAGAGGCCCAAGCAGCGATTGCCCCAGCCCAGCCCCCCACCCCGAAAAGTCCAAATAGAAAACATAGAGTCCTGACCCCCCCCACCCCTTTCCACCCAAAGACCATTCATACAGATTAGTGTCCCGGTCCCCCGGCCCCCTCCCCTCCCGAAGACCACCAATAGCATAACCCCCCCAGCCCCCCAAGAGTAAAAATACCCTTAGGATCCCGAGGGCCAGCCCCCCCCCCTTCCCATATCCACACTGCAGAACCTTAAATTAAAGAAGGAGCTCCCACCTCAGGGCCGGGGACCCCCACTCAAAATGGCGCCGACCTGACCCTGCCCCAGCCACGTGACTGGGCCAAGGTCCGGGGGTTAGACCAGGACACATGGGCAAGGTGCGATCCCCGAACATGGGGCAAGGTCAGGTCGGTGCTATTTTGGGAGCCTCTTTTTAAGTTCCAGGGGGGTGCAAGATGGGGGAGGGGGGGCGGTGCTCAGGACCCTAATTGTATTTGTTCTCAGGGGGGGCTGGGTTATGCTATTGTTGGTCTGTGGGGGAGAGGGGAGGGGGTGGGGGCTGGGACCCTATTCTTTCTATTTGGATTTTTTTTTTTGGGGGGGGGGGAGCCAGGGCCATTGCCGCACAGGCTCTTTTTTCTATTCTTTAACTTTAGGGGAGTCAGGGCTACCTCATGTGGTGGCCCCGGGTTGAGACGGGGTTAGGCCCCCCCTCAACCCCGGCTCAATCTCCCTATGTGGCCGCAACATTTTTTTTATTTTTCTTTGCTGGTTCTTTAAACGTGAGGTGGTTTCCTTAGGACCCCCCTTAGGGTCCCAGGCCTCCTGCCTCACATTTAATGCTGTTATTTTATCGCGGCTGACTACCTTCTCAGTCGGCTGTGATACAATATTTGCACAGGATTGCCTCAGCATTACCTTCTTTGCATGCATTGGCAATATTCTTTGCATGCAAACTGCATGCAAAGAAAGTCATTGTAATAGGGAAGGATAGAAGAGCAGGGAGATGCAAAATATCGCGTATATCGTGCGATGTCGCCGTGATAGTGCTCTTTCGCACG
Organism: Rhinatrema bivittatum; assembly: GCF_901001135.1. Classification (NCBI taxonomy): domain Eukaryota; kingdom Metazoa; phylum Chordata; class Amphibia; order Gymnophiona; family Rhinatrematidae; genus Rhinatrema; species Rhinatrema bivittatum. The sequence goes on along the minus strand of NC_042617.1, from coordinate 32,523,588 downwards.
ATATACAGGGTATATCATGAGAAATATGCTGTTTAACCTGTGTTAGAGCACGACCGTGGCTTGATGCATCTCCCAGTATGTAGAGTGGTTAAACGCAAACTGATTGTTTGAAACTGCAGGAGGTTCTAGAAATATTCAAATGGAATTTAATATAGACAAGTGCAAAGTGATGCATATTGGGTAAAGCATCCAAACTACCAGTACACACTGTTGGCGTTCACTCCGGGGAAACTGCTGTGAAGACAGGGACTTTGGAATTACTGTGAGCCACATACTGAAAGCATGGGTGGCAGCAGCCAAAAAAAAAACAATCTTATGTTAGGGAAAATTGGCAAAGCATGGATGACAAATCGGAGGATATTATCATGCCTCTGTACAGTGCATGCAGCTCTGGTGGCTCCATTAGAGAATGGATGTGATGGAGCTCGAGAAGGTACAGAGAAGGGTAACCAGAATGGTGAGAGAACGGGGGAATCTCTCAAACAAAGAAAGGCTGAAGACGTTAGGGCTTTTTATTTGGAAAAGAGAAGACTGAGAGGGGATATGATAGAGGTCTACAAGACCATACATGGAAAAGCACAAACTACAAACAAATGGTTGTTTACCATCTAAAACATACTGAGAGCAGGAGGTATCCAATTAAACTGTATGTTAGTGGTTTCAAGACTAGCACAAGAAAATATTTCTTTGACCAGCAGGTAGTTGAGTTTGTGGAATCTGCTGCCATGGGTTGTAGTCACAGTGAGCAGCATAGCAGGTTTCAAGAGGAGTCTGGTTGCGTTCCTTGAAGACAGGGATTTAAAAGATAGTAAAGACTGGATGGGGGCTGCATTGCTCCATGTATATATAATAGTATCTACAGGGAGCGCTTAGATCACAGGTGGCAAACTCCGGTCCTCGAGAGCTACAAACAGGCCAGGTTTTCAGGATATCCACAAGGAATATCCATGCGATAGATCTGCATGCTCTGCCTCCAATGTATGCAATGTATGTATGCAGAACTATCTCATGCACATTCGTTTTGGTTATCCTGAAAACCTGGCCTGGTTGTGGCCCTCGAGGACTGGAGTTCGCCACCCCTGGCTTAGGTTAACTCTGGTTTAGATCTGTTGGGTGTTACCAATAACTCTGGGGCCACTATCAGAGACAGGATTCCAGGTTAGAGGTTCCATTGGTCTGACCCAGCTTGGCGGTTTTTATGTTCTTATATTCTTCTGACCGGAGATGGTGACGTGCGCCACCATTCACAGGAATCCTGATTAATCCATTTTTCAGAGCTCGAATCCCTTCTATCTGTGCTGCGTGGGTTCTGCTCTTACGTAGACTCGGATTCAGAAAGATAGAAATTAACGATGGAGGATTCCACCAAAACTATGTCATAACTTCATTTCCTTTTACCTGCGAGCGTTCCGCACTATTTGGAAGAGGCTGCCTCCAGGACGTACAACCACAAAAGGCAAGGCAGTTTATTCACCCTAAGTGAATGCCAGCTCGGGCTTAAAAGAAATTTAAAAAAATGTTCAGACCCTGCTCTGTCGTTTTTTTGTTCATTTCCTGTGCCTTCCCCGCCTCTCCCTCCATTTTCCTAGGCCTCTCCCTCTCTTCCACTGGCACGTTTTCACAATTAAATTTGCATCCAGACAGATGTGCACCGGGGCCTGCACTATTGCCTTCTGCCGCTGGGCGCCAGGTCCCCGCCACACGCTGCTTCTTCGGCGGACGCTGCTGAAATCCATGCTGCCTGACTCCTGTAGGTCGGTGGAGGGAGGGGGCAGAGATCTAAGACCAGGGGTGCTGGTGGGAGGATGGAGAAGGGGGGAAAAGATTTTGAACTACTCTGTAGGCAGAAAGCAAGTTGCTGAGGGGTTACTTTTCACATGGAGGCAGCAAACAGCTTGCTTTTTACAAAACCTAAAAAGGATGCGTCTGTTAGGGAAGTGTTAACTTCTACTGCCGCTCACCGTCCTGGGGAAGAGGTAAACAGCAGGAGCAGTGGGACACTAACTGAACTTGGAGCCCAGCAGCGTTAGCTAAGGTTTGGTACAGTGTGTGTGTGTGTGTGTGTGTGTGTAAATGGAAAATATCTATTTATTTATTTATTAGCTTTTATATAATCAACATTCGTGGGTACATCACGCCGGTTTACAATATAACTGAAAGGAGGAAATTACAAAAAACCAGGGAGGGGGGGAAGAGGGAGCAGATAGGAAGAGAGAAGGGGCAAGAGAGAAGAGAGGGAAAAACAGGAAGAGGAGAAAAGGAACAGTACCTGATGGAAAACAACAGAAGAACATAATATGTAACATAGCAAATTATACACTCAGGAAGGGACTGTGTATAACCTGATACACTGTGGATAACCTTATATAAATTATAAAAATATTGCACAAAGAATAGCAAAAGTTTTATATGCCTGCGTGCTGGCACAAGGGTTTGCTTTAGATTTCAGGGTGGCTAACAACAGCATATTACACAGTAAGGTCTCCATCTGACTTCTAGGCCCAGGCGCTGTCAGTTCTTTATTTCAACTAAGAGCAGTAATAATATTGCTCGTTCTTTTATGGCACTTAGTATTTTTTATCCACAACACCAGTATCTAAACATCCTAGAGCACAGGATGCCAGACAATCCTCAAATCTGATGTGCTCTCTCCTGTCCCAAGGCGTTTTTTTTTTTGTTGTTGGTGCTCTGGCCGCCGCGTAATTATGGACTCGACCTTCATTGGTGCATTTACTCGTCTATAAATGATTGCTGACAGGGCAGCAGACTGAGGCCTCCTGTTTCCAGCAACATCAGGACGCGGGCGTACCTCGATTCTTCTCGACATCCATCTGGCCCATCTCACGGCAGTCCTAGCTCTCTTTCTTCTTTCTCAGTCTGTCCCTCTGCATTTCGTTTCTTGTTCCATTTTCCATGTCTTGTTTTGCTTTCGTTCAGATCTCCTCTCCCCGAGCCCGCTGCTCGTGCTGTCCGGGAAGCAGCGCGATGCCCGGACAGCATGGCGCTCTGCGTGAGGGTCAGCTAAGAGGTGCCTCGCAGACCTCTCAACACTAAAATCTCCCCAGGAATGAAATAAAATTAAGAATGAGAAAGGGCCACCTTATGGGTTTTTGTTTGCTTTCAGTGAAAACTGTGGCTAGTACAGCTTTTGTCTTTTAGCAAATAAAGTATAAAGGTAGAAGCGTGGGTGAGCTGTGCCAGCTGGGGAACTGGCAAGGAGGCGCATGGCCTGGAGGACAGAATGGCTATGATTCGGTTAGTTTCTGGGTACTTTCTTTATCTTATATATTGTTATAAATCATAGCAGTGGGGAAATCTTACACCTGCAGTACCTGAATGTAATCCACTCTGAAGTGCTGAAAATAAAAAGTACAAAAAAGCAGAATAAATAAATAAAATAAATATATAAGGAGACAATATTGGCACGCAGACCATGGCACACGAAAAGAGGAATAGGCTGAGGAGTAATATCAGGAAATATTTCTTCTCACACACGGTTTGCTTTTCCCCAGTCTCTATTCCCTCTGCTTTACAGGGTGATATCGTCTTACTTTATTTTGAAGATTATTGGATGCCAAAAGGTTACCGGGATTCAAGAAAGCCTGGGAGAAGAGCAGCAGAATCTTTGGCCGCGAGGAAGGACGTGTCGGCATTTGTCCAGAAAGCCCGAACCGCAGGTGAGGGGAGTCAGGCTTCTGCGAGGTCCTGCCCAGAAACGTATTCTTTTGAGATATCGTAACCGAACCGTTTGCGGCACCTGTTAGAATGGACTATAGCACGCACTCAGTCACCTTAGTTTATTTGCCAACATGTAAACCGTTGCGATGGTATTTAACTTAGCGACGGTATAGAAAAGATTTTAAATAAATAAATACATAAATAAACTCTGCTATTAAATCGACTTTTGCTCATGGAAAACGTGTCACATCTGAAGGAAGGAACCGAGCGGCCCCCGAGAGCTCATGGCCTAACTACAGCATCTTTGGGATAATTCTTCTGTCCATCCAAGCAAAGGTATCAGAGCCCTGCAAAGATTTATGTATTCCCCGCGAGCAATAAGGCTACCGGGACCTTCCCCAATACAATCAATGAATGAATACAGCAAGAAAGGTATTTTGAAGCATCCATCTTTCTCAGGCTGGAATTAGTCTGCCACCATGTTAAGGCTTCACATTAGCTTCTGTGCTTTATTTATCCAACTGGTACTAACGGATGCAGTGTAAAATTCAGAATCAACAAAGCCCCATAGACTTGTGTGAAAAAGGAGATCAAACATTGTAATCGGTGATCCCCCAAAGTTTCTTAGGGAAGGATTTTCTACTGAACCTGTCAGCTCCATCATATTTCACTCCCTTCAGCCTTTAATCCCCTGTCTGGCAATCTGAAAACGCCATGTGCTTCCAATACACAACCCACAGAAGGAGCTATTACAAAAAATCCTGACTTTTCTCATTTGCACGACAAAGAGGGAATGAGAAATCCTGCAATTGGGACAGATAATCACCACCCTGTGAAAAAGTCTGCAATCCACATCTTTCTTTTTTTGCAAAGATTTGACTGTCTGTTTGCTCATTAAATTTATTTTACTAGGGTAGCCCATAAATCTGCTGTGGAATACACAGCTGAGAAGATGTCAACAGGGGCTGTTGGAGGGGGCATCATAGCAGAGCCTTGGGTTCAGACATTCACAGCCGCACTGTCAGACACACCAAGAGCCCTGACTTTGCTTTGGCAACATCTAGTGAAAGGCGGCAGGGTCTTGCAAACAAGACAGGCCACAATGCTGGCGTTAACTCTGTGCATTGCTTGTCTGGATAGGCCAAAGAAAAGAAAGTATTGAATGTCAACTGGGGGAAAAGTACATGTGTAGCACTTGAAAGAGCATCTAAACAAATGCAAATTGTTATATTGAAGGCTTTGCATCACTTATACTAGTTTAAATTAGTTTAAGCTCAATAAAAGGATTACAGGGTTGTAGCTACACATTGCAGAATGCGCATTAGCTCTATACCAAATTGTAGCCAGATTGAAAAGATAATTTTTGTAGAAAATATTTCTTACTATTGATATGTGATGATAAACTTGGTGACATTTAAACTGATACAAGTAAAACAAGAGCTGCAGTCGGGATTTTATTTGTATGGGTTGCACTTATGTTTGGGCTGGGTAGGAGGAAATATGTGGGATGAGGGATGGGTTGGGGGGTTGGAGTCATTGGAATAAACAGTCCATTGATATGGTGAAGGATGGTCTGGTTTTATCATTTTTAGATGGTTTTTTTATGCGTGGTTTTTATTGTATTTATGATATGGTTGCACACTGCTCTGAATAACGGCTGGGAAGGTGATTTACACAGATTTTGAAATAAATAAAAGTAGAACACATTGTGGTTACACAGCACAGCACTGACTCTAAAGATATTTTAGCTGTATTCACTGAATATGTATTAACAACATTAGTAATGATGCGTGGTGCATTGTGCGGAAGTGTGATGTTGCACAGTCTAATGCCTGCAATATCTTTTACCCTGTCAGTTATCATTCCGGGTACTGAAGTCCCTTGGCAATTCCAAAATCCACAGATGGGACATCCAGAATTACTATTGCAATGGAGCACTACACCAGGAGAACTGTACAGGAGAGTATACACAGTCCTAAGCTAACTGTTCGAATCCAAAAACTGAGTAATAGTGCCATAAACAACTGAATGTCCAATAAGGCCAAAAGTACTTGTGGAATTAAGCGTAATTAGAGGAATATTTGGGTATAGCGAGCAAGGACAAGTTTATGCGCCTGGTTATCATCTATTGTCAAGGGCATGTGATATACTGTGTATATATATATTCTGATCTGATGATAAATATATATATATCCATTTATCATCCATGTATCCATTATATATATATATATATACATTTATCATCAGATCAGAATGCTTTTCACATCTGTGTTTTGATAGAATCCACAGATGATGAAAGTGATGCTTCTGAGTTTGAGAAAAGAGGTGCTTAAGCAGACAGAGCCTGATGAACAGAATCAGGGAAATATTTAAAACAGGGCTATTCACTTCTGACAGCAAGCCCTTCTGGTATGCAGGAGATCTGCAGTGAACAGTCACCAAACATACATTAGATCATGTTCACATTTTGGTTTTGGCCCTCAAAGTCCTGTAATGGAAGGGGTGCAGGGGTTCAGTTGTTCCCATCAGCCTTTCATCTACTAAGCCACTGAGACTTCCGATCAGATTTCCAGACTATGATTAGGTACGGAGATCTGCACATCCACACAGTCTTGAAGCACAAGCTCACCTTGGCACGTTGAGGTTCATACTATGAGCTCCAGAAATAAGTTTTCTTTGGCACAATTTAAACACTAGCCAGAAACACAGGCCACACCTCACTGAAAACCACTTTAAACTTTGTAGGAAGCATGTGCCCTTTAGAATTCAGAAATATATATGGACCGCTAAAAAGGGACTTTTGCTAAGGGGGCTGCGTTTTGGGCTTGTTGCTTTGGTAATCGGCAGTTCATGGAATAGGCACAGGGTGGCTCCCGGGTGACCCGGTGACTGCTCTGCACCGCCAGGAGCGAACCGGCCCCGGCACTCGGCACGGGACAGCAGCCGGGCTCAGAGCTGTCTGTCGTAGAAGATGTCCAGCAGTTTGGGGTAAGAAGGGGTAAGTTTGGGGAAAGAAAGGACAGAGTGGCAGACGGAGGAAAGCTTTCGGCGCCCCCCCTCCCGCGAGGATGCTTTCCCTTCTGCTTCATTCTGCCGCGCACGGAGGTCTGCGCGGGCATTTCCTTGATCGTAGGTCCAGATCGCCTCTGCCTTGCTGCATTTTGGGTCATGTTTTGTGTATTAAAGAACTCAACAAAGGTAAAGAGAGGTAAACTTTGTCATGGGTTGCCCGTGGTGGGGTTTATCAAATTATTTTTTTTATTAATTTGTACAATTGAAGGTTAATTTTCTTTTTTTTGGGGGGGGGGGGCGTTGGGGGTGGGGGGAAGGTTGTAGTTCCCTGTTTTACATGTTTTGTTGTTGTTGTTGTTGTCGTTGTTGCCGAGTGGTTTGCAGTCCATCGATGTTCCCCTGCCAGAACGACTTAAAGATGCGATCTTCACCTTTAATAGGCGACTTCAAACAAGGCCTTTGATTATTAGCTCTGTTCCGGAACGAGAAGGCTCTTCAAAGCCACCTCCGCGATCATTTCTAACGAGCGGTGCTCGAGTAAGCATTAAGTAGGGCTTAGCCCTGCTTCCGTCAGCGGCAGGAATAGGATGGAGCCGATCTCTCTAGACGTCAAGTACAGCAATCGGGGCAATTCCGGGCCACGTGGGAAGGCCTCGGCAGTTCCTTGCCTGCAGGAAGCCCCGATCTGCCCTGTGCAGGTCACTCTGGGTGTGACCTTTCGTGTCGTCCCCCCCCCATCTCCCGCCTCACCTCCTCCAGCGAGGGGGGAGGGGAGGGGGCGCTTTCTTATAAAAGGCCAAGGTGAAGGGGCGTCCGGGCCAGAGCATCGCAGGGAGCCCATCCGGCCCGCAGCGACCATGGAGCCCGAGCTGCTGCTGCTGCTGAGCGTCGGCTGCCTGCTTTGTGCCCTCTGGACGGCCCCGGCGAGTGGATTTACCCCCGAGGAGGTCCGCGAGGCCCTGCTGAGGAGGCTGGGCCTGCCCGAGGTGCCCCGCTTCCAGAAGCGCGACCTGGAGAAGCTGATCGTGCCCCGCCACCTGAAGGCCAAGTACCTGAGCCTGCTGCAGCGGCACGGCCGGAGGAGCCGCCGGGCGCTGCCCAGCCTGGCCGGCATCCTGCGCGGCATCCCGGGCAACGCAGGTAGGAGGCGGCCGCTAGGGGGGGGGGACGGGGAGCGCTCCGAGCCGCGAAGTATAGCGCACCCCGCTGGAGCGGAGAGATGGAGGCAGGACGTTCGCCGCCGCCGCCGCAGGAGCGCCTTCTTTAGGGCCAGACGGAGAGAAAAATAGGCAGAGGGAAATAGAGATCGAGCGATGCAAAGATAGGGATAGATAGAGATGTAAAGATAGCTCGATCGATAGAAAGATGGATAGAGATAGGGATAGAAAGAGAGCTGGATCGATAGAAAGATAGATAGGGATAGATAGAGATGTAAAGATAGCTGGATCGATAGAAAGAAGGATAGGGATAGGGATAGAAAGAGAGCTGGATCGATAGAAAGATAGATAGGGATAGATAGAGATGTAAAGATAGCTGGATCGATAGAAAGAAGGATAGGGATAGGGATAGAAAGAGAGCTGGATCGATAGAAAGATAGATAGGGATAGATAGAGATGTAAAGATAGCTGGATCGATAGATAGGGATAAGGATGGCTGGCTGGAAGGTGTTTGCGGTGCTTGACCTCTGCCTGCCCCTCGGTGGAGTGGGCGCTGCCCGGGGGGGGAGTGACTCCGCTCTCACTCCCTCTCTCTCTCTCTCTCCTTTTTGGCCGGTGCAGACATTTCCGGGGAAGTGCTGTACTCGGACCCCGGCCGCCAGCAGCTCTTCTTCGACATGGAGGGCAGGATCCCCGAGAACAGCGAGGTGACCATGGCCGAGCTGAAGCTTTTCAAGAAGCCGCCCCACCGCCCGAGCCTGCCGGACCGGAGGCACCAGAGACCCGTCAACAACGCCCGGGTCAGCATCTACTGGGTGGAGATCCTGGGGGACGGCGCCAACAAGACGTCCCTGATCGATTCCAGGTACCACGGGGGGGGGGGGGGGGGGGAGAGCTCCGGGGCGGATGGTTATGCACGGGCTGGGACTGGAGCTCAGGGGAAATCAGCAGGAGTCTGACACCTTCTCGGGGGGGGCACTTTTCTGTGATTCTTTTAAGCTCACACCAGCGCCAAGCTTAATTTCGCATTCTTATATGGAAAACGTCCCGATTCATCTACTAATAATTTATATAGGGCTCTGAAATCTTAAAGCAGAAGAAGACTGATCCACGTCTGGCAGGTATCCAGCTCATTTTGCTGGGGCTTGATAATATGCAGGAAGTTAATCCAATAAAAAGGTCTCACCTACCCCTTGTGTGTTGACCTTTCTTCCGCTTATTGAATTAGACTAACACCCTAACCAGCTATTCAAATTTTTGTTAGTGGAAATTCGTTTGCTTAGGGAGGTTTTTTTTAGTGCTTTCTGGGGTGTATTCACTGCTGCACCCTCAGTAGATATTTTCAGAGCAGAAATTAGAATTGCACTATGTCATCTTGCATACATCAAAGTGACTGCTTTGCAGTGCTGTGCTGTAACAAGCCTTTGTATCAGGCTGGATGGCTATAGTATGCCAGATGTTCAGGGCCACTGCCAGTGCATCCCACCCCTGGTTTTTGACATGGATATTGGTGGGGACCCTGGGTTGGCAGTGACCCTTATTGCCCTGCATGACAGCCCTGCTTGACCTGCTCAATAGCTGACTCAGCAGATGTTGGCAGTGGTGACATTAGGAAGAACTGAGTGGTTTCTCTTTGACTTTTCTGCAGGTTGGTGCCAATTATGGAATCTGGGTGGAAAAGCTTTGATGTGACCCAGGCTGTGCATTACTGGTTGAAGAGCAAGCAGCAATCCGCCATGCACCTGGAGGTCAGGATCGAAGGGGAGAGACATGGCAGCTATGCCTCTGACATGGCAAAGTCTGTGCGATTCACGTCCCAGGATCCTTCAGATAAAACCCTGGGGAAACCAGAGCTGGTGCTGTACACCCTTAACCTGGAAACACACGGGTATGTGTCAGTGTGAGCAGCAAGTTCAAGGCTCCTGTTTTGCACATTCTGGTGTTCTGCCTGTTCTCTTGTACTGATGTTTTGCATATTCTGTTTCAGTGTTATTTTGTGTGTTCTGTTGTAGTGTTTTGTATGTTCCATTTCAGTGTTTTGTGTGTTCTGTTTCAGTGGTATTTTGTGTGTTTTGTTGTAGTGTTTTGTGTGTTCTGTTGTAGTGTTTTGCATGTTCTGTTTCAATACTGCATATTTTGTTTCAGTGTTTTGTATATTCCATTTCAGTGATATTTTGTTGTAGTGTTGTGTGTGTGTTCTATTTCAGTGTTATTTTGTGTGTTCTGTTGTAGTGTTTTGCATGTTCTGTTTCAATACTGCATATTTTGTTTCAGTGTTTTGTATATTCCATTTCAGTGTTTTGTGTATTTTGTTGTAGTGTTGTGTGTGTTCTATTTCAGTGTTATTTTGTGTGTTCTGTTTCAATACTGCATATTTTGTTTCAGTGTTTTATGGGTTCTGATTCAGTGTTTCGTATATTCTGTTTTGTGTATTTTGTTGTAGTGTTGTGTGTGTTTCAGTGTTTTGTGTAATCTGGTGTAGTGTTTTGCGTGTTCTGTTTCATTGCTATTTTGCATGTTTTGTTTCAGTGTTGCTTTTTGTGTTCTTTTGTAGTGTTTTGAGTTCCATTTCAGTGTTATTTTGTGTGTTTCGTTTCAGTGTTTTGTGTATTTTATTATAGTGTTTTGTGCATTCTGTTTCAATGGTGTTGTGCATGCTCTGTTTTACTGCTACAGAACTATAAGGTTCAGTTTTCATATCAGTCACACTTTGATTAATTTATTTTATTGTAAAACTGCAGTACCATAAAATAACACTGGTTACAAGTCTCTTTGCCCTTACAAAGTGTTTCCTCTGAATTTAATTTTTCTTTTATTTCTTGCATTTTCAGTGTTATTCATTTTTTTTAACCCCACTCTTCTGTAGGCAGTCAGAATAGCTCACAAAAGTACAAAAAATGTTACTGTTATTACAAAGACAACCCATACAATATCAGAACATTATATCAGCAGAAAAATAGCATAATCTACCAGTCTGTTTCTTTTCTCTAATCAAGCCTGCTATGACACTTCCCTCTCTGTTTCTGTTCAAGGCATCTGTTTAAGATCAATATTGCAATTTTATTTATGTATTTATTTATTTATAACTTTTCTATACCGAAGTTCAAATAACAGAGTTAATTATCACTCCGGATTTAGTTCTTTTTAGTTTTAGTTCTTTTTGTTGTTTATGGTATGGGTCTGGCATTATTTAGTTCACTATAAGGTGGTATGGTTTTAGTTTTATGTGATTTGTATATATGGCTTGTGTTTATATTGCTTTTAACTTGATGTTTTCCATTGTTGCTCCCTACTTTCTGCATTTCTGTGGAATAGGAGGGTTACAAAAGTGACTAAATATATAAATATTCCTGGATACCTCCCCTTATTCTGTTTAGCTCACAGGAGCTCACAGTCCTGAATGCAAAAAGAGAATTGGCTACAAAGAAGAAAACAGGGTGCCCATATTTAAAGTGGATCCTTAAAAAATAGTATTAAAAGTATATTTTTTAAAAAACTAAAAAGAAAAAATTAGCTAGCTTATTTGGCCGGGGGGGGGGGGGGGAGAGAGGATCAGTGTGGGCCTTATTTGAATTTACTTTGGGTGGTCACAAGCAGCGGACACAAGTACCAGCCAGTCCACATCTGTCCATTCCAGCAGTTATCACATAGCACCGCCCACAGGAGGCGCTGTGCTGCCAGCAGGGCTCCAGGCCTGCAGGAGCTGCCCAGAATTCTGACTCCTTGCCCCAAGGTGTCTGACCCTTTGTTGTCCTATAGAGGCAAATAGAAAACAAGGTCTTGACTGATTCCCCCTCCGTGACAGGGAACTCTGTCAGCAGCGTGTCCCCTTGGTTACTAATCTCAGTTTTGTAGGTGAATAACTGCACCCCCACTCGTAAGTTTTCCAGCTGGAATGATATTGCTGGTCGTTTTAGTTTTGCTATCATGTCTGTAAAATGTTTTCCTGTTCTCTTATTTCATGAATAAGCTCCTGAATCGGTTTCAGTCTGACTTGCTTCTCTGCAGTCTGTGACGAAGATAAGAATTATCCAGAGGCGGTGATGTCCAGGCGGATTCTAGACTGCAGGGGTCCCTTCTTCAGACCTGGTCATATCTGAAGAAGAGTCCTGTGGGGGTCTCAGAGGCTCGTCGTTTCTGGATAATTCTTGAGTATCCCAATCTGCAAAGAATCCGGCTGTTCTGCAGGACAATGCAATTACTAGAACTCAGCAGCTGGACCTGCTGTAAAATTGAACTCCCCCTCTGAAAAGTATTGTAGGGGCTCCTTCTACGTTTGATTTCACGTGAGGCAGATATCACCTTGAGTCCCTTCGTGTCCTGTTCCCAGACATTTAATGGTCCCGTTCTCTTTCTGCAGCGCTCGCGGAGACTGTGAGGAGAAAACGGCCCAGCAAGACAACATTTGCTGCAGACAGGAATACTTCATCAACTTCCGGGAGCTCACCTGGACGCAGTACTGGATTATCGAGCCCGCTGGGTACCAGGCCTTCCGTTGCGTGGGTGGCTGCAAGCAGCCCAAGAGCCCGCTGCGCCATTACGGCTACGGGGAGAGGACCTGCACCGTGGTGGAGAGTGCCCCCTTGCCCATGATGTACCTGGTGAAGAAGGGAGACTACACGGAAATCGAGGTGGCAGAGTTCCCAAACATGATCGTGGAAAAGTGTGGCTGCACCATGGACAATATCTCGGTGGTATAACTTACACCGGCAGTAGAAACCCCCCCCCCCAGGGGAGATCTGAAAGCCTCTGCACAGTCACTGAACGGCAATAAGCTGATGGGACGAGGGAGGGGAACATCACAGGGCTGGGAACCCTGACTGGGGTGAGGACAGTGACGATCCAGTGCTTGTTGATCATACACAAGGTTGTGCCGGCAGTTCCCGTGTACCCGTCAAGGACTTCAGATTGTAACCATGACGCAGCAGGCTCTTACAGGCACTTACATGTATATAATGTAAATAAAAGGTGTATATTATTTTTGCATTAGCTTCTTACCTTCATGCCATGTGCCAAAAGCAGCTTCCAGAAGAAAAATGATTTAAATAGATTTATTTTTTAGTTCTATCTCAGCCCTGACAAGCCTTAAACGTTGTTTTTCTTCAGATTGTATATATTGAAATTATTAGTAAAGCGATACAATATAAAGTTAAGATCTTGGTGTCACTTCCTCTGGGCGTCTTTCTGGCCGCGGCGTCTTGTCTCCTCACACCGCATGCCCATCTTTACAAACACTGGGCTGTACTGTCAGGATCAGGAACCCGAATCCCATTCCGGCGTTTACGACCCTCCCGATCGTGCTTCTCTCTGGACATGGGCCATACTTCTCGGAGCTTCTTTGCGCTTCTGTCCCACGGTTCGCCCAAGGGGAACTGCATGGGTGGCACAATGGATGCCAGCTTTGGGTCCTGTTTGCATCCGCTGCAGAGAGGCAAGGCGCCTACAAACACCTGAGGATATGGGTGATCAGCTCTCAGCGGACACTGCCTCGGGGACATCCGGGATTTGCTGAGGGTAACATAATTGGCATGGTTTAGCAACATAGAAACATAGAAATGACGGCAGAAGAAGACCAAACGGCCCATCCAGTCTGCCCAGCAAGCTATGTACTTTTTTTTTTTTTTCACATACTTGTTACTCTTGGCTTTTAGTACCTTTTAGTTCTATTTCCCTTCCACCCCACCATTAATGCAGAGAGCATTGCTGGAACTGCATCCAAGTGAATATCTAACTTAATTAGGGGTAGTAACCGCCGCAATAAGCAAGCTACACCCATGCCTCTGTCCACCCAGACTATGCAATTCGGACCTTGTTGGTTGTTGTCCATATACAGATCCTTTTTTCTACATTCCCCCTGCCATTGTATCAGAGAGCTATGTGTTGAAAGAGAAGTGTTAGACTTTCTCCCCTGCCGTTGAAGGAGAGAGCTATGCTGGATATGTATTGAAATCCAAGTATTGGCTTATTTGGTTTTGGGGAAGTAACCGCCGTAACAAGCAATCTACATCTCGCTTCTTTGTGAATGCAAAACCTTTTTTTCTTTTTTTTCTTCCACATTTCCTCTTGCTGTTCAAGCCAGAGCAACGCTGGAGTCTCACCCACCGTGTGCATGTACATCGAACAAGGGCATTATCTCCAGGTAGTAGCCCTCATTCTCGCGAGCCACATTAACAATCAACAAATATTGAACAAGCCTAATAATTGGCAATACCTATAGCCTATGTCCTAACTGGTAAATTGGCCGAAAAAGCAAGAGGGTAGGCTATCTAAAAAAGCCGTTTGGGCAATAATGGAGGTTAGACGCCAAAGAAATGTCCAAATGCAACTTTATTAAATGGAGACGTCCTCTTTGCACTGATGTGGAGATCGAGAGAAACTGGTACATGCGTTCAAAGCATCTGACCACTAACCCGCTCAATTGAGAATATTGTCGCTTTTAAATATTGTACATCGACACATACAGCCCCTGAGGCAACCCCGGTGTGGGGCGAAACTCCGGCCTGAGTCGGGCATATAGAAAAACTATTGGTCTCCATTTAATAAAGTTGCATTTGGACATTTCTTTGGCGTCTAACCTCCATTATTGCCCTAACTGGTAAATTTACATACTCTTACCCACCCCTCTTTTTTTTTGGAGATGGCAGCCCTCCAGCCTTCCGCTCCGTGAAGGTGGAACACCGACCACTGGCATCCCGCTCCGTGAATGCCTCTGTGGCTACTGCTTGATTGCTTTTATCATACGCTGCTTGGGGAAAGCGGTATATACAAGTTTTTAAATTTAAAAAAAACCCAGAAAGAATGTAGGTCCTAGGAAGTATTGGATTTTATGGAAGCAGTGGTGTCTTCGGAATATTCCAGAAAGCAGCGTGTCGGGCATCATTGCTGAAATCACTGTACTGTACTCTTGGCTTTGGTTTTTTCATATCACCTTTTGCTTCTGGAGAAGGAAGTTGTTCCAGCCTTCCTTTCTCTGCTTTTGGTGTCCCTCTTTTAAGGCCTTTTCAGTTTTCTTCCCAGCAGGCCCTTGGAACCCAGGGGCTCAGAGGAGCAGTGTCTCTCACGCAGAGAGGGTGGGTGGACTCTCGTAAGTCCTGGTGGAGGAGGAATGCAGAGGCGAGGCGAGGTTCTCCGGGGGCCAAAGCATTTGTGTTGTCCCCTACCAGCGCATCCCCACATGGCACCACCACCCGGGGGGGTCTCTTTTCACGGGAGGAGCAGGGCACCACCGTGCAGGCCCAGTGCTAACTTTTTTTTTTTTTTTTTTTGCAGCTCTGTGGGAACATTTACTGTGCTGGTCCCGCCTCATTCTGTGGTTTGGTTTTTTTTTTAACATTTTAATTTGAATTCTTTTACTAATCAGGGTCAGTGCAAGAGTATTAGGCACCCTAAGTGACCCTTACAGCTTTGTGCCCAGCCTTCCCCCTACCATGGCCCTCTCCACATAGACAAATTATGCATTTATAATAAGAGATTTTACATGAAAAAGGACCCTCAAAGTACAGCCCTTTGAAATATCACAACAGCATGTGTATTATATTTATATGCACTGCTGTGGTGTCAACCAGGAAACCCTGCATAAAAGCCACAAAGACACTTGTAACGCACATGGTATTAGGACTATTGTAATGAATGTTAGGCGTGGGCTTGGTTCTCAGAAAGCCATGAGCAAACTAAATTACAATTACAATATAGTAAACCTCCCATTCCAAAAACAGCCCGGACTGCCAGCATGCAAACATATGAAAAGGTGACCCTGCAAACATTACACCCGGCCCTAAAACACTAATAGATCCCTATTAGGAAAACAGAACAAACCAGCAGGCCGATGCAATATAGTGCGCTCAGTCTAGCACACAGCTTGGCATGCGGTTGGACCCCCAGTGCAATAATGGGATTAGCGCCTCCAAACCAGCGCGTAGCTAACGCTCATCACGTGTAAGTGCCATACTGAAGAGGCTATTAGCTAGTACCCCCCATGCAAAAAAAAAAAAAAATCACTGTGCGCCTGACCTGCACGTTTTAGCCCGCAAAAATGAACGCTAGCCCCGGAGCTGGCATTAGGTCTTGACAAGCCCCAAGTCATCAACAAAAAAAAAAAAATACTGCTTTTCTGTGGTTCCTCTGACTTAATATGGTCGTAATACTAAATAGGAGGACCCACAGAAAGCAGCATCATGAAAAAAGAAAGGCTTGACAGAGGTCTGGTTAGGAAAATGGACGCTGAATTTACCAACGCCCGTTATCCTAACCCGTGGCTGTGTGCCCAGCCGTGTCTCCTGGGTGCCCGATGCCGAGGAAGCGGTTGGGATGCACAATTGATCCCTAGTGCGTCCTTTTTTTTTTTTTTTTTAGCGTGGCATCTCATTGCCATACTGCATCGCGTGCCCAGGAGAGGTGGACGGGCGCGCGTTAGGAAACGGGCAACTCTGTTTTCTACAGACTTTTATTGCATCAGCCCCCAAGGTCCTATAGAGCCCTATGCAGGAACAACACGTTAGCAGAATACCGAACCTCCATCACACATGCAGAACACCTACAGACCCTCATCAAATACAGAATAAAGCGACCGTGAAGTATAAATGGAAAATGGAAACCACAACAAGTCAGGCTCCGTATGTCATGCACCAATGGAAAAACAGAGACATCACTATTCCTCAGAAAACATCAAACAAACATCTCACACACACACACACACTCACACATACACATATATATGCTGGCTTTATTCCCTCTCCTCCACACACACCCACACAGGTTCTATTCCCTCTCCTCCACACACACACACACACATACATATCCTGGCTTCATTCCCTCTCCTCCACACACACTCCTCCCCCCACACACACACACATGTTCTATTCCCTCTCCTACACACACACTCCTCCACACACACACACACACACATACATATCCTGGCTTCATTCCCTCTCCTCCACACACACTCCTCCACACACACACATACATGTTCTATTCCCTCTCCTACACACACACTCCTCCACACACACATGTTCTATTCCCTCTCCTACACACACACTGTTACGAGCGCGCGCGGGCGCGGTCGTCTCGGGCGGGTGGTGAGCCCTTGGGCCACGGCAGGACCCCGGGAGGAGCCCAAGGCCACACCGTGGGAGGTGAGCTGAGCAGGCATGGTGAGCCAGGCAGGCAGGAACAGAAGCAGGGAGTCCGACCCTCAGCCGGACCTGCATGCCCATGGTAGCCAACACGGGGAAGTTGACTAATGAACGGTCCTCCGACTGTTCCCGGCCCTTTCGGACCTGCCGCAGGGAACGGCAATGGGCAGCAGGCCGGACAGAGGCGAGGGCAGACAGAGTCCTTACACAGAAGACATCAGACGGGGCAGAAGCAGGCTGAAGCAAGACGGAGACATCAGGACAAGGGCTGAAGCGAGACCCAGGAAAGATCCAGGCGAGCAGGAACTCCGATGCTGGGATACTCACATCCGAAGCCCCGTCGGCTGGCAGAAGCTCAAGAGCCCGTGGGACGAATCCCTCCTGTTGGCCACTCCAGGGCCCAACAGGACAGAAGGCTCAGGAACCGGACGAAGGTCAAGGCAGAGACACGAAGACATCAGGAACATCAGGCAGAGACAGGACAAGGCAACATGGAGGACCTGGATCAGCACGGTTACAGGCAACTGTAATGCTCAGATCCAAGGCCGAAGACAAGCAGGAGTCGGAGTCACGGACCGGAGTCAAGGCAGGCTGACGACAAGCAGGAGTCGGAGTCACGGACCGGAGTCAAGGCAGGCTGAAGACAAGCAGGAGTCGGAGTCACGGACCGGAGTCAAGGCAGGCTGACGACAAGCAGGAGTCGGAGTCACGGAGGACCTGGATCGGGAGAGGCCACAGGCAACTGTGTAACCCAATCCGAAGGCACGGTGCAAGTGAACAGACAGTCCTTAAGTACTGGAGGTAGAAGGCAACTCCCTGGGAGGAGCTTGCCAGGACCGCCCACCGCTGGTCCTATAACTAGGGTAGAGAGCTGCGGGCCAGCCCCTAGAGAAACGGGCGTGGCTGGAAGCAGGAAGTCCAAACGCTGAGGCTTGCAAGCCACAGGCATGCCTCAGGAGCAGCTAGGCCTCTCAGGCCCTGGAGCAAGTCCTGGATGATGCGCAGGCGAGGCCCTGGCTTCAGAGCGGCCTCTGGAGGAAGGTAAGAGACCTCCTGCAGCGCAGCAGCAGGGGGGATCGCAACACACACACACATACATATCCTGGCTTCATTCCCTCTCCTCCACACTCACTCCTCCACACACACACACACACACACATGTTCTATTCCCTCTCCTACACACACACTCCTCCACACACACACACACACACACACATGTTCTATTCCCTCTCCTCCACACACACACACATACATATCCTGGCTTCATTCCCTCTCTTCCACATACCCACACAGGTTCTATTCCCTCTCCTCCACACACACACACACACAAACACACACACATACATATGCTGGCCTCATTCCCTCTTCTCCACACACATGCGCTGGTTATATTCCTTCTCCTCCACACATACACATAAAACATGCTGGCTCCATTCCCTATCCTAGACCCACACGTGCACAGATAGCTGGCTCCAGTCCCTCTCTTTCAGTTGGGCCATCGGTGGGATGGGATCGCCCAGCAGCCACAGGCTTCCTCAACTTCTACCACCGGGTGGGATCCCCGAGTGGCTCAGGCCTCCTCCACCTCTGCTGCTGGGTGGGATGGGATCCCCCTGGCAGCCATGGGGAACTTTTCTTGGTTGGGCAGGATGGAACCCCCTGCCATCGGATGCCCCTTACAGCCTGGCACCCGGAGGCCTTATCCCTCCCCTCGCCACACCATTAGCGGAATGGCTCTGGGTTCATTCCTGGGCAGAGAGAAGAGAAACACAGCGACGCAGTGAATGACGGCAGATAAAGACCAAAACGGTCTTTTCAGTCAGCCCGGCAAGTTATTTCGGGTAGTAGCAGCTGCCGCTCTGTGCAGGCTCCCCCCCAAGTCTTCTGTCAAGGGTGGTAGCAGCTGCTGCTCCTCGCTGACCTTTAGTCTTGCCCTGGACTTCCTTTGCTCTGCGGCACTACTCCTCGGGCCCTTCGTGCCACTCCAGATGCCACTCGATCTTTACTGCTTCATAGAAGCTTAAGCTACTGGTGGGATGAGCCATGCAGCGCCTTTCACTAGGAAAGTCTTCCGCCCCCCCCCCCCCACCCACCACTCCAGCTGTCCCTGAGAGGCTCCTTCCCCCTTCTCCTACCTACTTGCATGCTTTTGATCCTGCCCTGGCCGCCTGCTGCTGTGCACACTTGCTGCACCCCCTCCTCGGGCTTTTCCTACCATTCGTCCTGCACCACCACAACCCTCAAGGTTCACCCGAGCGGTTTTTACTTTTCTCACTGTGTTAATCTGCTCCTACCGTTTCAGTTTTCCAATCACCAGCGCCACTGCTACCGTCGCCAACTCCGAGATGGCCTGGGCAGCTCAGGGGGGGGGGGGGCTTCCTCCGCTGCTCTGAGCATGTGCAGGAAGCACTGCATTTCCTCCTCAGGTGTCTGAGGAAGATCTGTGGCACCCATCCGGTGTTAGCCACACCCACATCATCAGGAGGCTGAAGAGAGGAGTACAGAGGCACCATCCAGGTGCAAACAAGGGAAGTAAGGAGAATGAGGTATGGCAAAAAGGGACTTTGGTTAAGGATACTTAAATCGGGAGAAGATTATCCTGTCCACCAAATTCTGGGAGGAAGCTCCAAAATTACCCTGCCAATTGGAATGGATCAGGAATAACACAGGTCAAAAAAATATCAATTGACATCAGTAACAGAATACAGTATCTGGAAGGTGCAAGTCACAAATTTATTGGAAAAACTGAAGCTGTAAAATTGATATTAATTGGACCATGAATAGTGAGAACTTGTAACTGAACACTCTTAGCAACTTTCCATCTTTAATCAGTAAAAGTTAAGTTGCAAACCAGCTATTTCTTCCAGTGTGATTATTAGTGCTGTATACGAGAGACTTTAATACTGAATTTGACTATTGAACAACATTCAGGGCCTAGGAAATAATCTTATGCCCCCTCCCCCAATAGGGAATTCTGGACTTTCAGAATATATGAACGGGAGGAGAGGAGTTTATGAACTAAACCCTTATCTGAGGTGTGGCATTTGGGGTCCTGCAAAGGGACTTTAGGCTAGGGTGACACCGGTAGAGGTCGGCATGCTGAGCAGTGCCCTCATTTTCCTAAGTGCAGAGACCGGGCGTGCTTGATTGCCCTTCTGAATTGATGGTGGGTGAATAAAGCTGTGCCATCCTCTGAGAGGTAGCAAATTATCCTGAAAAAATCCTGAATGGATACTTTACTACAGAGCAGCTGTAAAATAACAGGCCTGCCACGGGCGGATCTTGGGGGTCACTGTGGACAATAACTTGAAATTCTCCACTCAGAGTGTGGCAGTGGCTTTAGTTAATTAAAAAAAGAAAAAGCAAATAGAAAGTTAGGAATTATTCCGAAAGGAATGGAGAATATCATAATCCTCTGCATAGATTTCTGGGGTGACCGCACCTTGAGTATTACGTACAGTCCTGGTTGCCCCATCTCAAAAAGATTACAGTGGACCTAGAAAGGCACAGAAAAGGGCAATAAAAATGATAAAGGGGATGGAACGATTCCCTTATGAAGAAAGGCTGAAGAGGTTAAGGCTCTTCCGCTCGGAGAAGAGACAGCAGAGGGGAGATATGAGAGGGGTCTATAAAATTATGAGAGGGGTGCAACAGGTAAGTAAGAGATGGTCGTTTTCACTATCAAATAGCTCTAGGACTGGAGGACACGCCATGACAGTAGCAGGTGATAAGATTTATAAGAAAGCGGAGAAAATATATTTTTTTTTTCACTCAACGCCTTACTAAGCTGTTGGACTTTACTGCCAGAGGATGTGGTCATGGCATCTAGCAGAGCTGGGGTTTAGGAGGGGCTTGGGCCAGGAGGAAAAGTCCATAAATAATTATTAACCGGGTGGACTCGGGGGAACGTCGCCGCTTCTTCCTGGGAGTAGGCCACAAGGAATTGGATCTACCAGTCCATTAGGAAGTACCAGGATCTACCAGGCAATTAGGAAGTACCTAATGGCCAGTCCAGGCCATTAGGTACTTCCTAATGGCCTGGACTGTCCACTGTCGGAGACAGCATGCTGGGCGCGGCGGCCCTTCAGTCTGACCCAGCAAAGCAATTCTTATGTTCTTATGGCCCTATAGCTCGCACCTATGACAGATCATAAGGCACCAGTGTGGCCGTCCCGCCTCCTCGGCTCCTGTTCCAGGGTCTCTCTCGCGCTCTCTTTCAGTCAGTGTGCCAAGCTTTGATGGGGGAGAGCGCAGAAAGCAGGACTGCGCCTCTGAGAAGCCGGAGTCAGGGGGTTAGGAACGTGCTGGGTCATGTCCCTGCGGACGTGAATGGGGAGGCAGGCCACAAGCTGTGACTGAATGGAAGAGAATGGATGGCAGTGACAGAAGGGCAGGGTTTGAGAAGCACCCGTGAACAGTGGTCAGGTCGGCTGCCCAGAATACCCTTCTGCTGATGGATTTCCCTTTTCTTTTTGTCTAGAGGCCCTCGCATGGAATCTGAGAGCCCAAGGTTAAAATCACCTGGCCCCTCTTTGTGGCTACCTTATGCGTGAAAACCATTGTTTCTTTGTCCCCCGAAGCATCCTTTGTTCCAGGCTCGAATTTAATGGGGATCCCATCTACCCAGCAATCCCATTAGCTGAGTGAAAAGGAAGACTAATGTCTAGGCAACAGCACACATTTTCATTTAAATCACTATAAAAACTTTATGGCAGACACTCAGAGACTACCAAAACATCCTGGGCTACCCCTAGCAAGCACAATCATAGTCCCATTAAATGACATCGCTTCGTTCACCTAGATTTTCTTGCTGCTCAAACTAAAATGCACATTTGAACATCCACATGCAAAAACGACTTTCTTTATATGAAAATCCTCTGTAACTGGTACACGTTGGCCTGGTTCAGAGATGTGTAATATTGTGCAATAAAACTGTCCCGTTGACCCAAGTGAGCATACACCTTCTCAGCATCTCCTTAACGATGGAGACAAAGGCACAGGATTTTATGTTCAAATCTTTTTTTTTATTATTCATTTTCAACACTATATGCCCAGCACGCCAAGATGCAACCTTCTGGCAATGCGTGCTTTCTTCTCGCCACCCTAAAACGTACATTAGCACCCTACATTCCCTATGTATCAGTTCCCCAACAACCCCTTCCCAGAGGCAGCATCCTAAGCCCATCCGAAGCCCATTGCACAAACTCATACTTTTGCAGAATTGCTCAATACGGAGCTCTGGGCCTTATGCGGCAGACTTTGCAAATAAAAGTCCCAAACCTTCAAAAACACACGCTTCTACCATCTCAATATATTTTTCCATAAGGCACATCTGGCGCAGAGCCCTTCTCCACCACGTCACGCTCAGCGCCTCCGGAAGCAACCGATCCTTAAGAATAACTGTTTCTGCCAATAGCAGCGCCTTCCTTTCCCAAAGTTTGGTGTATGGATCCAGACATGCCTCCCCCCTCCCGATTCATCAAAAAGAAAAACCGGGACCGGGGCTGCGTTAAGTTAAATGCATCCTTGCTCGTAACGTAAGATCCTCAGGCAAGGCACTTCTTGCAATACCTTCTCCTGAATCCGCTCATTTAAACTCAGTTAGGGGAAGGGCCCTTTCGCTGGCTGGGCCAAAACTCTGGAACTCTTTACCGCTCGATATCCGACAAGAAGCGAACATACAATCTTTCAAAATAAAATGTTAAAAACATGGTTGTTTGAGCAGACCTATTTTCAAGCAGGTTAATCCTTTGTTATTTACCGACTCTCCCATTATTTATTTATTTTTAGTCAAGAAATGCTTACTTTTAGTGATTTGTCTTATGTAGGTTTTTATTAAAAAAAAACCTCTGTAGTTTATTATTTTGTAGTTTTTTTACTTGGATAATTATACCTATTTTCTGTATTTTTTACTGGGCAATTTTTATTTTTTTATTTTATTTTATTACTTTGATAATTTACAGGTGCTAACATGTTTTATCCTTTATATGATTTATTTTACAATTTAAGGCCTAGATTTTCTAACACTGCAGAGCTCTATGAATTCGGCAGTAATGGGAGGGGGCGAAGCGGGGGGTGGGCCTGCGAAAGCCGGCAGCGATCGCGCCACCGCGGTGTTATCGCTGCCGGCTTTCGCAAATCAATAGCGCCACCGGCAACGATAAGGGATCCTACCTTTTCGCCGTCAGCGAAGTCGTTGCGGAGTCCGCCCCGACGCCGCCCCAACACCTTCCCTTCCGGTGCAGACTCCGCCCCGACTCTGCCCTGATTTAGCTATCGCACGCGAAAAGAGACTTTCCGCATGTGAAAAGTTCCTTTTCTTGTGCGATCCCTTTAGAAAATGACCTCCTTAGTTTCTTAATTTATATAGTTAAATTTACTTGTTTTATTAGACCAGGATTAAAACTTGGTCCTAGTCACAATGTAAACAGACATGAAGTGAAAAACAAATGTTCGGTATATAAAAATGTTAAATAAATAAATAAATAAATAAATAAATAAATAAATAAATAAATCACATAAATAAACAAATAAATAAATAAATAAAGGATTTTCGAGCCCTGGTAGATGAAATTCCCCGGGAGGGCTGATGCCAGGAATTTTGCTGCCTATTGAGCAGCATCAAAAGTTGCCAGCTCTTCCTCCCCTCCTCCACCCACATGCTGGACCTCTCGCCACTGCTCACGCACACGCCTGCCCCTCTCCTTGCTCCCCTTCCCCGCATCCGACACTACCCAGGGGCAGCTCTGGAACTACCGCTCTCTCTTGGGCCGACGTAATAAGACCCGCGGCAAAACAGGCCTTCGTTAGGTGCGCGGGTTTTGATCACCTCGCACGGCTGAAGCTGCCGCTCCCGCGGGATGTAAAAAAAAAAAAAAGGCAAACGATTTGCGCGCAGAAATCTGCGCACGTACAGAAAAATGCGAGCACCTAAGAGTGGTGCAGGGCCTATGTAATAAGCGGCTGCATCTGCGCTCAGAATCCACTCCAATAATCCGCGCATAAAAGCGAATGGGTCTCCCTATTAAGTGAAAGTATGACCCTGGAAAGTATCTTTAATATTTCCAATAATTGTGCTACAGAAAACATGGCAAATATTTTCATGGATGCTAATTCACAACACTCTTGCCGCTCTTCTGGCCATGTATCTGTCTGCCCAGGGAAGCGCCTACCGTGAAAAGTGCTTTGCTACGCTGGCCACTCTGAAGCCGAGATAGGTGTTCAGCCAGGTGCTTCTCAGGCTGCTTGTGCTCTTTCGTTTGTAGCAGAAAAATCTGCATGATCGTGCACCCAGAAAGGCGCCTGGTGTACCTTGCCATTTGGGCGCTCAGCTAGGTGCTCAGTTGCTCGCATGTCTGCACGATCGGGCACCCAGAAAGGCCCCTAGCTAATCTTACTGCCCAGGAGCTGAGCTAGGCGCTTACTTGGCTGTGAATGTATGCCGTTGGGCGCCCAGAAAGGCACTTAGCTAAGCTGGCCACACGGACGCCGAGATAAGCCCTCAGCTAGGTGGTTTTCAGGATGCTCGGACGCCAACATAGGCACTCTGAGTCAGAGGTGACACTTAACTCATGCCCTGACCGTGGCGGCAAAAAAGCCCGCATTAGAAAACCCACACTAACACTAGCGCGGCTCCCTGCATTGCCTGTGATTAGCTAATCGCCTCCTTTGCATACCGTTAGCATGCATTCACGCAGGAAAAACCACGGGTCCGGGAGCGCATTCATACTCGCTTTTTTCCAGCACACAAAACCCTTATTACATCCCCGTATAGGGCTTTGCGTGGGAAAACGCACGCACAAGCCCGCAGCGGCTTCAGCGCACCTTATCACATCGGCCCCTCTGTGTGGTAGGCACAGAAGCAGCACCCCCCCCCCCCCCCCCCCCCCGAGTGCCAGTTCATGCTAACGGTCCCTGCTCTGGCCCATTTTATATTGCTTGTGCACAAGCTTCCTTGTTTTTGTAATTTTTTTTTCTTTTAACTCAGAAGTTTCCTCCTGTCCCTTTTGGGCTTCAGAGCTGGGATGGCACCAGGAGCCTTCGTTTGCAACTATTCAGGGATTTTCCCCACTAGTTTATATCCCTTCCAACACCCCCCCCCCCCCCCTCAATGCGCTTAGTCCTTAGCCTGGGGTCCATGCACCTGGGGTCCCTCTGGAGCCCTGCAGTCACAGGCCCTAAATCCAGCCACTAGGTGTCGCCATTGTGCGGCGGCTGGGGATGCTGCGGTGAGCCACGCCTTTCCTCAAAACTCTGATTCTGTGCTGAGGGCAGCGGTGCGAGTTTGTCCTCGTATGGATCTCAGTGCCCTCATGTACTGTGGTTTCCTTGTTAATGAGCATTTTAATTTGTTTTGATTTTGGCCCCCTAGATCTAAATCCCCAGCAACACATGGTTTTAGATAATCCCACTCCCAGTTTAGGAGAATCATTCATATGATTCTGCTGAGGAGATATCAGTATTTACATTTTCAGAAAGCTCCTCCCACTTAGCCACGTCTATCCTTCATGAAACAAAGTAGCATTACAGATAAAGTCCACTTAGTCTGCCTTGTGGTCCCCGTCTGCACTGCTGTAACGAAGGATATCTCTCAGCTGTCAGTCGCACAAGCTTGACCAACTGCAGGATATCCCTTCTTATCCAAGTCAATTTTGCTGCCTTTCCCTCCTTGGTCCTCTGCCACTCTAGGCACATGAGCATACAAGTTCCCACACTTGAACCAACATCCAGGCCTCTCTCTGTCTTTCCCCCACCCCCCACCCCCATATTGTTTATCCAACCTCTCAATCCTGTTCTTAACCCAGAAAATTGGGAGTGTAACTATGCTGACTGCGGGCATCATCCCGATCCAGGAAGGAGCACAGAAGGAACAACTAAAGCGGGCCTATAAGGAAGGAGAATTTTGCTTTCTTGAAAGAGAGTGCTGTGCAGCGCCAGTAAAAGGGCAAACATCTCCACTGCAACAAAAAAAGTGCAAACATATCAGACACAAAATACATTAGGACAAATGAAAACGGCGACCAACACCTAAGGCCATAAGAGGAAGCAGAAGAGAAGGGAATCAGGCCAAAGAATATTTTGAAGCCTGCAGGGGATATTGCTGAGAGGATGTGGGAGAGCAGAGCTCTTACTCTCTGATGGGCAGATACTAGAGGCAGGGAATTTTTAGGAGGGAGACAGAATATGCAGAATTATTGGGCTAAAGAGAGAGAGAGTGTGTGTGTGTGTGAGAGAGGGTGTGTGTGTGTGTGTGGGGGGGGGGGGGGGGGAGAGGGAAACACCACGCTCCCTAACAAGAACCTTTATTAGCAGCTTCAGAGCCTTTTGGAAAAATGGAAAAAGAGAAGCATCCTAGACCTATAGTTTGTCTTTTTCTTTGCCTGATTTTATCCGAAGCCAAGAAAGTTAGGGTTTCATTGGTTTGTGGTTCAATAGTCCAGCAATAAAATGAACTCCAGGCTTGAAGAGGGAGGGAGGGGGAGAAAGAGAGAAGATTAGTTCCTAATTACCATCACCTCAAACGCTGCTGCACGGAGAGTTTCCCTCTTCGAGGATCACAAAAAGGTGAAGCACCCCACAAAAGGAATCCTGCTGCTGTGAGGCCCTTGCAAATAAGGGAAGGGATGTTGTGATGTTTTGCGTGAACCTCAACTCAGATGCTAAATGTAATAATTGCTACTAATTATTATTATATAGCCCTTTATGTGAACTAAAACACATATACACCGATATTATAGAGAGAAGAAAGAATATGATATAACCCCCAACAAACAAAAAAAAAAAACAACCCAAATAAAGCATGGGATAAGTTCAGAGCATCCCTCTTGGCGAACAAGTGAGGGGAAAAGCCAGAGATCAGCTGAGCTTGCAGGCATTGTACCAGGAACGACACTGGGCAGATGAGGTGGGCTCATGGCCTTTAGCTGCTGTCATATTCTATGACTCTGGTAGAACAAGTGTTGAGAAGGTGCAGTACCCTAAAGCCACCCTCCCTCAAGAGCAGAGTCAAGGGGAGCGGTACTAGGGAGAAAGCAAAGAGCACAGTAAGGAAGCAGGACCCAGTGATACTCGCGCCATTGGGGCGGGGTGTGGAAGGGCAGAGGGAAGGCAGAGCTGAATATTGGATCGATTGTGGGATCTTGTATGGTCACCGACGCAGAGTGAGAGAGATCCAGTGAGGAAGCGAGCATAAAACTAACTTGGGCACGGAGCAATATATCCCACAAGCGGTCAAGCTTCTGTGGCTGGCAGCTGGGATATATCCTTGCATTGCAGACAGGAATAACTGGACAGACGGGATGGGTCGATTGCTGTTTTTCTGTCATCATCTACCACGTGACTAGGTTGTCATATATCGAGTTTCAGGGCCTCACAGGGCTCTCCCTCAGGGGTTTTTGCGTGGCAGCGATAGAAGACAACAGCACAGTTAGGGGGGTTATTTTCTAACCCTATCGCACGCGATACCTAGATCGGGGCGGAGCCAGGGCGGCGTCAGCACCGCAAGAGGAGGAGTCAGGGGTGGACGCCGCTGAAACTTCGCCAACGGCGAAAAGGTAAGGCCCCCTTATGGCTGCCAGTAGCGCTGCCCAATAGCACCACCTTTTACGACAGCGCTATTGAGTGCGAAAGGCGGCAGCGATCGCACCGCGGTGGTGCGATCGCTGCTGGCTTTCGCAGGCACACAAACCCCCCCCCCCCCCACCCGTTACCGCCGAATTCAGAGAGGCTTGCGCCGTTGGAAAATCCAGCCCTTAGTGATTACTGACCTCCCTCTGTAGGGCTCCCTTTCACAGCTCTTCGTGCCTCCCATTTCCCTTTTGGCCAGTACCATATCTGAGCCTTATGTGCAGATTCAGAGTCAAGAAACTTGTACCAACACGACAGCGTGTAGTACCTGGGCGGCCAAACTAACGCGGAGAACAGCGCGCCTCGCGGAGGCCTGCGAACGGCACCTGACACGGACGGAGCCTTTCCAGCTCCTCTGCTAAGAGCGCCCGCGGCTGGGAAAGCAAAGCCCCAATCCACATTCGCCGAAGGGGAGGCGCCGGCCCTGGGCAGAGGCAGAGAGAAGAGCTGGAGCCCAGAGCGTGGCTGCATCTTTCGCCTTACGCGGGGGGGGGGGGGAGAGACACTGGAACCGATTCCCTCTTCTTCTCCTTGCTCCCTCGCCTCCCCGGTCACAACTAAGCTCTTTGGGCAAGGAACCCCCCCCCCCCCCGAGAGATCCCAGGTATGTTTCCAAGGCGCAATGCCCCCAGGGCATGCAAACCTGAAAAGTCCCGTAGGCATGAAAGCAGGCGAGACTCGCAACCCGAATCCTAAAAGGAGATCAGGGCTTGGAGCAGGCCAGATGGTAAAAAGTCAGGGGAGGACGGCTGGAGTTGTAGGATCAATTAAACAAACTCCAGACATCGTTAAACAGAGGCCAGACGTTAAACAGACAAAACCAAACACAGCTTTCGTTTGATGCTAGTTTATGAGCCGGAGGTGCTGGGCTGGAATTCAAAGCCACTCGCTTAGGATTCCTTGCTAACAAACAGGTCTATACTGTAAAGTGCGGTTGGAGATTCTCCCTCTGCAACTCGCTGTGGGCGCACAATTGGGACGCGTAAAGTGATCCTGCATACAGTCTCCAGTTTCACTCCTCCTTAGCGCTTCTTAAAACAGACGCATAACCCTTTCCGCACGCAGCATGTAAATGATATGTAAATGAACGAATTAGCTGTATAATGAAGGAATTAGCTATTCCCTCCGATACTGTGATGCGCGCTCAGATTATCTCCTTTATAACCCGCTATTTTGCCGCATCCTTAGCCTGTTAGTTTACCGCCTACCCTCTACCTGGTGTTAGTCCTGCACCATGGACGACCTCCATATATACTGACCCGCTTTCAAACTGCATTCAGCCCTTCTTTTTGCATGAACGATGCTGCACGGAACTCCGATTGCATTAGTTATTTGCTTAAAAAAATTATTTCATCCCGCATGTTCCGTATGGGAGCTGACAGCGGCTTACAAAAAAAATTACAGTTCTCATAAAATGCTAAAGTTGTTATATATATATATAAATACCTTGTCACTTTCCGAATCCCCCATCTCCACACGGGCGGGCGGGCGTGCATTCATCGAGGCGGCGGCGGGAGCTGGCGGGAGGGTGGGCGCGCGTTTATCCGGGAGCCGGCGGGCGGGTGGGCGTGCGTTCATCCAGGCGGAGAGAGCCGGCGGCGAAAGCGGCCTCCGGCAGCCCCCGCCGGCAGTGAATGAATGTGCGCCTGTGCGACCCGTGCGATTTCGGCGCTCAAGGCAGTCACATGCCTTGAGCATGTCACGGCATGTGACATCACGACGCTTGTCGTGATGTGACATCACGACAAGCGTCGTGATGTCACGGCATGTGCCTTGAGCACCGAAATTGCACGGGCGTAAACAGGCGTGCATTCATTCACTGCCGGCGGGGGCTGCCGGAGGCCGCTTTCGCCGCCGGCTCCCTCCGCCTGGATGAACGCACGCCCACCCGCCCGCCGGCTCCCAGATAAACGCGCGCCCACCCTCCCGCCACCGCCTGGATGAACGCACGCCCACCCGCCCGTCGCTTCTCGCCGCCGCCTGGATAAACGCGCGCCCACCCGCCCGCCACCCGCCTGGATGGAAACGCACGCCCACACTCGCCCGTCGCTTCTCGCCGCCGCGCCTGGATAAACGCGCGCCCCACCTGGCCCGCCGCCGCCCTGGATGAACGGGCGCACCGCTGGGCTCCCGCCCGCCGCCTGGATAAACCGCAGCCCGTGGAGATGGGGGATTCGGACAGTGAAGTGACATCTAGGTGATTTATAATATATATATATATATATATAGATATATATAATGAGATATGTATCTATATATACATATATATATATCATATACTCTATATATATCGTAGATATATACTACTATCAGATATAATACATCGGTAATATATATACATATATATTATATATATATATATATATATATATATATATATAAACAACTTTTGTTTTAGTTTTTTTTTAGTTTTGATGGTTTCCCCCCCTCCCAGCCTTGCCTTCAGGAGGGGGGAAACCATCCACTTCCTGGTACCTGTCATTTCAAATGTCAGTTGAAATGTCATTTGAAATGACAGGTACCAGCGCACCCAGGATACTGTATAGGCACTGTATTAAGCGCCTATACAGTAAAATGGGTTGCGTGGGCCTAACCCTTCGCCTAACGCTTCGCAGCCGCGGCTTGCATTTGCAAGCAATTTGAATAGAGTATCGAGCGGTAGGTGAAGAGAACTGTGCGTGCGGGGAACGAGGGTGCGCCCAGCACTGCCGCACTCTTTCTAACGCGGCATAACTGTATCGACCTGTTATTGACCATAGCAAAACTCCTTCTTCTGATCTGTGCTTCCAAGTCCCCCCAACCCCGAGTCCAGGCATAAAGCAGAAAGACACCCACCTAGCTGGAGAATCCGCTTCCATCTCATGCCTGCCCGGGAAGAAGCTCACGTTAAAACCCCGACATTACCCTGCACCTCCAGCCATGCTGAGCTCCCAGAACGCCCAGGGAGAGGAAAAGCCACCCAGACCAGCCAAGGGCAGAGGAAGGGAAGGCAGAGCTGAATACTGACTGCCGATCCCTGCCAGCCAGCATCCTAGCAGCTCCATGTGATTCAGCAGGCTGTACCTGGTATGACCAGGGGTCTTCCAGTCTCCCGCAGCTTCACACCACAGCAGATGGCCCAAGCATCCAGGAAGAAGTCGGCTGCTTTAGGCTTATTGGTCTGTAGCCAGAGAGAGCGCAGACCAAGAGCCAGGTAAAGCAGACAAAGATTAGAGGCTTTGGAGGACATTATTTTTATTTATTTTATTTATTTAGAGTTTTTATATACTGGCAATCATGAAACATTGGAATGAGGTGGGCTACCTGGACTCTGGCCCCTACCAAGATTCCCCGCCACTGGGAGGATCTTATTTAAAAAAAAAAAATGTATTTATTTAAAACCTTTTCTATACCGGTGTTAGTGTGAACATCACATCGGTTTACGTTATAGCAAAATGCTTAGAAAATACATTTAACAGGGGGTACAATATGGTAAGGGCAGGGTGCACGCAGAGAAAGCATAGAAATACAGCGCAACTGGCGTGAGAATCTTAATATAAGTAACTACTGGTATATATCATGCTCGATAATATCATAATTGTCTCTCAGCAGGTGCCCCAGATAACTAATTCTTGCACTGTGCGGCTCTAGATTGCTGGATCAGCAGCAGAGTAGAAAGAGCCGGTATCAGCTATTTGGGGGGGGGGGGGGGGGGTGCTGCTGAGAGACAGAAGATCAGTGGAGCAAGCCGGCAAGGTATGAATGGTCTGGCTTGCTGGCTGAGGAGGGAGGCAGGCAGGCTTGTTTGGGGAGGGGGTGCTGGTAGGCAGCTAGGCTTGCTGGAATGGGGTGGGATGGGAAGGGCTTGCTGAAGTGGGGGTGAGATTGCAGACAGGTTCTTGGTGGAGGGCACTGACTCGGGAGAGTGGAGGTAGACAGGTTGGCTAGCCTGCTTAAAAAGGGGGGGGGGGGAGAGGGAGGTGCTGGCTGGCTGCTTGGTGTGGAGGGAATGGCTGATCGGGGTGGTAGATTTTGCAAGCTGGCAGGGACGGATGAGAGCTGGCTGTGTGTGCAGAGCCATAGTGAGGGTCTCCGGTGCCCGGGGGGGCAATGTATTTGTGTTGCTTTCCTGCCGTCCCCCCCAGCCCCCCTCCAGATCCTCCTTCTAGAAATGCTTAAGGGCAAGAACGTCAAACTAATAGAAACCCCAGAAAAGAAATGACCGTTGTGAACAGACCATGGGGCACGAGCTTCCCTGCCTGCGGACAGGCTGCCAACATTGCCCCTTCCCTCCGGGGTACTGCAAGCAAACAACAGCATTCTCTGATA
The DNA here is from genome assembly GCF_901001135.1 of Rhinatrema bivittatum. Lineage (NCBI taxonomy): Eukaryota > Metazoa > Chordata > Amphibia > Gymnophiona > Rhinatrematidae > Rhinatrema > Rhinatrema bivittatum. Next base: position 32,491,676 of record NC_042617.1, on the reverse strand, counting down.
AAGAATAAGACCAAGAGGCAAGGACTGCGATGTTACATTTATAAAGTCTTCCAAAATTTCCCGATTTTTCCACTTCTGACCATTAGGAGGAAAAAAAAAAAAAAGGAAAACCATTTCCAAGATGTCCTTTTTTCCAGTCCTGCCCTCGTCATCACTGCAGCCTCATGACAGCAGACAGCCTGCCCCCTGACCAAATGCAGAATAAGTGGCCACAAATTAGAAAGAGAAACATGGAGACAAAAGCTCAACTGGAAACCCCCAAAAGCCACACTCTGCCTGCAGTACAACACCAGAGAAATAATATAGACTTATATTCAGATGCACATTTCCCAAAAATGACCCAGAGAAAATCAAACTCTCCCACTTCCCATCTCAGAGAACTAGAAGCAATAGCAGTCTCAGTCTCCTACCCTCCCAGCCCCCAGCAGTCGTGCTCCCCAGCCCCCTCTCCCCTCCCAGGCCCCAGCAGTCGTGCTCCCCAGCTCCCTCTCCCCCCCCCCCCCCCCCGCCACTCCCAGCCCTGGCATTCTTGATTCCCCCTCCCCCAGTCACTCCCAGACCTCCCAGTCCCGCTCCCCCCCAGCCACTCCCAGACCTCCCAATCAGGCTCCCCAGCCTCTCTCCTCCCCCAGATCTCCCAATCAGACGCATATGCAATACAATAATGTAAGAAACAAACATCACCATTCATCATATAACAGAATCAAGAAATATAAATCCATCATAACAGAAACCATACTAATAAAAACAATCTTTCAAAAACAGATGTCGAATAGAGCATCTAATAAATAAGGATAAAAACAACTTTAACCATTTCCTAAAAATCAATTAAATATTCAAAACAGCAGACACATCAAATAACACCCAATAATTAAATCTAATAAGGATAAAACATGTTTCCCTCACCATACCTGGGAATTTGGGACTTCCAGTCACCTTCAGTTTATCGTGGATTAGTGGGGGGGAGTGGCCAGGAGAGGAGGGAACACACAAACTTTCTCCTCTCTCTCTCTCTCACACGCACCCTTCTACCCTCTCCCTCATTCCCCCTTTCACTAACCTCTCACTCACCCCTTCCCTCTCAATCACTCACCCCTTCCCTTCTCTCTGTCATTCAAACCTCCCTCCCTCCCAGTCACTCAACACGCTCACCATCCTCACCGCTTCTCTCCCCTCCCTTGCCACTCTTCCCATCCCTCACTTTCAACCTCTTTCCTTCCCTTACTCATGCCCCTTCCCTCTGTCACTGACCCCTCTCTGTCATCCAATCCCTTTTCCTTCACTCTCATCTCCCTTCTCTCTATCACTCACCCCATCCCTTCTCTCAGTCATTCACACCTACCTCCCCCTCCTTCCCCTGTCACTCACCACCCTCACCCATTCCCCCCCCTCCCTTCCCATCCCTTGCTCTCATCCCCTTCCCTCTCAGTCACTCACCCCCATCACTCAACTGCTTTTCCCTCACTCACCTTCCCTCCCTCCGTTACCCCTCACTCCCACTGACCTCCTTCCCTCTCAGTCATTCAACCCTTCCTTCTTACTCATCCCCTCCCCTCTCAGTCACTTAACAGCCTTCCTCCCCTTAGTCTCTCACTCCCTTCCCTCCACTCTCTCCCCCTTCCCATCACCTCCCCATCCCCTGCTCTCATACCCTTTCCGTCCCTCATTCATATTCTTCCCTTCCCTCTCAGTCACAACCCACCATATGACTTACCCCCCCCCCCCCCCCCACCGGTAGTCTTCATCTTCTTCTTCCTGTTGGCCAGGTGCGGGAAGCCTGCCGGCATGTCATCATTTGGCCCAATGCTAGGTATCTAGTGCCTAGCTCCCTATCTCTTACACGCACAGGCTCTCACACACATGCACACTCCCTCTCTCTCATATGCAGATTCTCACACCCATGCACGTTCCTTCTCATTTACACATGCGCATGCTCCCGCTCTCTCATACATACAAGGTCTCATGCACATAAACACGTTTCCTTTCTGGATGTACACACACAAACTTTCTACTCTCTCTCACATACACACTCTCCAACACACACACACTCTCTCTTTTCCATACGCAATCACACACACTAGCTTTCTCTCTTCCTCCCACATATTCTCTTCCACATGCGATATTTGCTCACTCTGTCTATCACATGCAATTACACATGCTCTCTCACTCCTCCACATGCCATCATACATGCTCTCTCTCCTCCACATGCAATATTTTCTCACTCTCTCCTCCTCCCACACGCAATCACACACACACACACTCTCTCTCTCACATGCAATGAGGGGCGGATTGGTCAATCAGGGCTTTGGGAATGCCCCTGTGGGCCAGTTCAGTGAATCATGTGGTTAGTGTTGCTTGCAGTGGCCCCCATGCCTGCAAGGCTGCTGTGACAATCACTAGGCCCCCAGTTGCTTTCCTTTGATGAGATTTTCCATCAAGGGCATTGTTAGCCCCATCAGTGCCCTGAGTCTCAGCATTAGCTCTCGCTGAGGAGGAGGAGGCAGAACGCTGCCAAGTCAGCGGGGGCTTGCACGGCACAAGGAGGAAGGGCTGTGGCTGTGTCGGCGGGACCGCACAGCCCAAGGTCGAGGAAGAAGCTGTGAGGCCTGAGGAGGCAGGGCTGCAGCTGGGTCCGCCCCCACCTTCACTGTGGAGGCCTGAAACAGTGTAGGCTCCTCCCCTCATCGGCTCAGGTTGTGTCTCTCCCTTTGGGAGGTGGGCAGTAGGCCTCCTGCTGCTGCCTCACCGCTGGCTCCCTGCTGCAAGCCTTCTGCTCCTCTGCCGCGGATCCCCCTACTCCTCGGGCTGCAGCAAAGAAAAAAAAAAGTATTGAGGCTTACAGTCTGCCTCCTCCCACAGCAAAAGGCAGTCAGCTCACCGGGAACCTGAAATCAAGGGCTTTGTCTGCATCCCCCTAACCACCTACCTCCTGCACTTTTTTGGGGGTGGAGGAGAGAGTGTATGTGAGTGTGTGAGTAAGCATGTGTGACGCTGTGTGAGAAAATGTGTGTGAGACTGAACGTTTGTGTGTCAGCATGTGAGAAAACGTGTGTGTGTGACTGAGCGTATGTGTGAGTCAGTGAGCATGTGAAAAAGTGTTTATGAGACTGGACATTTGTGTCAGTGAGCATCTGACACGGTGTATGAGACTGAGTATTTGTGTCAGTGAGGGTCTGAGAAAGTGTGTGTGAGACTGAGAGTTTGTGTGTCTGAAAAAGTGAGTGAGACTGAGAATTTGTGTGTGACAGCATGTGAGGAAGTGTTAGTCAGTGAGCGTGTGTGATAGTGCCTGCGCATATGAGTCAATGAGTGTGTGTGACTGTGTGTGCCTGAACATGTGTGTATGTGTTAAATTTGTGTATATGAGAGCGAGATGAGAAAGTCTGTGCACATCCCGCACTCCTGACCATCTCTGAGCTTTTGGAATCAAAAGAAAATGTTCTGAGACATTTTATTTATGTAATTATTTATTTAAACATAGGGGATTTTTAAAATCTTTATTGGTTTTAATTGTTGGCTATTGTGTCTGCTGTTTTGAAATATTTTATTGGTGTTTGGGAACTTTTTAAAACATTTTATATGAAATTTTAATTATTAGATATTCTGTTTCTCAACTGTTTGCAATATGTGTAGTGGGTCCCCTATTTTCTGTGCTTTAGCCTTAAGTAGGAGTGGTAGAGGTCTGGGTGGAGTCCGGGTGGGGGAGGAAGAATAATCAATAGGTCTTAGATGCGCAATTGCACTGTAAGTGCATAAATGGACTTTTGAAAACTGCTATGTTAATATGTTACATTTATATGTGTAACTCCTTTAAAAATTACCTCGTGAGCACATAAGCAGCAGCACAACAGCAGAATATGTGTCTGTATCTGAGCCACTGGTTGGCAGTGTGGTTGCCTTGTCACTTGGCAACTTGTTCCAGAACTGATTGGTTAGCAAAAGACTTTAACACCAGCTCAGGAATCCAGGATATATATATACACATGAGAGAGACCGTCTCGCAAAAGACATAGAAACAGGATGGAAGCAGCCCAGAGAAAAGTAACCAAAATAGTGAGGGATCTGAGACTGAAGGACCTGGAAATGTATCTCCTGGAGGAGAGGAGAGAGAGAGGGGAAATACAATGCAGACCTTTACATTCCTGAAAGGCGTTAATGATACACAAGAATGAAACCTTTCCCAATGGAAAGAAATCCGTAGAACTAGGGTCATGATATGAAACTCCGAGAGGATAGGAACACGTTAGGAAATATTTCTCCAAGGGTGGTGGATGCCTGGAATGCCATCCCAGAAAAGGTGATGAAGTTCAAAAGGGTGTGAGATAAACACAGCGGATCCAGAGTAGCTAAAGGACAGAAAAGAAAAAAAGAGGTAACCTGCATGGAGCAACAGTTATTGCCCTAAAAGAAATAAAACAAACAAAAACTTGCTGGGCAAACTGGATGGACCACTTGGGTCCTTTTCTGCTGTCATTGACTGTGTTAACCAGACTTGTGAGGGGCACGGGGCCAACCAGTTGAATGGATGGAAGGGGGCAGTTCAGTTTGCTCATCCCTGGTCCAGGGTGTGCTCTACTTCTTAGTTGTTTAGGAAAAAAGGAGGAATTAATCAGGCCGATTCAGTATGGTGCGCTCAGGCTGATTCAGTATGCTGCGATATTAAGTCGGAGGTCCCAAAACTTTCCAAAAGTTAAAAAAAATTTGAAGTCGGCCGGCGGCAGTCGGGTCGAAAACCGGACGCTCAATTTTGCTGGCGTCCGGTTTCCGAGTCCATGGCTGTCAGCGGGCTCGAGAACCGACACCGGCAAAATTGAGCGTCGGCTGTCAAACCCGCTGACAGCCGCCGCTCCGGTCCAAAAGGAGGTGCTAGGGACGCGCTAGTGGTGCCTTCTTTTGCCCGTTTTTACTGCCGGGCCTCATTTAAATACAGAATCACGCACACAGGAGAATGGCTCTCCTGTGTGCGTGTATCGGCCCGATAGTGAGGTGTGCTTGGATGTAATCAGGCCAATGATGCCCGTACTATTGGGATTATTTCTGTATCTTTTGGCTACATTTTATCTCTGATTGCATTTATTCCTATTTGAGGATCTCCTCTCTCTCCATATATAGTACAGAATAGCTGCTTCATACTGACACTTCTATTAGCCCTGTTCTTGACCACTATGTCTAGTTTACTAGCATCATGATCTTATTAGTTGATCTGCTCATGTCCCATGCAAACACGGCTTCTGTATGCTCTGCAATTATGTCAGGGTTGTGAGCCCTTCTGCGCTGGCACTTAAACCCCTAAAAAAGGGGAAAAAATGTTTTAAAAAGTTTTAAAATGTCTGCGGATAAGTAGTGACTGCCCCCTCCTAAATCTCTCCTTAACTGGCTAAGTAGCAGTGACCTGTGCCAGATAGACGGATAAATCTGTATTTATCCAGCTAACTGGCTGCCGCGGCTGTCACAGATGGCTGCCCCCTCCAAAGGAGTTAAAATATATGTTCATCCTGTGTCGAATGCACATTTTAAAATCAGTGCTCTTTTTTTTTTAACTCCCGATTCATTTGCATATCAGCTTACTGCATTGGAAGTTAAAAAAAAAATGTAACCTGAGCCCATTTTTTAAGGCTCAGATTATTGCATCGGCCTGTTAGAAAGCAATCATTCTGGATAACAATTAAACAAGTCATGGTGCATATATAATGCATATTTTTTTAGCCTAGATTTCTACAGGGAAATTGGTCTTATAAAATCATGGCTGTGTATCTCTGTCTGACCTTCCCCTGTCTGTGTGCTTCCCCTTAATAATTTTTGAATCGTTTATTCAAGTTCATTCACATTTCTGCCATACAGACTAGAGCAGAGCATCCAGTTTACACTTTTCCTGTGCTCCAATGCCGTGGTTCTCCGTTCGTTTTTTCAATTAATCTTCGTTTCTTGTAGGGAAGCCAGTTCAGATGTAATCTCAGGGAGGAAATGGGCGCCTTGTGCTGTCATCGAGCATTCGTAAAGCGGTCCTGCTATTGGCTGACATCGAGCACTTTGAAAGCTGGCCCTACCATTGGTTAACAGCGTTTTACCCTTCCCCGGCTGCAGTAGGTTAGTGTCTTCTGTGCTTTGCTAGCAGTGCACAGCGACATCTAGCGGCAGAAGGAAGTTGTGCCATGACAACGGGCTCCAATGACCTTAGCGAGAAAAGGTGGCAGGTGGTGGGGGGAGGGGGAGAAATATCCTTTGGGCCGCACGCAGACCCGGACAGGTCGTGACCGCAGCAGGAAGGCTGAGCACGGTGCTGGCAGGAGATGCCTGAAGACTTAACGCTTTCTCTGTGATGCCTTAGGAGCACAAGACGGAGCTTGCAGCTCAATTGGACCCATCCTCTTATCTCAGCGCGTCCCAATCGGTTAGCAGGTGTGACCCCATTTTAGCGCTGGAAATTTCACAGGACCCCAGAGGACGACCGAAACACATTAGCGGGGGGTGAGGTCCCCCGCTTACTCCACGCTCCCTCTCCTTATCCTCTCTCTCCACCCACTTCAGAGGACCTCTTCTCTTAACCTCCACCCTTTTCAGCTGATCCCCTTCGCACGCCCCCCCCCCCCCCTCAGCTCCTCTCACCTCCCCAGTCCTTTTCTCAACCCTCCTCCCCCCCTTCAGCAGATCCTCTGTCACCCCAAGCCCTTTTTATAACCCAACAGAACCTGTCATCCCCACCCACCTCACTCTCATCTCCTCTCTCACACCTCCAACCCTATTCCCCAGCTCCTCCCTTACACTCCCCAATCTCCTTATTCACCCTTCACAACCAATCCCTCTCCAGCTGATCTCCAACCCTCAAATTTCTCATGCATCCGATCCCTCACTTCAAACAGACACCCCCCCCCCCGTCCAGGGTCAGCGGCAACATTTTCCTTTGGTCCCAGGTCCAAAGGTAGATGACAACTAGTGGGAGGCAGGGGCAGGCTGACAGCAGCAACAATCTCCATCCGTCCATGCACACTCAGCCCCTCCCCTCCCCGTCATGGTCTTCAGGTGGCAGCAGCAGCGTTAGTAATGAAAGTCAGCACAGAGCCAGTGCAAGCTTGCAAACCCTGCAGCAGCCCCAGTCCCTCCTCACACAGACAGGGCTTCCTGTTACCACACACTCATGGGCGAGGGCAGTGCCACAGCGGGATTTGGGAGTGCAATGCTGACTTCTCCTACTGACACTGCTGCGGCTGGCACCTGAAGAGCGCTGCCGCTGAGGCACTTGGGACCCACAGCTGAAGGTTTTGGGACCCCCCCCCCCCCCCCCCCAGTTTGGGAAGCCCTGCTCCATCCGGCTACAGCCTCATGAACCTTCATTCCCAATCGCCTAGGATTCCTCCCCCCACCCTATTTTATATTCCTCCCCCTAGTGCAACTGCAGTCCTCAACTGGGGCTCGTGCACCGTGGCTCCCACGCGATGCAGGGTCCCCCGAGTCTGGCCACGAGGCAAGGCTGCAGGGTCTGGGCTGAATCTGCTGGAGCAAGTCACTTCAGTTTTGAAGATCCTGGCTTCCATTCCACCCTATAAAACGTCTGGCCCGCTCTTCAACAAACACGGCAGGTATGAAAAGCCACGAAAAGAATTTGGGGTCTTGCTGAGCCAGTGCGATTGCTGAAACCTTTTGACACCAGGCCAGTGCAAAGGGCTTAGGCGCCCTAGGTAAACCTTCAGATCTTGCGGCCTTCCCCTTCCACCACCTGCCCCCAAGGGTGGCAGCTCTGGCACGGCATCCCTGCCTCTCGCCCCGCTCAGCCTCCATCCCTCTCACTCTGTCACCTCCCTGCTAAAGTTTTGCCTCTCTCTCTCCCCACCATCCCTTCTCTCTCTCCCCATCCAGCCTCTCTCCCACCCCCAGCATCCTCCTTTCTCCCCCCTTCTCTCTCTGTTCAGCACACCAAAATCACCCCCCTGCCTTTGTCCCCATTTGCCCAGGACCCTCTCTTCACAACCCCCCCCTCCCACCCACCCAGTTTCCTTCACACCTACCCAGCATCGATCCCCTTTTCTATTCTGCCTTAAAAGGGGATCTGTAGCACTTGATGGTTTCTGGGATGTTTGTTGTAACCCCAATATTTAAAAAGGGCTCCAGGGGCGATCCGGGAAACTACAGACCGGTTAGCCTGACTTCAGTGCCAGGAAAAATAGTGGAAAGTGTTATAAACATCAAAATCACAGAACATATAGAAAGACATGGTTTAATGGAACAAAGTCAGCATGGCTTTACCCAGGGCAAGTCTTGCCTCACAAATCTGCTTCACTTTTTTGAAGGAGTTAATAAACATGTGGATAAAGGTGAACCGGTAGATATAGTATACTTGGATTTTCAGAAGGCGTTTGACAAAGTTCCTCATGAGAGGCTTCTAGGAAAAGTAAAAAGTCATGGGATAGGTGGCGATGTCCTTTCGTGGATTGCAAACTGGCTAAAAGACAGGAAACAGAGAGTAGGATTAAATGGGCAATTTTTTCAGTGGAAGGGAGTGGACAGTGGAGTACCTCAGGGTTCTGTGTTGGGACCCTTACTGTTCAATATATTTATAAATGATCTGGAAAGAAATACGAAGAGTGAGATAATCAAATTTGCAGATGACACAAAATTGTGCAGAGTAGTTAAATCACAAGCAGATTGTGATAAATTGCAGGAAGACCTTGTGAGACTGGAAAATTGGGCATCCAAATGGCAGATGAAATTTAATGTGGATAAGTGCAAGGTGATGCATATAGGGAAAAATAACCCATGCTATAATTACACGATGTTGGGTTCCATATTAGGTGCTACAACCCAAGAAAGAGATCTAGGTGTCATAGTGGATAACACATTGAAATCGTCGGTTCAGTGTGCTGCGGCAGTCAAAAAAGCAAACAGAATGTTGGGAATTATTAGAAAAGGAATGGTGAATAAAACGGAAAATGTCATAATGCCTCTGTATCGCTCCATGGTGAGACCGCACCTTGAATACTGTGTACAATTCTGGTCGCCGCATCTCAAAAAAGATATAATTGCGATGGAGAAGGTACAGAGAAGGGCTACCAAAATGATAAGGGGAATGGAACAACTCCCCTATGAGGAAAGACTAAAGAGGTTAGGACTTTTCAGCTTGGAGAAGAGACGACTGAGGGGGGATATGATAGAGGTGTTTAAAATCATGAGAGGTCTAGAACTGGTAGATGTGAATCGGTTATTTACTCTTTCGGATAGTAGAAGGACTAGGGGACACTCCATGAAGTTAGCATGGGGCACATTTAAAACTAATCGGAGAAAGTTCTTTTTTACTCAACGCACAATTAAACTCTGGAATTTGTTGCCAGAGAATGTGGTTCGTGCAGTTAGTATAGCTGTGTTTAAAAAAGGATTGGATAAGTTCTTGGAGGAGAAGTCCATTACCTGCTATTAGGTTCACTTAGAGAATAGCCACTGCCATTGGCAATGGTTGTATGGAATGGACTTAGTTTTTGGGTGTTTGCCAGGTTCTTATGGCCTGGATTGGCCACTGTTGGAAACAGGATGCTGGGCTTGATGGACCCTTGGTCTGACCCAGTATGGCATTTTCTTATGTTCTTATGTTCCCCCCCAATAAATGTGCTACCTTAGGTGATTGCCTAGTTTATCTAATGGAAGAACTGACCCTGGCTGCTACCGGCTAACAAACCTCAAGCTAGTCCCAATCCCAGGTGGGATTTATAATTCACTGGAATTAGCCCAGCAAAAAAAAAAGATAATTTAAACAATTTTGCTACAATTTGGAGTACATTCTTAAAAGCAGATGTATAACCCACAGCCCATAATTACAGTCTTTTAAGGGAAATCTACTGCCCTTTTTATTTTAAAGCTTTACTGCAGGGGAGGATCTCTAGCAGGTCAGTTGATGTCTCTTTTCTAGCTCGTTTGTACTGCCTGAACCAGTGGTTTTCAACCCGTATGGCGCCATCTTCCGCCAGCACGATACTGTGCTTCCCGGTCCCCCGCTCCTCTTCCCTCCTCCTTCTCCTCCTCTGCTCAGGGTTGGAAATGCCGACGGCCCTGGCGGAACATGGCAGCGGAGCTGGTGAAAGCAAGGGGGGGGGTGGCAGTGATGGCATGGCCTCTCCTTCTTCCTGCCCCTGAGCTGGACCTGTGCCGGTGGGAAGGAAGAGAGGCCATGCCGCCATCAGTAGGAACAGCATGGGCCCCGGCCCTGATTAATCAGCAGAAGGAGCCGTGTGGACCCTGAGCAAGAGGAGCAGCAGCGGGCAGAGGGGCGTCAGCCCCCCAGGGCCAATGGGACTCTTCGTCTTTCTTGTTCTTCTGAGTTTCAATACTACTCAATGGAGAAAATGTGAAGAAGCATCTTACATTGGTGAGACGGGGCAGGCAGTAGAGTCAGTTCACACAGACAAAAAAATCAAACACTTTAGGGAAGACGAAAGTGCCACCTCTGCGACAGAGTGCTTTTTGGAACCAAATCACTCTATCAATGACCTTATGATCAGGATAATTAAAGAATATTTTAAAACAATCCCGAAAAGCAAGACTTATGAAGTTATAATGAACAGACACGTCCAAGCTGATAAAAATGGACTCAAAGACCTAGGTTTATCAAATGTTGACCTATAAAATGTTACTGTCCCCTTCCGATAACCCAAGCAGACCACCCCCTCAACATATTTCCCCTTATCATTGGACTGCCTTTCATGATTCACCTACATTTCCTGGTAATGTCATCTTTTTCTCATTCTCTTCTGACCTAAGGAAGAGAGTATTAGCTCTCCAAAGCTAGCCAAGAAATGTATTAAGTTAGTTTTGCAAAGAATAAGAAAGGAAAGTCACAGGAGTCGGGAGAAGGCAAGAGACTTTATACAGAAGTGCGGTTACCAAGTGATTTTTCCGCAAGGGAAAGGGGATATTAAAGGCTGAGGCACAGGGCAGCAGGACGAGTGCTTATGGTGCAGCGTTCCCCTCCGTCAGCTCTGAAGCCGGTAGGACAGTGGTGCTGCTTAAAGATGCTGCTTCTGTTTTGCTGAGCGGTGCAGACGGGCCTTACGAGATCAGTGTGAAACCCAACAGCACCGCATGTAGCTTGCATGGAAATGGTGGACTCGGCGCCTGTAAACAGCTCTGCTCTTCTGAAGGCTTTGAGGAAGGGGGGGGGGGATGGAAAGAGAGGGAGAGGAAGCAAAGCTGAGCTACACACTGAGGGCTTGCAGAACTGTGAAAGGGAGGGATAAGGGAGAAAGAAACTGTGGGCCCAAGAGAGGGAGCAGAGTAAGCCTAGTCAGGGCCAGGGGAACCACGAGGCAAACTAGGGCCCTGACCATTAGGGGGTGGCGGCTCGATACAGAAGATTCCCAGGGCTCCTATTCGCCTTGCCCCGGCAGCCCTGAGCCTGCTCTCCCCAACCCCTGGTTCTAAGTAAGGGCTGCAATCAGCTCTGGCTTTCAGATCTCCACACTGAATCATCATCAGATCTAGCTGCATACAGATGGTCTACTAAAGCTCATTTGCATAGTTTGGTAACTTTGCAAACTAGGGTCATTTGCAGCCCTCTAGGACCCAAGTTGAGACCCCCTTACTGTAGCCATTCCTTACACACGTATTTATTTTGATGTATATTCTGCTTTTCAGGCATTTTCAAAGCAGATTATGTTCAGGTACTGTAGGTGTTTCCCTGTCCCCAGAGGGTGAACATTCTAGGATTGTACCGGTTTGGGATTCGTTTCAGGGAATTCGTTTCTTGCAGTAATGAAGGAAGAGATGATGAGTGGGAGCCCAGAGGCATCGGATTGCTAAGTAAAAGACCTTTCGAGATTTGGATGCTCTAAGACAGTACCCTTAACAGTGCAGTTCAAGAGCTAAGGGAGATCCCCTGGAGACCACGAGTGTGTATTCCCTGTCCCCCTGGCATATAATGGGCATGTGTATGACAGGTACATATTAAAAAAAAAAAAAGTTTATGCTGCCATTCCTGCCTCAGCTATAGCTCAGTAGTTATAAGTTCCTTTAGTTTAATAGCTCAAATCTCCACGCGACTTGGCACCAGGCATAGCCATCTTTGGTCCTCTAGAGCCTGTTCCATCTAGCTTGATGTTACTCAGGTAGAGAGTCCATCAAGCTAGGTTGAGAGAACATTGCACAAATCTCATCTTGGAGTGAGTTTCCTCACTCCGAGGGTCATCAAATGTTCACAAGAGACCACTGTTCTGTTCGTACGTCTAACATTGAATGTCAAGGGGGCCCCTAACCCCCTACACTGATACCTAAACCTCACCTCGAGTTACTAGGTGGGCCTACTATAGGGATACAAATACCTATCTAGGGAGATGACATTACGGTTAGTCACTCTCAGTCAGTCTCTCTCTCCCCGCAGTGGTTATATGTAGGAAATACAACAGGTCTGGATCCTATTGCAATGTCTGATAATGTTATTGCAATTTGCTCTAACTTAGCTCTTTGCATAGGTAATTAGCACAAATTGCAATAAAATGAATATTTGCATAAACCACACCCCTTTTGCTATTACATGCGATACTTACCACATTTTGATAAATCCAGGCCTTAGTTTGTATAAAAGGTTAATTAAATCTACTAGCTCTTAATTGTAAGGTTCATTATAGACATCAAATTATGACATATTGCTAATTCTTATGTACTGCAATTTATTACACCTGTGGAGGATATTTCCTTAAAGTTTTTGTTACTTCGCTGGTGATGTATCCCTTTTTCTGTTGTTACTTCGCTGGTGATGTATCCCTTTTTCTGTTGTTGGGTTGCGTGTTTGTATTGTATGCTGGTTGGTTGAGTGAGTTTGCGTATGCTCCTGTGAACAGCCAGGTTTTTAACTCTTTTTTTGTAAGATCCATCTTCTGGAAGCTTTAGGACACAGGATATAAGCCTCAGGCAGACCTGCTGCAAATTACAGGAAGCGTCAAGTGAACAGGATAGGCCTTGTTATTCAGCAGTGAAGGAAACATCTGGCAGAAAAAAAAACAAAACAAAACCTAAAAACCCATCTTACTTTAATGGCCATAGCATGCAAATCTTCCTCAAGTCTAATTACAAATGCTAACACACTGCAATGTTTGATGAATATTATCTTAACTCCATGCGGCACATATCTGATGGTGATGACAGGTAATATACTGAAGTCTTAGAGAGGAGGGTCCAATTTTATTAAGAGTTCACAGGTTTTTTCCATTCCCCTTTCCAGCAGTAGAATATAACTTGATTCTTCAAAATCAAGGTTGTTTCTTCAGGTGGTTGGATAGCCTTCTCTCTAATTCTTTTAATTGGGACCAAATAGGGAAGCTGATTATGAGCAATTGGTAATTTGCTTGGAATGTGTGAAAACTTGGTTATCAGATAGTAAACTGGTGCTGAATTCTAAGAAATTTTGTTTTTGGGAAACAAATTAAATCTCCTGTTAAAGTGGATGGGGGATGAGATTAGATCGCTTGGCGTCTAGAAAAATGTCTCTTTTTTTCATGAGGAAAAGCTATTTGAGAATTAAATTTCTTAAGCAAATTAGGCAACTTTTGGATACAATTTTAAGATGTGTAGTTTTCACTTTAATTTTATCTTCCATTGAATATTGCAATGCTTTATTTTTGGGATTACCTGTTAGCGGTATTACCTGCAGATCCACTATTGTTGGATTTGCATTGGTTGCCGGTGAGATCTAGGTGTCAGTTCAAGAAGTTGGCCTTGGCTTTTAAAAGTTTGAAAGGAGTTGGATCACAGCAACTGAATAACCGTCTTAGGGGGTTATTTTGTAAAGGCTTATCGCAGGAGACCAGGGTTCAAGTCCCACTGTCGCTCCTTGTGACCTTGGGCAAGTCACTTTACCCTCCATTGCCTCAGGTACAAACTTAGATTATAAACCCTCTGGGGAGAGGGAAATACCTACAGCACCTGAATGTAATCCACTTTGAAGCGGTGCAAAAAGTGGAATACAAATCTAAATAAATAAATACTGGAAAATATTACAATTACTCAAGTGCCAGCAAAAAATGTAAAAGGTAGGAGAGGCAAACAAACTCCATGCCCCTCCCTATCTAACTATAGGGCTGATACAGTAAAAATCGCGGGCGAGCGGACACTCTCCTGTGCACGCGATACAGTAATTTAATTTATTTAAATTAGGGCGGGGGTAAAAAGAGGCACTAGGGACACTAGCGCATCCCTAGTGCCTCTTTTCGGACAGGAGCAGCGGCTGTCAGCGGGTTTGACAGTCGACACTCAATTTTGCCGGGGTTCTCAAACCCGCTGACAGCCATGGGTTTGGAAACCGGACGCTGGCAAAATTGAGCATCTGGTTTTCAACCTGCATGCCGCGGGCCTATTTCAATTTTTTTTTTTTTTTTTTTTACTTTTTGTAACTTTCGGGACCTCCGACTTAATATCTCCATGATATTAAGTCGGAGGGTGCACAGAAAAGCAGTTTTTACTGCTTTTCTGTGCACTTCCCCGGCGCCAGCAGAAATTAACGCCTACCTTTGGGTAGGCACTAATTTCTTAAAGTAAAATGTGCAGCTTGGCTGCACATTTTACTTACTGAATCGTGCGGGAATACCTAATAGGGCCATGTGGATAAAGGTGAACCGGTAGATTAGTATACTTGGACTTTCAGAAGGCGTTTGACAAAGTTCCTCATGAGAAGCTTCCAGGAAAAGTAAAAAGTCATGGGATAGGTGGCGATCTCCTTTCGTGGATTGCAAACTGGCTAAAAGACAGGAAACAGAGAGTAGGATTAAAAAGAAAATTACTTCTTACCTGCTAATTTTCGTTCCTGTAGTACTATGGATCAGTCCAGACGGTGGGTTATGTCCCCCGTCCAGCAGATGGAGTCAGAGCAAACTTCGGAGGGTGTTGGCATATAAGCTGGTGCACCCCTCCTGTATCCTCAGTATCGAGAATATCAAAGCCAAGGAAGAGTACTGGACAGACCAAGGCAGGTGGATCAAGCAAAACCCTGAACAATCAACCGTAAACCGTGAAAAAACTATGCAACGTGCAATAAGAACTGTCCAAACAGGGACAAACACAGACACACAGGTTCAGATCCCCGAAGGGAGAATAACCAGGAGAATAGGAAGACAGAAGAGACGAACGAGCAGGTTCCCTCCTAGATCTCAAGAGACGTCCAGGGAGGGCGTCTGGACTGATCCATAGTACTACAGGAACGAAAATTAGCAGGTAAGAAGTAATTTTCTTTTCCCTGTACGTACTAGGATCAGTCCAGACGGTGGGATGTACCAAAGCTTCCCTAAACCGGGTGGGTCCCCGGGAAGCCTGCTCGAAGGACCCTGTCCCCAAAGGAACCAGACTCAGATACCTGTACATGGAGCCGGTAATGTCTGGAGAACGTGTGGAGAGACTTCCAGGTCGCCGCACGACAAATTTCCTGCGCAGAGACGAGCTGAGACTCCGCACAGGAGGCAGCCTGGGCTCGGAGAGAGTGAGCCTTGAGACCCGGCGGGGGATCCTTTCCGGAACCGATGTACGCCGAAGTCACCGCCTCCTTGAGCCAACGTGCAATCGTAGTCTTGGACGCTTGACTACCCTTTCTAGGCCCCGACCAGAGCACGAAAAGGTGATCGGAGACCCGGAACTCGTTAGTCACCTCCAAATAACGGAGAAGGGTGCGCTTCACATCCAGGCGGCGAAGCGACAGGGGAGCATCAGCCGGGAAGGCAGGCAGCTCCACTACCTGGTTCACGTGGAAGGAGGAAACCACCTTTGGCAGGAACGAAGGGACAGTCCGGATGTGAACCCCCGAGTCCGTGAACCGGAGGAAGGGTTCCCGACACGAAAGAGCCTGCAGCTCGGAGATACGCCGCGCCGAAGCGATGGCGACCAGGAAGACCGCCTTCAGAGTGATGTCCTTGAGAGTGGCCTGCCGCTGGGGCTCGAAGGGAGGTCCCCCTAGAGCCTGCAAGACCAGGTTGAGATTCCACGAAGGACAGAGAGGACGCACCGGCGGACGTAGGCACTTAACTCCCCGGAGGAATCGCGAGATGTCCGGATGAGCCGACAGACCAGGCCGTCCCGCGGCACGAGCCAGCGACGCGAGAGCGGAGACCTGCACCCTCAGGGAATTATAGGAGAGGCCCTTCTCCAGCCCCTCCTGCAGGAACGCCAGCACTAGATGACGGGATACTGCAGTGGCGAGAGCCCCCCGCGCCGAGCACCAGACCTCAAAAACCTTCCATACCCGCACATAAGCGACCGATGTGGAGGTCTTCCGCGCCTGGAGGAGCGTATCTACCACGGGATCGGCGTAGCCTTTGCGCAAGAGGCCCCTCCTCTCATAAGCCACGCCGCAAGACAGAAGTGTTCCGC